>NC_081406.1:639430586-639763056 GCF_030272615.1 Cryptomeria japonica
CATGCTTCCATAGGTGTTTTATCAATATGGGCTGATGTAGAAGACCTATTTGATGAATACTAAGAGGGGGGGTGAATTAGTATGCCAAAAATCACTGCACTTAAACACTTTGCAAGACTAATAGTAAACCGGTAAAATAGTTTAGCAGACAAACCGGTTAATACACATGCAAACCAAATAGCTAATAATGCATTCACCCACAGAAGCAAAAACACCATAACACAAGAGATTTTGACGTGGAAACCCAAATGGAAAAAACCACGGTGAGATGGAACTCACAAGTAACTATCTGCAGAATAGGAACCAGATCGGTTAAGGTCTTACAATATTCTTTACCAAAATAGATCTTGTTAGGAATCTCAATCTCTGTTAGGAGATAAGTCTGATTAAAGACTTCCTTGCTAGAGGATTTTAGATCCACAGATGTGAGCCACCTTGTTAGAGGATTTACAAAAGGCTTTTGGGCCTACCCAGTTAAGGGCTACAAACTTGTCAAAGATGTGAGTAATCAACAAGTGTTTGATCTAGCTAATATCATAGATTGCTTGGTTAGATCCTTGATAGCTCGTTCCTAATGCAATCTAGTATTACTTCAGTCTTCTACACTTTCATATTCTTTCCAACTCCTCAACCACCTTAAACCCTAGCAAAAACATAAACAACCTAAAACCCTAGACATGATGTCCTTATAAAGGAATTTGGTTTCATGTCGGTCCAATAGGATTACATTACAATTTCCTAGGTTCAATGAACCTGGACATGCTTGGTAACACGACACAAAAATAATCTTTAATGTGTCGGCACCGTCAAACAATTGGTGGATGGTAACTCATCACAAAATGTCGGTTGGTAACTCATCATAGAGTATTACCGATTCAGGCAAAATGCCGGTTGCTAGTTTGACAAAAATGAAGATTGGTAAAAATGTGTTATGCCGCTTTAATCCCTCGTACTGCTTGGGATCCACGAACTGCTTGGGGTCAACATGCCGCTTCAGATCGGGAAACACATTCTGCAAAACATCAATAGTCTAAAGACTACAATACAACATACCGGTTGGAACAAATACCGGTTGTGCTCTAACTCATACATATAAAGAGGATCTCAATGCAAGTGTGTGTCCATCAATGACAATCACAACATAAACATAAAAAATGCCAACAATCTCCCCCTTTGGCATTGATGGCAACACTTAGGAAAATAAAATTTTGACATCTAAGTGTTTTACAACAAAATCATGCCATTAGCAAAATTGCTCCCCCTAAGCATATACACTATCCCTTTGGTAATACAATGTATAACAATTTTGCATAAAGAGCATAAACATTGAGATATTCAGAGCATATATCAAAATTTTGATTACTAGATACTTCTCCCAAATAGAATTCTTCTCCCCCTTTGCCAACAATGACAAAGTACAACCCTGTTTCCATTTGATATTAAAATAATACAAGTTTATGACAATAAGGAATGATACTTGTCAAAAATAGATTTAAAGTCCTGCAAGAATTATTTCATCGACAAAGACCAGGACTCAAGTAGGGAGGTGGCTACTTCTTTTTCTGTCTACATCTGGGAGACCTGTTCTTCCATGGAATCAATTGTGCTCATCTCCTGTGTAACTGTTAAGGCATCTAGGTTCAGATAGCACTTTTGAAGAATTTGCAATCGTGGGAGTAGAACCAATTGTAGCTCCTACAAATCTCTAGACCGGGTGCTGATCTCTTGCTCCATTTTTGCTTACTGGATGTGAAACCGGTGAATGGTTTGCCCATAAGTTTTAAAGGAATCATAAGGTGGCTTGAATGTGCTCATGTAGGACTGCAAGTCCATTTGAAGCTTTTGCTTCTAAGCTAGCACATCATCATATAACAGATGGGGTTGGAAGATCTTGCTGAGTAGCAGATTCCCCTCATCTAGAGCGTCCCTTATATCCTTTTGTTCTTTCTTCAGTTCAGACCGGAGTTCATTCAACTTCTTCACCAGAGCCACATTGAGAGCTTTTTGATGCTCCTTCTTGACATTTGCCTCTACTGCCTCTTCTAGGCTCTGCATTTGATCATCCACTACTGTGCATAGGAGCTTAAGTTTAGCTAGTGATGAATTGGTGTTGGGAAGATTTGTATCGGGTATCAAACGGTAAGAGTTTCCATAGCCGCTTGAATTACATCCCACTCCTTCCTTCGAATGATTTCAAGGTGCTCTTGAGAAACCTTTATGCTCTGCATTAGCTCCATTTCACTTGCAGACTAGAGATCGATAGGACTGGTGAGATCAGCTAGTTTGGCTTGACTCCCGGTTGCCTTCGGAGTCTCCTTCTGGGTGCTCTTCTCCTCTTCTCTTGCCTTGTCCTCTTCCACTTTCTTCTTCTCCACTTCTCTCCTCTTCTCCACTTCCTTATCCTCCTCTACTTTTTTCTTCTCTGCTTCTTTCCTTTTCTCCTCTTCCTTGTCTTCCTTAGCCTTTTTCTTTTCTACTTCCTTCCACTTCTCCACTTCTCCTCTTCTTTCTCTTCCTCTTCCTTCTTCTTTTTCTCTGCTTCTCTCCTCTTTTACTCTACTTTGTCTTCCTCTACCTTCTTCCTCTCTGCTTCCTTCTTTTTCTCCTGTTCCTTATTGTCCTCTTCTTTCTTTTTCTTTTCATCTTCTTTCTTCTTTTTCTCTTCTTCATCCTTCTTCTTCTTCTCCTCTTCATCTTTCTTCTTCTTCTCCTCTTCATCCTTTTTCTTCTTCTCTTCTTCATCTTTCTTCTTCTTCTCCTCTTCATCCTTTTTCATTTTCTTGGCCTGTTCCTTTGCCGCTTCCTGACTATCCTTGGCTTGCTTGTCAACCTGTTCAGCCTGTTGCTCCTATCTTGTTGCCTCAGATGGTGTTTCTGAAGTAACATCTTCTACATCTAGGGCATTGACATCAATAGTGTCGACCGGTTTATCAACCGGGTTTCCTTCATCATCAAATGTTTCATTTGGTTTTGTTATAACCGGTTCTTTCTCAACTTGCCGGTTGGCTTCAGCCACTCGATGCATCTTCAGAGCTTGTAGAGCACAAGTGTGTGTATCCTTGAGCACTTCCTTACCCTTCCCTTCCAGTAACAGGAGTCTTCTTCTTCTCATGAAGAAAGGACCTTTGAATTTGTTCATTACATCAAACAGTTCCGAATTTGATACATCAGGAAAATGTTTAGCAAAAACTTTTTCTCTCATTTCCTGTTCCTGCTCTATGGCAATGCGCCATTTATTGTCTAAGGACTTATACAAAGAATCTGGTGTTTCAGATCTAATTTCTAAAGGTGACCGGTCATTAACACATAAATATTGAATTATTTCCTTTTCGACCGCTTCCTTTTCATCATCATTAAAGTCATCAAAATACTCAATTAAATCATGTAGCAATTTTCTCCTAATATTCTTTATTGTTCTTTGACAATGTGTCAAAGGTTTATAGGAGGAGATATCAATATTTACCGGTGTAGATGATGCCGATTCATTCTTTGTCTTCTTTCTTGTCTGTCTCACCTTCTTGGGCTACTCCTCAGACACAGTTTCTTCTGAGTCCAGTGTATTGCTTTTAGTCTTCCTTTTTCTCTTGAAGACTTTAGCCGGTGCTGCTTTCGATTTCTTCTTGGTTGGTGACCGCTTGGTCACTTTTGGAGTTGCAGTAGTAACTGGTGCTGATGCTGCAGGCACTGCCTTTGCCTTCTTTACTACAGGTTCTTTTCCTTTCTTTGCCGGGAGTTCCTCGACCGATGTAACGCTTTCCAGATAGGTTTCGGTCCTCTTTGCCTTAGGATCAAGAGGTGAGGCAATAAGGGTAGAGGCATACCCTTCCAGGATATCATACATGACCTCATAGCCCATTGGCTCCACTTCTTCATGTCTAGGCTCAACAACCTCCATTATGCATTTATCCACTTGGATGGTGAAACATATATCATCTTCATATTTCTTGACAATGTCACCTGATATCCTCATTCTTTGGCTCATTTTCTGTTTGAACTCATCAAAATACTTGTTCAGAACATCAGGGTAACCGGTTCCAATTGCTTCAATGCTTTCCTTGATTTGCTTGGTTACCGATTGGTCAGCAGACCACTGGACATCTCCTACTCTTGGAAAGTAGCCTTGGAAATAGAAGAACAACCCAACCAGTAGTTGTCCAAACTTGAACCTTAGTGCATTATCCTGTTTGATTGACTTTAGATTCAATAGGAGTTGTCTCTGCATACCGGTGCACAAGTCAAATGATGCATCCTCCTTTATCATCCGGTAAGCAACATTTACCACTGCAGCAGATACAGAGTTAGTTCTGCTGGCAGAGAATGTCCGGTAGCCTATCACCATGCAGGCATACTTAACTAGATCATCCTTGATAGAATTGACTGTCATGCCTCATGAATCGCTCACTGAACCAGTGAGCTTGGACATTTCAGTTTTTCTTACCATCCTCAAGGCTGGCACTTCCCCTGTGTTGTAGAAACCGATGACTACATGAATTGCCTACAACATGATGTCATGTGTTCTCTCCAGGTACATCTTGTCACCATGGAATCTGCTTAGAATGATCCTTATATGATCCTCTGTGAAATCCTCCAGGAAGTAAACAACATTGTGGAGCTTCTTCTTCTCCAAAATATTAAACTCCAGTTTGATCTTCTTATCCTTTCCACAAAATAAACCTAACTGGGAGTGGATAGCTAGAGACCCTAGGTCTTCAATCTTGCAATCTATGTAGTAAAAAATTCCTTCTTCTACTATCACACCAGCCGAAACTTGTGATAGGGCATTATACTTAGACTTTCGTTGAATAAAACTTGCAGGCTTGATAGATGCACTAGAACTGGTATGAGATGCGGAAGCCATGATAGAAATTTTAAGAACTTGAGAAATACCTTTTGAAACATGTGAATTTAGGGCTTGCAGATTCTCCTTCACTTCACACTCCGTCGGTTGCTGAATCACTGCTTTGTGTTCTCCACTTGACCGTTTGCAGTTTGAATTTGAATCTCCTTCGCGGTTTCTCAATTTCTCAAAATCTCAACTCAAATCACCTTTTCGTCGCTCTTCTCTTTGAAAAACTTTTCTTCGCTCAAAAAATGATAGTGAGAAATGATTTGAGAAATGCTTTTAAGCATATTCCTCACCTACCATCATTAATGCTCCTCCATTAGGGCGTAAACCCTAATTTGCCTTTTTACCATTTTTGGTCTTCTACCAAACAACAGGTATCACATACCGGTTAAGGTCTTTTATCAGTGTAAACCGGGGGTTTGAAACATTTCGCCATTTGCTCCCCTTAAGCTTTTCTGAAGCTTAGTTTGCTGGTTCTGTGATTTCCACACTAGGTGCAGAAACTGATTCCTCTTGTAACACCGCTAGTTTCTTCTTCCAAGTTTTATTCATGTCCACTTGAACAGTGTCAACATCAATGTTTCCTTCCAGAGTGACTGGTATATCATCAGATATGTCCTTTCTTGATGTACAAAATCTGGCAATGTGACCCGGTTTGTTGCAATGATAGCAGACCAATCCAGGTGCTCTCCAAGGTCCATTGTTCATGTTTCCATTCTTCCTTCTGCATATTGCAGTAGTGTGACCATGACTATAATAGACCATACAATTTTCTCTCCATCTGGTTGCCGCTTGATAGCCACCGCTTCTTTGTTGATGATTGAAGGCATTAAACCGGTTGTGATTTCGGTTCACAAAAGGTTCAGGACCAGCTCCTTGGGTCCTCAGAAGATATCTATCAATGTTGTTCATAACTGACCCACATTCAGATGCTCTATGCCCATACTTGTTGCATGCATAACAATTACCATTGAATCTATAGGATCTAGGCTTATCATTTAGGAAATAAGGAAAATTGTTGTAAGCCTTACTCCTACACACATTTGCAGTATGTCCTTCTTTAAGACAGTTGAAGCAAACATGTTTAAACTTTTGCTTACCTTTATCCTTTGATGCTGATTGTTTCTTTGATGTTCCAGCATTTGTACCAGAGGTCTCACCTTCCTCATGATCAGAATAACCAAGTCCATTGGTATTCTTGACCGGTTTGGCAGATTCAAGCTTTTGCTCTAGCTTGATAGTACTCTTGTTGAACTTAGCAAGTATTTCCTTTGACTCAGAGAGTTCTTTGGAAATAACAACATTTGTTTCCAACATGCTTTCATTTTCAGAGATGGCAATGTTCAATTCTCCTTGCATGTCTTCCTTTTCCACTTTTCTTGCATGGAGTTGAGCAGTTAGGGCACTGATCTCTTGTTTTAGCTTTGAGATCTCGTGATCTCTTTCTTTCACCAGATCTTCAACTTCCCTTCGATTCTCAAACTCTTGACACATCTAGATAGTCTGTCCTTCCAACTCTTTTCTCAGGTTGGAGTTTGATTCATTCAACTTATTTACTTCTGCAATTAGGGCTTCCATGTCTGCTTCATCTGAAGAACTATTTTCAGATAGCTCCATCATCTTTTCAGCATGTTCTATCCTTTTTGCTTGAGATGCCTTGTATTTGACTATAAGATCATCATAGGCTTTCTCAGACTGAGTGAGCCAATGTGTAAGTTCCCTTATAGAGTATTCCCCTATATCTCTTTCCATAGAAAGGTAGGCTCTGATACCAATTGATGAATACTAAGAGGGGGGGGGTGTGAATTAGTATGTCAAAAATCACTACACTTAAACACTTTGCAAGACTAATAGTAAATCGGTAAAATAGTTTAGCAGACAAACCGGTTAATACACATGCAAACCAAATAGCTAATAATGCATTCACCCACATAAGCAAAAACACCATAACACAAGAGATTTTGATGTGGAAACCCAAATGGGAAAAACCACGGTGAGATGAAACTCACAAGTAACTATCTGCAGAATAGGAACCAGACCGGTTAAGGTCTTACAATGTTCTTTACCAGAATAGATCCTATTAGGAATCTCAATCTCTATTAGGAGATAAGTTCGATTAAAGACTACCTTGCTAGAGGATTTTAGATCCACAGATGTGAACCACCTTGTTAGAGGATTTACAAAAGGCTTTTGGGCCTACCTGGTTAAGGGCTACAAACTTGTCAAAGATGTGAGTAATCAATAAGTGTTTGATCTAACTAATAGCACAGACTACTCGGTTAGATCCTTGATTGCTCATTCCTAATGCAATCCAGCATTACTTCAATCTTCTACATATTCATATTCTTTCCAACTCCTCAACCACCTTAAACCCTAGCAACAATATAAACTTTTGCTACAACCACATCAACAACCTAAAACCCTAGACATGATGTCCTTATAAAGGAATCTGGTTTCATGTCGGTCCAATAGGATTACATTACAATTTCCTAGGTTTAATGAACCTGGACATACTTGGTAACACGACACAAAAAACACTGTTAATGTGTCGGCACCGTCAAACAATCGGTAGATGGTAACTCATCGCAAAATGCCAGTTGGTAACTCATCACAGAGTATTACTGGTTCATACAAAATGCCGGTTGCCGGTTTGATAAAAATGAAGATTGGTAAAAATGTGTTATGCCGCTTTAATCCCTCGTACCACTTGGGATCCACGAACTGCTTGGGGTCAACATGCCGCTTCAGACCGGGAAACACATTCTGCAAAACATCAATAGTCTAAAGACTATAATACAACATACCGGTTCGAACAAATACCAGTTGTGCTCTAACTCATACATATAAAGAGGATCTCAATGCAAGTGTGTGTCCATCAATGACAATCACAACATAAACATCAAAAATGCCAACACTATTAATTAGGTAGAAAGTAGTGGCAATAGCTTCAGCCCAATTTTTTTTTCTAGATCAGCACCACTTAGCATACTCCTAGCCTTATCCATTAGTGTCCTAATTCATTCTTTCTGCAACTCCATGCCATTGTGGAGAATACAGAGTTGTCTTCTGTCTATTAAAGCCACAATCTTTATAGAATCTATAAAAAATCATTATAGCAAAATTCACCGCCATTATCATGATAAACTTATAAGGAACTGAGAGGGGGGGGGGGGGGTGAATTAGTGCAAGCAAAAACCACAACACAAATCGGATCACCACTTTAAATAACTTAAAGCTTAATAAACAAAAGAGAAATATCACCAAATAAGCTAACACCCAATATAACAAGCTCCACATAACACAAGGATTCATATGTGGAAACCCAAAAGGGAAAAACCATGGTGGGAATTAATACCCACAAGATTCACTATCTACAGAATATAAATCTTTGACCAGTTAAGGTCATACATGTAATGCCCCGCCAGGAACCCTAAAGGAAAACAACACAACTAGGCAACTAAAGGGTGAAATATATTTTTTTTAAAAGATTAAGTGCATTAATTATAACAGTTGTACATTTAATAACACAACGAAAGTCTAACACATGATTTCCTAAGGGTTACCAACGAAGATTAATTCGTAGATTATATTAACACCATGGTTAATCCAATTGTCCATTTAATTAGGTAAAATAACTGCTTAAGATTAAAACTACACATACATCTAAATTCCATAATGAAAGAATCAAAGTATTCCAATGCATTTATTTATCCATAAACCATCTATACAAAAGATCAAAGCAACTGAATTAACATACATTCCACTGACATAATATTACAATATCCATAAATACATGGCTTCCAAAAAATACCACGGAATCCAAAAGTTACAATATCAAGGTTACATAGAAGTTTGATACAATGACCAAAAGGTCTCAAGTAAATAATGATCATGAACAAGAGTTGGTACATGAATCACGAATCGAGAAACACCAGCAAAACCTTTCCTCGCTTGAAGATATAATCCAAAACATCCGATGGGAAGTGGCACTACCACCCGACCATGTGATCCCAAAATGGAACCACCCCACCATGCTAGGAGATAGTAGAAGACCCTCAAGCAAGAAAAATAAGACAAGTACGAAAGAACTACATGACTCCGCAAACATCCATGTGACTCAAATCACAAACACTAGTGACTCTAAGGAGAGAGTGTCATCGCATGGCTTAAGGTGGTTACCCTGGTAGGCCTCCATAGGTCCCGACCCCCATCCTGGGGTATCCTGGTAACCTCTCCCAAACCTCCGGCTCCATCTAAGCCTCATGCGGACCCTACCAATCCTTTCGTGAAGAAAAGGTGGTAAGTTTGCCATTCCAGGCCTTCTCACCACATCCTGAGCCTATACAAGCACTCAACCATGGGCGAGGCACATTATCTTAATTAATATTATAAACTACCCACCCCCTAATCAATTATTAGGTTATCACTTTTTTACTGACTTTCGAGGGGTTATCCCGCCATCCACTTCAGGTGTGGCCCCCGCTCGAAAGCCACTCTCTCTCATAGGACACTAATAGGAAACATCTCTCTATGAGAACTCTATGGCGAAACAAACAACCATACCTAATCCTGACAAACCATAGGTGAAGGGTACACAATCACTAACCTAGGATTGACCATTTGGAACAAAACACACAATGGCTCACATCAACGAGGTTATACAACAACACCTGACCAAGGGGGTATAACAACATATGACATAATGACAACTCAACCAGAATTGCAATGAAATTAAGCTTGACTGCTAACCATTTACACAAGATCCTAATACAATCAATCTTTTCTTTAAACAACCAAAAGCATAAAATACTTGCAATTAAAGATTTTCTAGAACATAAGAAATACAAGTATATTAATACAAGGAAATCAATGTTGTCATTTGTCCAATAAGGTTAAATAAAATCACATTAAAATTAACCCCCTAATTATATGTTCATGATTTATTAACAAATAGATCCGATTAGACTATATCAATAATCTAAATTAAATTCCAAATTAAAAATTCTATATATAATAATATATTATAATTACATAATATGTATATTCTTTGAATATAATATTATATAATTATATCACATTAAAATATATGATAAAAAGAAGATTTAAATTTGAAATAATTTTCATTTCCAATAATTATGAAATAGCTTTATTTTCCAAAATAACCTAATTAAAACCACAACAAATTATATATATATATATATATATATATGTATGTATATATATATATTATTACTTTTAACATATTAAAAATTAAACAAATCTAAATTTAGAAACTTCGGTGGCAAAACAAAGGAAACGCAGTGTATGCCTCTGAATTTATTAAAGTCTGGTAGCTTGCTACCATAGGGCAGCACACTGCCGTACGGTAGTGCTGCTACCCTACGCTAGCAGTTGCTACCCTACGGTAGCACTGCTACTGAATGATAGCACATGCTATCGTCGGTAACAGTACTACCGTATGCGGTAGCCTGCTACCAACCCTCTTTTTCTATTTTTATTTTTTTAAATTTTAATAGCATAAAAACTATAATATTCAATTTCCAATAAAATTTATTTCCCAAGAATTTAATACAATTTTCTTTCCAAGAATAATTAAATAAAACAATTTCCCATAACTTTTAATAACCCAATAAATTTAATAGAAATTAAATTTATTATTATAGTAACTAAATAATTTCACAGAAATGTACAATTATTGACATAACAACCATAACCAAATATTGAAACCAAAACCAAACAAGAGGGAATATTTTCTCTGGCAAATCCCATTTTCTACCAAAACTTGCAATTTTCATGCATAGTAAAAATCTTGGCAAAATTTGCCATATTAACTTTTCCCAATTTTCTGAAAATTTTAATCTACAAATACCCAGGAAATAACCTCTTTCCATAAACCAGAAATTAATTTCAGGAATGGACTTTAGCCAAGAACACAAAATAGCCAGAAAGAATTTTAGGTTTGACAAACATTTTAACACACACATCATTCAAAAAGAGGGAAGAAATAGAGATATTTTCTTTAAAACAAACAATCAAAAGAAGCCACCCAACCTGGTATAGCTTTCCTGGAAGAAATTTGTAGGAGAGAATCAATCCTTCAACAAGCTTCCAAATAATTTTTCTTCACCAAAATCTATGCTTCCAATAATTTTTTTTCACCAAAATCTCTGCCTCTTTCTCGTGACCCCCAAAATGAAAGACATATTCCCCTTTTTAAACTAAAATTTTAGGTTGATTATACTTTTCCCAAAAACCCTAATATTTAATTTTAGTAATAAAAGCAATTTTATTTTTCTTTTCTAATTTCTAACAAAGGAATAAATTAACATGCAATAAGCAAAAATCATTTTTTTTTTCTTTTCTTTTCTCATGCAAATTAATTAATTTCCTAAAAATGGAATTAAAGCAATACTTTAATTCTAATTTATTCTTTTATTCATTTATTTATTTTGTTATTCTTTTATTTATTTAAACTTCTAGGAAACAATAAATGAAATTAATCTAATTTATTTTTCACTAAAATTTAAATAAAATATATTTCTAATATCATGCAACTTGCAACTTAATTTAATAAATTCTTTTAATTAATTAAATTTATAATCTCAATGCATAAAATACATAATTCAAAAAATACCAATTACGAGATAACTCCATAAATTTAATTAATTAACTAAATCTACTAAAACACACAAACTGAACAAACCCCAAGCAAATACTCATAAAAAGGTCAAACGACAAAATACGAAGGTCGAACAACTGACAGGATGATCAACTGACGACACTCACAAGAGTGTAATTGGGTAAAATAGGGATAACTACTACCTCCTCCACTTCCATCGAACAATATAAGGGGCGCTCAGACCTGTGAAGCCAGGTGGAGACGATACCCCGTACCTGCCCGATACTTGTACCTACAATATCCTGCATATAGAAAACACGACATGCACACCGATGAAGGAGAATCATGGCGTTCCCTGTCTCACTGGAGTGAGTGAAGGAAAATCATCCCCTTGCATCCAATACACTCGCAGACAGACAACATATAATTTCACATTCCATAGATAAAGTAAAGTGTCAGTACATAGCAATAATCCATAAAATACCATAAATCACAAGTACTGAAATACTGCAAATAAATTATGCATCTCCTATCCAAATAAAGCATAAAATAATGTCATATAAGTCTGAATAAAACATCATGGTAATATATCCACTGAAAGTAAACAATAATAAAATATGAGTCTAATGAGTTCAAACGAGGAGAGGTACTACAATACAAACATGCCCAGTTAGGAGAAGACCCTGTTAGGAGTCACTTGGTTAAGGGATTTACCTTAGCCTTGTTAAAAGCTTTTCCCTATTAGGAGCAACCTCATAAGAGGATTTAGACTCAAGTTAATGAGCTACCCATTTAGGGGATTGACAGTTTCAGGCCTATTAGGACCTTCCCGGTTAAGGGATTTGACTGCTGCAACTGTTAGGAAAACAACAGTAAAATGATTTGCATGTAGCACCTTTGTGCTTGATAAGATCCACTTCTGTTCTACTCAATACATCAACAACACATCCATACAGAGCTTCTCAGATTACCACACAATAATAAACTCTCAATATTCGCTTTCAATCTCATATCTCATCTCATAACTCATCACACTTTTTATAGACATGAACTTAGTCGGCCAACAACCTTGGAACAATTTCCTAGGTTCAATGAAACTAGTCAATCTTGTAATACACAATTTACTTATGTCAACCACCGACATAACAACTTAAAAATAAAACATAATCGATACTGGTTTACCGATTTAAGTCATTTCGCTTCTACTGGTTAACTGTTCTTCATGATTGACTGCTCTGTACATCATAACTCGCCCATCCTGTTGAATCTATCACTGCGGTGTGAAACATAGCTACTTGATACAATCTCCAACACTCTTGCAAAACCTTATCACCTAACTCTTCATCGATCGCTCATACCGGTTGCTTGAATACAACTCTTTACTTGTTTACCGGTTGAAGTCCCATTGCCGGTTCACTGGTAAACTATCTCCTCTACCGGTTATGCTTTTATCGGTTGGCCTAAAAGACTTAGATGACTATCAAAACATAGTTTCCATCAACGACAACATAAAACTGATAATACAATGATGAACAGTGAGTACCAAACTGGTACTAAGAGGGGGGGGTGAATCAATACAGATATAAAAACTTATCCTGAACTGGTTTGACTGTAAACAATGAACTTGACTGGAAATCACTAACATTGGTCATAAACCAAATTACTACCAGTTAAAAACAATGAGATTGTGAAAGATACAAACTGGAAACACTTATCTTACCACACAACCTACACCCTCATTTCCACATTATCCTTGTGCATAAACAGGTAATCTATCATCAAAAATATAATAACATGCTAGATCAACATGATTCACCGCTTGACAGAAAACAACAAAGCATCACATGAAAAGGAAATCACACATGACACACATATTTTTCACATGGAAACCCAACTGGGAAAAACCACAGTGGGGATGAATACCCACAAGCTATTTTTGAACTCTTTAGAAGTCTGCTCTATTAGGAGCCTTGTCTAGTTAAAGACTATTACAACAAATTCTGCTAATAACCGATCCTATTAGGTATCACCCAGTTAAGGGATGGCTAGAATACCTAGTTAAGGGTTAAACCCTGTTAGAGGTTACCTTGTTAGAGGATTTCATGAACCCAATGACTTTGAGTCACTCTGTCAAAGGATTTACATCAAGCTGGTTAAAGCTACCTGTTAAGGGATTTTCCAACTGTTGAAGTGGTTAGAGATCAACAGGTATTACAATGATCTGGTAATAACACTTCAATACCAATGTAGATCTATTTTAGTTCCTTTCTTCTGCATACACATTCTGTAGGTATCAACCCTCTTATATGGTCTGGAAAGAATCACGTATCTTTGCACTTAGATACACACACAACATTTGCCAACAACTTCAACATGAAACACAACATCGACCTTATAGGAAATAGATAGGTTGGTAACATAAACCCTAAACCCTAAACATTTAGGTTGAGCAATTCAGTCAGTTCAATCCTAACCATTGAACACTTTGCATTTGAATACAACGGTCTTGAAGAGATCTCAAAATATTCTCCATCATTCGTTCTTCACCGCTTCTTGGAGGTGATAACCCATCACATGTTCTCCATTGTTTACATAGACTTCGCACATTCCCGAGGTAGATAGAATCAATCTCCTTCATGCAGGATCCTTCACGTGCACGAGGCTGATGTGGCAACATGATCTGATCTCCATTACAATGCTAACTCATCACACAATGCCATCGGTTGAATCACATAGGCTCAAAACACTTCAACCGGAAACCCTGAAGCTGAGACTACCAACTGGTAGTCATACCATATTAAACCTTGATAGAAAACATTCCATATACCGGTTCACTTGGACAAACGCACCACTTCACATTTTGCACATATACCAGTTCTCATCATTATATCGGTTCACTTTACCAGTTGCTTAACTTCAATAAACCTGTTCACTCTTCATCATATTACCGGTTCACTCTTTAGCATATTACCGGTTCTCTCTTTCAGCATATTGAAACCAATGACAACACAATATCATCATGTCAACATATTCTGCACATATGCCAACAATCTCCCCCTTTGGCATTGATGGAAATATAAAAAGATATCTCTCTTTCTGCATCACATCTTCTCCTTAATACTGCAGATATCTTTTCCACTTCACATATTCTCCCCCTTTGATAATAATGCCAAAGTGGAGGCACAAGCTTCCTTGTTCCACTATGCTGCTCCCCCTGAGGAGTAGCATCCTTCAACACATCAACCCTGAAAAGATAGGAAAAGTAAGATCTGACTGATATGGAGCATAAACCTTTTAGATTACCTCTTGAAGGGGCAACACCCCTAATTCACCTCTCAGATAGGTAAAGGTAGCCTTTGGTAGAGGCTTGGTGAATATGTCTGCTAACTGCTCCTTACTGGAAACATGTTCCAAGACCACCTCTTTGTTCTGAACCTTTTCCCTCAAGAAATGATACTTGAGTTCATAGTTCTTGGTTCTAGCATGTAAAATTGGATTATTGGAAATGTTAATTGCACTTGTATTGTCACAAAATATACTTACCGATTCAGATACGGGAACTTTGAAGCCATTCAATACATGCTTCATCCAAATAGTCTAGATGCAGTTCATAAAAGCTGTAACACACTCCGTTTCTACTATAGACTGAGAGATACAACTCTTCTTTTTACTCATCCATGAGACCAGTCTACCACCAAGAAAGAATGCACCACCAGTTGTGCTCTTCTGGCCATCCACATTACCAGCCCAATCAGCATCTGTGAACACTTTTAGATTGAAATCATTATTGTATGGATACCATAATCCATAGTCAATAGTTCCCTTCAAATATTTAAGAATCCGCTTGACTACTACCAAGTCAGATTCTCTTGGGCTTTTCTGAGACCGAGCGGTAATACCCACTGCATGTGCAATGTCCAGTCTACTATGCACTACATAATGCAACTTACCAATCATTGATCGGTATTCCTTCTCATTTACCAATGCCGAGTCATCCTCTTTTGATAGTTTACAACCGGTCACCATTGGTGTACCAACCGGTTTGCTGTCTTCCATGCCAAAGGTCTTCAACACCTCTTTGACATACTTGGACTGAGTAATAAAGATTCCATCTTTCATTTTCTAAATCTGCAGTCCAATGAAGAACTTAATCTCCCCTATGAGTGACATCTCAAACTCTTTTTTGCATCTCATCTGCAAAGTCATGACTCATCTTGTCATCACCACCAAAGATTATGTCATCAACAAATACTTCACAGATCAGAATCTGATCTCCTTCTGATTTCAAGTAGATATTGCTATCTTCACTTGTTCTTTCAAATCCAATCTTCACAAGATGGGAGTGCAAGCGTTCATACCATGCTCTAGGTGCCTACTTTAGTCCATACAAGGCTTTATGTAGCCTACACACCATGTCACTGTCTTCTGATAGGGAAAACCCATCTGGTTGCTCTATATATACCTCCTCTTCAAGTATCCCATTTAGGAATGCAGATTTTACATCCATTTGGTATACCTTGAATCCTTTAAAAGCTGCATATGCAAGAAGCATACAAACTCCTTCCAATCTTTCTAGTAGAGGAAAGGTTTCTCCATAGTCTTCCCCTTCTTCTTGGGCATATACTTTACACACTAGTCTGGCCTTGTTCCTTACCACTATGCCATCCTCATTTAGCTTAAGTCTGAAGACCCATTTGGTTCCAATGACATTTTTATGCTTCAGTCTGGGTACCAAAGACCATGTACCATTCTTCTCTATCTGGTCAAGTTCTTCTTCCATTACCTTGATCCAGTCTTCATCTTTATGTGCCTCTTTGAATGATTTAGGCTCAAATTCAGAGATCATACATGAGCTTTCTCTAACCTTTCTTCTTGTAAGAATTCCTCCATCTTTTTCTCCTATGATTTTCTTTGGATCATGATTGAGTTTGACATACCTAGGTATATTCTTAACAGATTCCTCTTGCTTTCCTTCTTCATCCTCATCTTCATCAGCATCAGCATCCACCAGTGTAGGAGCACAATTACTAGTACTGGGCTGATTTGCAACCGGTTCCCAGAAGGTTACTACTGGTTCATCTCCTACATGGTCTCTGCTAGTTTCCTCAGGTTTCTTAGAGTTTTCATCAACCCTAACATTGATGCTTTCAACAATTCTCTGAGGGCTATTGTTGAAACATTTGAGAGCTTTTCTCTTTGTGGAATACCCTAAGAATATTCCCTCATCACATTTAGCATCAAACTTGCTCTGATGTTCACTCCTCTTGATATAACATTTACTTCCAAATACTCTGAAGTAGCTTACCACTAGTGTCTTACCAGTCCAGTACTCATAAGGAGTCTTATCCTTTCCTTTCTTGATGAGTACCTAGTTCATTGTGTAGACTGCAGTGCTCACCGCTTCTCTCCAAAAGGTGTGAGCAACCTTTCCTTGGATTAGCATGGTTATAGCCACTTCAATCACCGTCTGGTTGTTTCTCTCTGCTAAGCCATTCTGCTGTGGAGTCCAGGGGGCATACAATTGCCTCTTGATGCCATTCTCTTCACAATATTTGTTGAATTCACCGGAAGTGAATTCTCCTCCTTGATCAGTTCTAAGGCATTTGATTCTTATACTGCTTTCCTTTTCTACCAGTGCTCTGAAAGATTTGAACTTTCCAAAGGCTTCAGACTTATCCTTCAAGAATGTGACCCACATCATTCTTGAGTAATCATCTGTAAGAATCATAAAATACCTATCTCCCTGCACACTCCTAGTTTTCATAGGACCACACAAATTAGTATGCACAAGATCAAGTAAATTGTCTACAGTGAAAGATTTACCTTTGAAAGTTGAGGAAGACATTTTCCCCAGTTGACACTCTCTGCACAAAAGATTTTCCAATTTGCTCAGCACTGACAATCCTCTAATTGCCTTGATCTTACTAGCCTTCACAATGTTATTGAAATTTACATGGAAGAGTCTCCTATGCCATATCCAGCTATCATCAAACCTAGCCATAAGACATGTACTTATATTTGCATTTAGCTGAAATAGGTTACCTTTGGTCTGCATACCGGTGGCCATTAGTTCACCAGTCCTTCCTTTGATTTTACACATTCAATTTCTAAATTCCAGAGTGAGTCCACTATCATTCAGCTGGGCAACACTCAATAGGTTGTGTCTGAGAGCTTCCACCCAATACACATTGTCATCACTACTCTTTCCATTCAGAGAGATGGACCCTCTGCCTTTGACCATACATGATGCATCATTACCAAAACGAACCACACCACCATCATATTCTTCCAGAGAAAGAAACTTACTCCGGTCACTAGTCATATGGCGAGAACATCCATTGTCAATAATCCACTAATTGGAATTATCAAAGCAGGAGACAAGAGCCTTCTTGTCTGACACATCTTCCTTGACTGCTACAAACACAATATCCTCATTTTCTTCATCTTCTGATTCCTCATCAGTGACACCTTCATCAACTGCTACAAAACAATTTCTCCCGTTTCCTCCTCTGAACTTCTTGAACTTTTCCGGTTTGTCCTTGCTATCACCATTAGGACAGTTTACAACAATGTGTCCTATCTAGTTTCAAGAGAAGCATTTCAAAGGAAGCTTACCTCTATATTTACCGGCTCCCTTAGGAAGTCTCTTGGCAAGAAGAACTTCAAATTCCATCAAGATCTCCTCATCATCCATTTCTCTACCTTGTCTTGGTTCACCACTGGTACTAGCTTCTTTTCCTTTTCTAGATGGTGCAACAGATGCTCTAAAGGTTGATTCAGTCTTCTGAACACTGCCATAAAAACTATTTAGCTCATAGGCTGTCAAATTTGCAATGATGGAGTCTAGGGATACCTTAGTCTTGTCTATTGACCTCAACTCCTGAATAGCAACAACCCTTATTGCATAGACCAGTAATAAGGATCTCAAAAATTTGCTAACAACAATGGAATCTTCCATTTTACCACCTGCACTCTTGATATCTCCAACAATAGTTTTGATTCTTATTCCATATTGTTGAATAGTCTCTCCTTCAACCATCCGCATGTCTTCAAACTTTTCCCTAAGGCTTTTTTCTTTCACTTGTTTTACATGCTCATTATTGCCATAGATATTCTCAAGAGTATCCCATACTTCCTTGGGATTTTCTTTATCCTGGACATCAATAAACTCAATGTCAGATAAGCTACTGATTAGGGCTTCCATGACTTGCCCATTCTCCTGGATCTCTCTCTTTTGATAATCGGTGAGAGTACCGGTAGGAATAACATAAGCATTCTCAACATAGCTCCAGTGTTGAGCACCCATGCTTCTGATGTATATCTTCATTCTGTCCTTCTATATTTTGAAATTATCTCTATTGAACTTTGGGCCTTCCCTCTTCATCATTACAATAGGATCTTTCCCTCAAGCAGTTAAGCTTACAACACAGAGGACCTGGAGGACGCTTTGATACCAATTGATAATACGATGATGAAAAGTGAGTACTAAACCGGTATTGAGAGGGGGGGGGGTGAATCAGTACAGATATAAAAACTTTTCCTGAACCGGTTTGACTGTAAACAGTGAACTTGACTGGCAATCACTAACATGGGTCATAAACCAAATTACTACTGGTTAAACACAATGAGATTGTGAAAGATACAAATTGGAAACACTTATCTTACCACACAACCTACACCCTCATTTCCACATTATCCTTATGCATAAACAGGTAATCTATCATCAAAAATATAATAACATGCTAGATCAACACGATTCACCGCTTGACAAAAAACAACAAAGCATCACATGAAAAGGACATCACACATGACAACATATTTTTCATGTGGAAACCCAACTGGGAAAAACCATGGTGGGGATGAATACCCATAAGCTATTTTTGAACTCTTTAGAAGTCCGCTCTATTAGGAACCTTGTCCGGTTAAAGACTATTACAACAGGTTCTACTAAGAATCGATCCTATTAGGGATCACCCGGTTAAGGGATGGCTAGAATACCCGGTTAAGGGTTAAATCCTATTAGAGGTTACCTTGTTAGAGGATTTCATGAACCCAATGACTTTGAGTCACTCTGTTAAAGGATTTACAACAAGCTAGTTAAAGCTACCCTGTTAAGGGATTTTCCAACTGTTAAAGTGGTTAGAGATCAATAGGTATTATAATGATCTGGTAATAGCACTTCAATACCAATGCAGATCCGCTTTAGTTCCTTTCTTCTGCATACACATTCTACAGGTATCAACCCTCTTATATGGTCCGACGAGAATCACGTATCTTTGCACTTAGATACACACACAACATTTGCCAACAACTTCAACATGAAACACAACATCGACTTTATAGGAAATAGATAGGTTGGTAACATAAACCCTAAACCCTAAACATTTAGGTTGAGTAATTCAGTCGGTTCAATCTTGACCATTGAACACTTTGCATTTGAATACAACGGTCTTGAACAGATCTCAAGATATTCTCCATCGTTCGTTCTTCACTGCTTCTTGGAGGTGATAACCCATCACACGTTCTCCACCATTTGCATAGACTTCACACATTCCCAAGGTAGATAAGATCAATTTCCTTCATGCAGGATCCTTCACATGCATGAGGCTGACGTTGCAACATGATCTGATCTCCATTACAATGCTAACTCATCACACAATACCATCGGTTGAATCACACAGGCTCAAGACACTTCAACCGGAAACCCTGAAGCTAAGACTACCAACAGGTAGTCATACCATATTAAACCTTGATAGAAAACATTCCATATACCGGTTCACTTGGACAAACATACCGCTTCACATTTTGCACATATACCAATTCTCATCATTATACCGGTTCACTTTGCCAGTTGCTTAACTTCAATAAACATGTTCACTCTTCATCATATTACCAGTTCACTCTTCATCATATTACCGGTTCTCTCTTTCAGCATATTGACATCAATGACAACACAATATCATCATGTCAACATATTCTGCACATATGCCAACAAAAACAAGTCATCAATCAATCTATTACACCAAAACATCATCATCAAGCCAACATATGAGTCCTTAAACATTTATTTTTCTTTCTAGTCTGTAACTCAACCGTTTCTTTAAATTCTTTAAAACGACTAAAAACTTCGGATTTACTTTTTAAAATATATTCCTATGTCCTACTTAAATCATCAATAAATGAAACATAATATGTGGATTTTCCAATCTAAGGAACATCTATAGGACCAAACACATCAAAATGAATAAGATCCAAAACACCACAAGATTTATGATAACTCGAGTAAAATGGAACACACTTTGGTTTTCCATAAATGGAATGCTCACAGAAATCAAAGTCAAGATTACAATAATTCAAACCTTCAACACGGTTTTTTATTTTTCAAAGTCCTTAGACCCTTTTCTCCAATGTGGCCAAGTCTTTGGTGCCATAACATAGTCTTCTTTGCAGGTAACTTTGCTTCAAAATAAAGAGAACCCTTAGGTACCCAAAAGCCATGTTGATCCACTGAAGGTGAAAGCCTAAAATATTTTGATGAAGTATCCATGAATTTACTTTTTACAAAAGTGCCATTACACTCAACAGTGTATGCCTCTAGCTTATACAAAGTGTCGAACCTGAAACCTCTAGCAATCACCATAGCACCCTTAATCATCTTACATCCTGCATCAAAAAAGACTACCTAGACACTCACATATATTAGTTTTCTCATAGATAATAAATTTTGTTTTAATTTAGGGATATGCAACACACCACTAATCCTTTTTATTCTACCATTAGGAAACTTGATCCTAACTTTACCTTGACCAACAATGTCTAAATGTGAGTCAAGTACACCCCTCCATTAAATTATTCATATTCAAAAAACCAATATTTATTGGAAGTCATTTGAAAAGATTCACTTGAGTCAATTAACCATGCATCATTACCTGCATGAGTAGCCAAAGATGCAATGAATGCATCACCATCTTTCTTCTCGGACTCAAAATCAGAATCAAACATCTTCTTTTTATTCTTCTTTTCTTCTTTCCAATCCTTACATATGTGACCTGAATTACCGCAATTCCAACAAATGACTTTGGACTTTCTAGAAGATTTTGATCTCCCTTTGGATTTGGACTTGTTGTGCTTCTCATTCTTCTTGCATTTTTCCTTAGGTATTCCATGAATAGTTAGGGATTCCTTCAAACTGATGGATACTTTCCTCCACATCTCTTCACCAAGTAGGGTACCTACCACATTTTTAGACTTCAAAACAACAAAAGTACTACCGATATCTATAACAAGAGAATCACACGAATCAAGAAAAGAACAAAGAAAGATCTAGCATTTTTCCTCTTCGTCCATCTTAACACCAACATATACCAATTGAGCCACCAACATATCAAATGCTTCTAGGTGGTCTGCAATTCATCCAACCTCTTCCATCTTCAAGGAATACAATTTCTTCCTCAATAAAATCTGATTTAATAAAGATTTGGCTTGATACATCTCACCAAGCTTGGTCCATAACTTTTATGCAAAGTTATCTTTGTGGGAATCAATGAACACTGAGAGGGGGGGAGGGGTGAATAAGTGTTATATAATTTATAAACTTATCAAGCTAATTCTTAAACCACTAGATGCATGAGAAAGTAATCAAAGGCAAAAACATAAAATGAACAACCACAAAACCATAACACTGATATTTTGACATGGAAGCCTAGAAAGGGAAAAACCATGGTGGGATTGAGTACCCACAATATTATTATACTATGGCTAGTAGTAAAACAATATTACAAAAGTGGAATGCACTTGCATGGAGGCTCTTTGCTCAATTAAAAAGGGCTACAACCTAGAGGAAGGCTCACTGGCTTACAATTGATTACAAAATGATTATAGTAGTATCTGAATAGAAGTGTAGCATCTCTATATGCCAAAGTATAGTTCTGGTTAGGCTCCTATTGACTCCTGCAAGTGATCTATCATTCTTATTTGTAACACTACTATGTCACATACCAGAGCAACAAAATATTCACTTAACTTACAAACTCAATTACACAAACTTCCTTCGCTCAATACCATACCAAAATGATCAACCAAACCAATCTTATATATCCACATCATCCAAAATAATTATTTACTGAGTTGGCTTCCTAAAAAACCACATAACGCACAACATGAAATGTGTTCCACCAAGTCGGCTCAATCCGATCATAAATCCAAATGTAGACCAAAATAAGATGATAAAATTCTTCCCGTAAGTTGATCCAATCACCTCAAATACAAAACTAATCACCAGAATCATCCCAACAAATCTGCAACACACGTTAATCCAAAATAGCTCTGCCCTAACTGAAATACTGAATACCGAAGCTCTAAACTAGCACACAATTCAACACTGGATATTAGGATCATGAATTAATCCATCTCAAACCTTGAATCAACCACCTTGATCACCGTAACCTAGAATACATCACCAAAATCAAGATATGCACCATGATCTCATGCTCTACTGGTAACTGTGTTCCACCTTCCAAACTATGCTTTATGAACAAAATGACTTTCGGTAAACCAATTCTATGTACATCGGATGTGATCTACGAATTGAGTTTCCATCTATGACAACCCCTAAACATCTATCATGCACCAATATCTACTGGAATAGTGTCTCTTGACAATAATTTCCCCCTTTGGAATTGCTGGCAACACTGTGAAAAATGAACTGTACACTCAATACTGCAAGACTTCAAAATTTACAAATAAATGTACAAGCTCCCCCTAAGAATTTACACCATTTTTCACTCTTCTCTCTCCCCCTTTGACAACAATGCCAAAGATAAATGATCCGCCAAAATTGATATACAAGGGTATGTATAGTTGCTCACAAAAATTTGAAGATGTCTGCAAAAATTGTTTTAAGGGATAGAAAATGATTATTCCATGCCTTCTTTAGGCTCTCCAAAATGGTTATCATCTCGCTGAAAAGGTAGACATTCATTTCTGCTCCCTAGCTATCTATTGGAACATGTTTATTTAGTGCATCCTTAGCATCCTACATACTACTCATCAAATAATATATCTGGGTGGTAATGAGACTTCTCACATCAGACACTCTACCCAAAATTATATCCTTTTCTTGGCTTAGGCTCTTGATTTTATTCAATATATTCAAAACTTGGGGTTCAAAATTGCTAGCTGGAGTAGATTGTGGTGCGTATGACTATGATATGCTTGATAGCTGACCTTCACATTCCCTTATCTTATTGTCAATGTCTATAGTGAACTTGGGAAAACTAGACATGACTTTTATATATTACCTCCTCAATCAATTGCATCCTGAATACCTTTCAATGCAGTAACTAAACTAACTCTACCATCTTCAATCATTTTAAAAATTTGCTTTAACTTCATTGCATTGAATTGATTCAATACTCTAATATTCACGACCTTCTCCAAATAATCAAAGTGAGTACCAACAACACCTAACAAACCTTTGAGCTTACCATAGGGATCAGATGTATTCGGTTTGAAAGATGGCATAATATTTTCCTACATATCCCCCACCAATGATATTAATTCCTTATTAGCAGAATGGGACTTAAGCAAGTCCTCATTGGATTTGGCTTGGGCTAGGGTTGCCAATTTAAGTGCTTGAATGGGAGATAAGGAAGTCAAGTCAATTGACCCTTGACCAAAATCATTTGGATCAACAACAACTTGTTTCCCTTTAATAACACGAGTGTCTCTTGCCACTGTTGTCGAAGCCTGATATTCCTTTTTCTCCCCTTTATCCTTATCTACAACTTCTGCACTCTCAACCATTTCATCTTTCTTACCATCATGCGCATCCTTCTCTATATTCACTAAATCCTCAACTATTTTTTCTGACACAACTTCTATAATCGAAGGATCCTTTACAACAACACCAGAGGTATCATCATTATAAACTAGAGTTTGATAATTGGTCTATCCTTTTGGAGTGGCTTTCTCAAGCGACTGATCCTTTGGCTTGCCGAGGACAGCTATATTTACTTTTGCAATAGATGTGTCTTGAGTAGGTTCTTCCGGATTCACATCAACTCTTTGATCTATCAAAAATTGTTTGAAAATTGTTTCAGTTTCCTTTATCACCTCATCTTTCTTCCCTATCATAATCTTATTTACTATTTTCTTGCTTCAAAATATATCCTTGGCAAGTTTTAGTAACCGGGTGACTTCATCTCTAGAAATAATAGAAGATAGATTTACTAGCACACATTCTTTTATTTCCTCATCCTCTTGACTAGCTATAAGCCTTCTTGGATAAAAAATGTCATATAGACTTTTAGGGATCATAGATGCAAGTTATATTAATGTCTTACTATATACATCCATATATTCTACAATTGCTTCTTCAACTACCCTCTAATCCTTATCATCATAGTTTTCATAATATATAGACACATTTCTTAAATTCCCATCCTTAATAATTTCATCAATTAATTATTTCAAAGTTAATGGGGGCACTATTTCAAATGTGCCTTCAATCTTACTAGATTTGAGAGCTTCATCTATCTTAGCTTTCATCTTCTTGCTGGCCCTGGCCTTTCTAGATGATTCACTTTCTTCTCTTGGCTTCTTTGATTGTTGATCTCTACCAGATTGTGGCTTTTTCACCACTCTAGCGTAGGTGGGTGTCTTTTTTACTTCTCTCACCATCTCATCAGATTTTGTCTCCATGTCCTCAGCATCAATATCAACATATACTCTTGAGGTTTATCCTTCTTCTTCTTCTTCACCCCATCAGTTGATGATGTAGATTGATATTTGGGTGGAGGAATGGGCTTTTGCACATCGGAAGTAGGTGTAGACTGAGATTGTTTTGGCTTGGCCTGCTTCAGAGGGGTGGAAACAAGTTTAGGCTTCTTTGGTTTCACCATGTCTTCCTCCTTTAGGATGTTCTATTCTCTTTCCCTTTGTACAACCTCCTTAGATATGCCCATTTGTTATGCCAACTCCTCTACTTCTTTCCTTACTTTACTCTTCCTAGCAGGTCTAGTAAACATTTTGTGCAAACCAAGGTGTTTCTCTTGACAAGTACTGAACCTCTCCTCCTTGTCATCTATTGGTTGAATCAACAAGTGTTGAGCATATGCATCAAGTGTGACAACATCCACCTCATACCCCATGGGCATGATCCAGACAGTTCTTATTTGAACTGGATCTATACGACATTGGTCCTTATCAACCATGAAACAAATAGTTGTCATATTTCTCAACAATTTCTTTAGGTATTATTTCCCTATTATGCATTGTGGCTTGAATATATTTGAAGTATCCCCACAAGGCAGATTTCTGAGAAACAGTATCTCCTAAACCCTACAAACATTCCTTTATCTGAACTGCCACCGGTTTATTATAATCCCATTCAATCTTCCCAATACTGGGGATCTCATTTAAGAAATATAAATCCAATAAAACTACCAAGGAACCAAACTTGAACACATGCTTCTTGTCTTGCTTAATATTCTTTAGGTTGCTTAATAACTCATTGAGAAGAACTGAGAAAAGGTCATACCTCATCCCTTCCTTCAGAATCTCATAAGCTGCAAATATGGCCATGCTAGATACACAGTTCTGCCTGCTAGATTGATATAAATTATATCCAATCACCATTGAGGCAAATCTAACATCATGATCTATAATATCATTGATAGTCATAGACCGGATATCAAACTTAGATCTGGTAATCTTTGTCAGTGTTGTACTCTATATTTTCCTCAATCGAGGAATTCACTGGTTGCACTTAAACAGGTAACTGCTTCAATGACTTGGTGATCTTATGGGGTCAATCCAGCCATATGAATTCATCATGGACTCAACTCAGAATATATTGAATCCATTTTGGTTTATCAAACATTGGGAAATGGATGAATTGGATGAAACCCTTGTCATGCAGTGACTTGTATTCCGACTTCAAATTTCCCAGACTATCCATCATGTGCTTGGTGTAAAGTGAAAGCATGTTTGCATTCCCAATCTCCTCAATGTTGCAATGGATGTATGCCCTAATATATTTGTTCTGGAGTACACCATATGAGACAAAATAAAATGCACATTCCAAATCATCCTAAGTGGATTTGAATGGGTGCCTCTTGAACACGGGCCTTACTCTCTTAAACTTTTTGACCACCAATTTAGTTGCAACACTAGATGCAGATGCCATTTTGAAATACGGATATGAAAAGATAGCTTCCCAAATGGAAATACCTTATGATTCTCAACCAGGTACAAGAAATCGCTGATAGATTGCTTCAAGCTCGGATTTAGCTACTAAAAACTCCTTTACTTTACTTCTTTGCTCTTCTCTATTGTTTGCATTGTGAAGAATGAACTATTAAAACACCTTTTTATCCACCAAAAACCTAATTTCAATTTGTAATAAATTCTCAACCCTAAAGTCTTCCTGACACACTATTTTTCATTATTTCATTCGTCGGATTATCAGACTGCCACAAAATCTTCCAGTTATCAACTGCATAACTGATCTCCATCATCTGCAACCATCCTTGACCGATTACAGATCTTCATGAAGCAGTCACCGGCGAGGAGGGACCTCGAGGAGACCAGTCCAAACTAGTCAGCAAGAGTTAACACAATGAAAACACACAAATATGATGGAGGCAATGCAGAACAGTCAATTTTATTGCATGAAAAGTTAATTACATCCAACCGGTAACAACCGGGTTACAACATACCGACACACAGGCCTGGTAGAATAGGTCTCACCAGGACCTTTAATTAAAAGATCTATCTTCTAAGCCCTATCTATTTGATTCTCCTTTATTCTTCGAATTGATTGATTGATTTCTAAAGTATGATTATAAATATATATATCAATCCAAAGGATTAGGTCGGCCCAAAAGGATGAAAACCCTAATGTGCAGAAATGAATGAGGTCAGCCTCTAGAAAATCCAAAGGATGAAATGCAGAAGGTTGGCCACACATCAAGAAACATCGGGATCAATGTCCAAGGCTCCACAAGCATCAGAATGGGTTTTAGTAGATCACCAGAATAGGTCTCAGGCAACCGGTAACAAGAAATTGTCAAGGAAATTGGTAGCGATATCTTGCCAGAAAGTGATCCAAATGAGATGCAGTTAGAAAGCAAGCAAGGTGATCAAGTCTTCAAGAAGAATCCAACTCCACAAGAAGCTAATGTGCCAAAACTGAGACACACAAAAAGGAAAACTGAAACTGCAAACATAAAAGACAATATTTTTGGTTGATGCAAGATTGCTATGAATTGGGGACGATCCTGCATCACTTCGCAAGGGGGTTCTAAAGATTTGCAAGAGAATATGCCCCCCAAGGCAAAAATTCCCTAGTTACCGGATGAGGTTCCATCACCGGATTCAGGTGTGGAGCCATTTTGCACATTTGAATCTTCCTTTTTCACCCACATCTTCTTATGCTGATGTTTGATTTCATCTACCTTTTCTTTACCTTTCTCATCTGATTTGGTCTTATTCACCAGAGCATTCTTTCTTCTATAATATCTTGCAATTTGACCAATCTTATTGCATGCATGACAAACAAGATTCCTCTGCATAGGCTTGAAGTTTATTTGATTTTGTCTCATCCTGCATTGGTTAGAGATATGTCTGATGAATAATGATGAACAAAAAATACCCTAATCGGTACTGAGAGGGCGGGGGGGTGAATCAATACTTAGAAAAACTTCTCAACAACTTATCAAGTTAAAACAATGCTAACTGGTTGTCTTCATCATTGAACTTAACAATGGCAATACAGGTTAAACACAGTAAGACTTCAGACAACTAAACTAGTAAAAATGAATACTTCAAATAACATTCAACACTTGATAACTACTTTAGCAATATACTCATGCATGTGTTGTATCAGTAATACCATAACCATTAGCTTTGCATGCATATTCACCTAAACAAAGATTGCTCAATCATCACATGAAAAATGCACAACTCATGACACACATATTTTTCACGTGGAAACCCAAATGGGAAAAACCACGGTGGGGATGAATACCCACAAGCTTGTTTTTGAACTCTTTTGAAGCTCGCTTTGTTAGGAGCCTAGTTCGGTTAAAGACTTTACAATAAGGTTCTGCTAGGAACCGATCCTGTTAAAGATCACCTGGTTAAGGGTGTTGGTATTTTGGTATGGTTTTGTCATTGATGTCAACACCTACTGAAAACTAGCACTTTGGAGATCTAGCAACATTCACCGGCAAGCAAGTAACTATTGCACAGTTACTGGTATATGGTTCACTGGCAGGATATAATGTTCACCGATACCTGGAATGATATGGAAGACACTTGGTAATGTCAAAGACATCGTATGGACACTTTGTTTTGAAGAATTAATCATTGGTATATTCATATTTGCATATTTGCCTTTACCAACAAATAGGTCCAGGGTTATCTAGGGTTACACCGGTAGGTTTATCTTTTCCAGATCAGCATGGCACACTATGGAGATGATTTATTATTGTTGTAAATGAATTAAGCCAACATGTTTAATCGGTTATTGCATCGGATATTATATTGTATGTAAAATGTGTTTTTTGTAATATCTTGTAGAGCCAACCTACTAAAATTGGTCTTAGGGTATGGTATAAATGTAAGATCTTATTTTTAAGATCAAATGTGGAATGCGGAAAAAGAATTGAGTGAATGTATATGTGAGATTAAGCAGAGGTATACATGAAGACATCATTTGAAGGTGAAGTTAGGTTTTTGTAGAAGCATATCAGCATTACACCGGTACTGAATCTAGCATATGAAGATGCTATTTTGTGCAGTACATTCTTATTGGATTTAACCATCCAACCGTAGTCAGTGTGACTCCCATTTTGTGTTTGAGAAGTGAGCTCTAGGCTGTTGGCCTTTCTGCATGTGCAGACCCCATTTTTGTACACTTACTATCTGCAGTAGTATCATTTGATTGTGGATAAGGTTTCCCACCATGGTTTTTCCCCTTACAGGGTTTCCACGTACAAATATTGGTGTTATGTGTTGTGGATGACTCTATGTTTATGTTTCATGCATTAATCTTTACTGGTATAGAAATTTACTGTTAACACTGTCTACCGACACACTTAACTAGTTTACCGGTATTAAGCATTAAGTTGGTTAATTGGTTTTTGGTTTGAATTTATTTGACAACTGATTCACCCCACCTCTCAGTTGTCTCTGGGACCTAACAAAGGGATGGCTATATACCCTGTTAAAGGTTACCTCGCTAGAGGATTTGAAGAACTCAATGATCTTGAGTCACCTGGTTAGAGGATTTGCAATAAGCCTTTAAAAGCTACCCGGTAAAGGGATTTTCCTACTGTTGAAATGGTTAGAAGACAACAGGTAAAGCTTTGATATGATAACAACACTGCATGCTAAGGTAGATCCTTTTCAGCTCCTCTACTCTGCAATCACACTCTATAGTTTTCCACTCACTAGTCTAGCAAGTATCTCATCACTCAGATACAAACACAACATTTGCCAACACAAACAATAAAAAACATCATTGACCTTATAGACAACAATTAGGTCGGTAGCATAAACCCTAAACATTTTAGGTTTACAATTACAAGCGGTCCAATCCTGACCGTTAAAACACTTTGCATAGAATAAAACAATCTAAAATAGATCACAAGTCATTCTGCATCGTCCATTCTTCACCGCATATGGAAATCTGTAACCCATCACGCTCTCTTCACATTCTGCTAAGAAGAATGTTCATTCCCAAGGTAGACATTTAATGCAATCGATCTTCACATACAAGATCCTCAAGAAATCCTTCACATGCTCAAAACTGATATGGCATCTCAATCTCATCCTTATTTCTTAGCTAACTCATCACAAAATGTCACTGGTTGCATCACACAAGCTAGATTGCCAAACCAGAAACCCTAGAGTTGAGACTACTAACCGGTAGTCGCACTTAGTGAAACCCTGACACCGGTCCACTTCATCCCTTCATACTGGTTCTCCTACTTGAACATGAATAACAACTTCTTCCAATCTTCATATCGGTTCACCTGCACTTATTGACATCAATGACAACATACATTGTCATCGCTTCATCATATGCCAACAATCTCCCCCTTTGGCATTGATGGCAATACTCAGTGTATCATTGCTCAATATTTGCATCATCAAATATCTTATCCCCCATACATCATATATCTTTTCCCCCATACATCATCAAATATCTTCTCCCCCTTTGATAACAATGCCAAAGTGGAGGCACAAGCTTCCATTCTCCACTATGCTGTTCCCCCTATGGAGTAGCATCCTTCAACACATCAATCCTAAAATATTTGACACTTTAGTACCCGACTGATGTGGAGCACACATTTTTAATTTACTTCATGAAGGGGCAGAACCCCTAATTCACCTCTCAAATAGGTAAATGTAGTTTTCAATAAGGGCTTAGTGAATATGTTTGCTAGCTGCTCTTTATTGGAAACATGTTCTAATACAACCTCTTTGCTTTGAACCTTCTCTCTCAAGAAGTTATACTTGAGCTCAATGTGCTTAGTTCTAGCATGCAATACCGGATTCTTGGAAATATTTATTGCACTTATGTTATCACAAAATATACTCACCGGTTCAAATATAGGTACTTTGAAACCATCCAATACATGTTTCATCTAGATTTATTGAGTGCAATTCATAAATTTTGCCACATACTCTACTTCAGCTGTAGACTGGGAAATACAACTTTGCTTCTTACTCATCCATGAAACTAGTTTTCCACCAAGAAAGAACGCTCCACTAGTTGTGCTCTTCCGGTCGTCCACATTACCTACCCAATCTGCATCAGTAAATACTTTGAGATTAAAATCACCATTGTGTGGATACCACAATCTATAATCAACTGTCCCTTTCAGGTGTTTAAGAATCCTCTTGACCGCTACCAAGTGGGATTCTCTTGGATTTTTCTGAAAATGGGCCACAATGCCCACTACGTGAGCAATATCTGGTCTGCTATGTACCACATAGTGTAGCTTACCGATCATTGACCGGTACTCCTTCTCATTCACCAACGCTGAATCATCTTCCTTGGTCAATTTGTAGCCGGTCACCATTGGTGTACCAACTGATTTTCTCTCCTCCATGCCCAAGATCTTCAAAACCTCTTTGACATACTTGGACTGGGTAATAAAGATACCCTCTTTCATCTACTGAATCTGTAGACCAATGAAGAACTTTATCTCTCCAATCAGAGAATTCTCAAACTCTTTCTTCATTTCATTTGTAAATGCATGGCTCATTTCATCATCTCCTCCAAAGATTATGTCATCTACAAACACTTCATAGATCAGAATCTGATTACCTTTAGATTTCAGGTAGATGTTGCTATCTTCATTTGTTCTCTAAAATCCTATCTTCACAAGATGAGAGTGTAATCATTCATATGATGTCCTTGGTGCTTGTTTTAATCCATACAGGGCCTTGTTTAATCTACACACCATGTTACTATCTTCTGATAAGGCAAAACCATCCTGTTGCTCAATATACACTTCCTCTTCTAGGATTCCATTCAAGAATGCAGACTTCACATCCATCTAGTATACCTTGAATCCCTTAAATGCTACAAATGCAAGTAGCATTCAGACACCTTCCAGTCTAGCCACTGGGGCAAAGGTTTCTCCATAGTCTTCTCCCTCTTCCTAAGCATATCCCTTGCATATAAGTCATGCCTTGTTCCTTACAACTGTGCCTTCTTCATTTAACTTATTCCTGAAGACCCATTTGGTACCTATGAAATTCTTGTGCTCTGGTCTGGCTACCAAACATCAAGTTGTATTCTTTTCTATCTAGTCTAGCTCCTCTTCCATTTCCTTAATCCAATCTTCATTTGTAAGTGCCTCTCTAGTGGTCTTAGGCTCAAATTCAAAAATCATGCAAGAGTTTTCTTTCACCTTTCTTCTTGTGAGTATCCCTGCATCTTTATCTCCTACGATCTGCTTAGGATCGTGATGTAGTTTCACATATCTAGGAATGACTCTAGCTGTATCTGCTTGCTTTTCCTCCTCCTCTTCTTCTTCTCCATCTTCTTCTTCACTTATTGCAGCTTCTACCGGTATAGGTACACTGAGGTCTTTGCTTGTTTCTTTCTTAACCGGTTCCTAGAAGGCTACACCCGGTTCATCTTCCACTTGCTTGCTATAGGTTTCCTCAGGATCCTCAGGGGATTCATCAACCCTGACATTGATGCTTTCAACAATTTTCTGAGTCCTATTGTTGTAGCACTTGAGAGATTTGTTCTGAGTGGAATATCCCAGAAATATTCCTTCATCACATTTAGTATCAAGCTTGCTCAGATGCTCACCTCTCTTGATATAACACTTACTGCCAAATACTTTAAAATAACTCATAGTGGGAGTCTTCCCAGTCCAATACTCATAAGGGGTTTTATCTTTAACTTTCTTGATGAGTACCCGGTTCATAGCATAGACTGCAGTGCTCACCGCTTCTTTCCAAAAAGTGTGAGCAACCTTTCCTTGGATCAACATTTTTCTGGCCGCTTCAACTACAATCCTATTATTCCTTTCTACTATGCCATTTTCTTGTGGTGTCCTTGGGGAAAACATCCACCTCTTGATACCGTTCTCTTCACAGTACTTGTTGAATTCATCAAAAGTGAATTCACCTCCTTGATCAGTTCTTAGGCATTTTATCCTTTGACCACTTTCCTTCTCTACCAATGCTCTAAAGGGTTTGAACTTTCCAAATGCCTCAGACTTGTCTTTCAAGAATGTGACCCACATCATTCTTGAGAAGTCATCTATAAGAATCATGAAATACCTATCTCCCTGAATACTTATAGTTTTCATTAGACCACATAGATTGGTGTGCCCAAGATCAAGTAAGTTCTCTACTGAAAAAGACTTACCTTTGAAAGTTGAGGAAGACATCTTCCCAAGTTGGCATTCTTTGCACAAAGAATTCTTCGGTTTGTTTAGCAAAGGAAATCCTCTTACTGCCTTGATCTTATTGGCTTTTACAATATTGTCAAAGTTTATATGACAAAGTCTCTTATGCCATATCCAACTGTCATCAAACTTCGTCATCAGACACTGACTAATCTTGGCATTCAACTGAAACAAGTTACCTCTGGTCTGCTTACTGGTGGCAATAAGTTCACCACTCTTTCCAATTATACTGGAGACTCCACCTTTGAACTCCTGAATGAGTCCTTTGTCATTTAGATGAGCAACACTCAAAAGGTTATGCTTAAGACCTTCTACCTAGTAGACATCATCCACACTGCTCTTTCCATTCAATGAGATGTATCCTTTACCTTTCACCAAGCATGGTGCATCGTTTCCAAACTGGACAACACCTCCATAATATTCTTCCAGAGACAAAAACTTTCTCTGGTTACCAGTCATGTGGTGAGAACACCCACTATCAATAATCGACTCATTAGAGTTGTCAATGTGAGAGACAAGGGATTTCTTGTCAGACACTTCTTCCTTTACAACTACGAACACTATGTCTTCATTCTCTTCATCCTCAGATTCTTCATCGGTAACACCTTCATCCACTACAACAAGACAATTTCTCCTACCTCCTCCTTTATACTTTCTAAACCTCTCTAGTTTATCCTTATTGTCATTGTTAGGATAGATAACAACTATATGTCCTATCTTATAGGAGGAAAAACATTTTAAAGGAAGCTTACCTCTGTATTTTCCGGTGCCTTTTGGAAGTCTCTTGGCAAGAAGAGCTTCAAAATCGATAAGAATCTCTTCATCATCCATATCTCTGCATTGCTTGGATTAATAACTGGTACTTACTTCTTTTCCTTTTCTGGTTGGTGTAGCAGATGCTCTAAAGGCTGACTCAGTCTTCTGAACACTGCCATCATAGCTATTCAACTCATATGCAGTCAAATTTGCAATGATAGAGTCTAAGGATACCTTGGTTTTGTCGATAGACCTTAGCTCTTGAATAGAAGCAACTCTGATTGCATAGATTGGTAACAATGATCTCAAAAATTTACTGACAATGGTGGCATCATCAATTGTTCCACCAGTGCTCTTGATATCTCCAACCACAATCTTTATCCTTATGCCATATTGTTGAATGGTCTCTCCTTCAACCATCCTCATGTCATCAAATTTTCCTCTAAGGCTCTGTTCCTTAGCTTGCTTGACATGATCATCACCACCATAAATGGTTTCTAGAGTGTCCCATACATCCTTAGGATTGTCCTTATCTTGTACATCAATGAACTCAATATCAGACACGCTGCTAATAAGGGCTTCCATGACTTGCCCATTTTCTTGAATCTTTCTTTTCTGATCATCAGTTAGAGTGCCAGTGGGGATAACATAGACATTTTCAACATAGCTCTAGTGTTGATCACCCAAACTCTTGATATAAATCTTCATTCTGTCCTTCCATATTTTGAATTTATCTCTATTAAACTTAGGGCCTCTTCATCATTAAAGTAGGATCTTTTACCTCAAGCAGTCAAGCTTATATCACTGAGGACCTGGAGTTTCTATGATGCCAATTGATGAATAATGATGAACAAAAAATACCCTAATCGATACTGAGAGGGGGGGGGGGTGAATCAGTATATACAAAAACTTCACAACAACTTATCAAGTTAAAACAATGCTAACCGGTTGTCTTTATCAATGAACTTAACCATGGCAATACTGATTAAACATAGTAAGACTTCAGACAGCTAAACCAGTAAAACTGAATACTTCAAATAACATTAACATTTGATAACTACTTCACCAATATACTCATGCATGTATTGTATCAGTAATACCATAACCATTAGCTTTGCATGCATATTCACCTAAACAAGGACTGCTCAATCATCACATGAAAAATGCACAACTCATGACACACAAATTTTTCACGTGGAAACCCAAATGGGAAAAACCACGGTGGGGATGAATACCCACAAGCTTGTTTTTGAACTCTTTTGAAGCTTGCTCTGTTAGGAGCCTAGTCTAGTTAAAGACTTTACAATAAGGTTTTGTTAGGAACCAATCTATTAAAGATTACCCGGTTAAGGGATGGCTATATACCTTGTTAAAGGTTACCTCACTAGAGGATTTGAAGAACTCAATGATCTTGAGTCACCTAGTTATAGGATTTGCAATAAACCTGTTAAAGCTACTCGACAAAGGGATTTTCCTAATATAGAAATGGTTAGAAGACAACAGGTAAAGCTCTGATATGATAACAATACTACATGCTAAGGCAGATCCTTTTCAGGTCCTCTACTCTGCAATAACACTCTGCAGTTTTCCACTCATTGGTCTGGCAAGTATCTCATCACTCAAATACAAACACAACATTTTCTAACACAAACAATAACAAACATCATCAACCTTATAGACAACAATTAGGTCGGTAGCATAAACCCTAAAACCTAAATATTTGAGGTTTACAATTACAAGAGGTCCAATCCCGACCGTTCAAATACTTTGCATAGAATAAAACAATCTCAAACCGATCAAAAGTCATTCTGCATAGTCCATTCTTCACCGCATATGGAAATTTGTAACCCATCACGCTCTCTTCACATTCCGCTAAGAAGAATGTTCATTCTTGAGGTAGACATTTAATGCAATTGATCTTCACATGCAAGATCCTCAAAAAAATCCTTCACGTACACAAAACTGATGTGGCATCTCGATCTCATCCTTATTTCTTAGCTAACTCATCACAGAATGTCACCGGTTGCATCACACAAGCTAGATTGCCAAACTGGAAACCCTAGAGCTAAGACTACCAACCGGTAGTAGTACTTAGTGAAACCCTGAGACCGGTCCACTTCATCCCTTCATACTGGTTCTCCTACTTGAACATGAATAACAACTTCTTCCAATTTCATATCAGTTCACTTGCACTTATTGACATCAATTACAACATACATTGTCACCACTTTATCATATGCCAACAATGTCCAGACATTCCACATGCAAAACATCTCTTATTCTAGAAATTATTCAACATTCTGCACATATTTGACTTATGTCCAAAGTTGTTGCATTTGAAGCACTGACCGGTAAAGGTAGGACCATTGTTCATATTATTCATCCTACTTCTACATTGATTTGCCATATGACCAAATTTACCACAAACAAAATATTTACCATTGAATTTATAGGCATTAGGCTGTCTTACCAGAGGTTTCTTGTTCTTCTATTGATGATCACTCTGACCAGAACTAGAGGATTATTCTTTCTCAAATCCAAGTCCTCACATGTCTTTTCCATGTCTCTGACTTTTTAACATATCATCTGACTGAGCTAAACTAGCTTTGAACTTTTCTTTGTATTCATTGGCAGTAGTCAGCTCATCTCTCAGAATTATGATTTGCCTTTCAAGTTCTTTTCCATAATTCTTTGTTTGCACCAATTCAATCTTTAATTGATCATTTACACATGTCAATCTGCAACATTCATCGGATATGTCCTTCAATGAATGAGTCAGGGTTTCTTCATTCTTCTTCCGGTCTTCAATCTCCTTAGTCAGCTTCATGACAATAGATTGCATCTCATTATTCAAAATTGCATTCTCCCTAGCCAACTTCTCACATTCATCAGTCTTATCTTATAGGATTTGATTGTCAACACTTTGTTCTTCTTTCTCTTGCAACTTATCCATCAACCCCTTTCTCTTTTCTCTTGAAGTGTTCAATTGATATTTCTTAGCAACATTCAAGAAGGAAGATTGAGAGGGGGGGTGAATCAATGTTCACCAAATCTCAGCAAATTAAACTCCAAAACATAAACTGATAGACCATAACATCAAATAGACAAGCAAATTAACAAAACAACACACAAAACCAAGATTTTGATGTGGAAAATCCGGTTAAGGGAAAAACCATGGTGGGAACCTACCCACAATAAGATGATACTCTGCAGTAGTATGTGAAAATATTACAATGGGGAATGCACATGCATTCAGGCACACTACCTATAGCTCACTTCTCAAAAGATATGTAATTGGAAGGCTACAACCCTCAGGGAAGTCTCACTGACTTACAATATGATTCAGACTGCAATCCAGAAGGAATGAACTGCAATAATAGCATCTACAAATGCCTGATGATAGTTTTGGTTAAGCACAATTGTCTGCTCTGCAACACCAAACACATCTCAACAATTCGCTGAATGATATATCCTTGTTTTCACTATCACATCTCTCTTATAATGCAAAAATAATATCGACACCTAAATTACATAAGCATCTCACCTATATATACAAATCATCAACCTTGATAACAAGGTTGGCTAAACCCTTAACGCTCAGCTCACAATTATAAAAATTACATTGCATGATACAAATTAATCAACCACCAGACCAATATTATGATTTATATTACATAGCGTGGACCTAATTCAAATTCCCAAGCGATTACATCCACTAGAAATTCTACCAAGATCAACCGCAACACGCCACACCACCAGAAATACTGCATAACACGCAAATCATTACCGGTTGATAGAAATCACCAAAAACTCGCACAATGATCAATGCAGAGCACCAAAAATAATAGGAAATGACAAGGAAATACTAGAAAGCATGTTATAATCATCCGGAATAGTTGCACCAACACCTCTTTTCAAATCTTCATCGGTCAACATCTCAAAGCTCAAGAACACAACCAATCAACAACTGTCACGAGGAAAGATAACTTGCGGAGTGCCAAATTAAGAACCATCTGAAATGAAGATACACAGATCATCCAAAACAATAATCCAAAGTCTCAGCACAAGATCTGATCACACTAGAATATACCAGAGGAAATACTGGATTCCACAAAACAGTGATCAGAAAAACCAAACTACAAAACCGGATCAAAAACTCTTTCCAAAATCACCGGAATAACTCACAGGAATATGTTGACATCAATGACAACAACATATCATAGCAGTAGCAATCAACAACCACTAAATACAACAATCTCCCCCTTTGGCATTGATGAAAACATATGAATGTGAAAAACAATTAATGCAAAGAAAGAAGATATCACCAACAAACTCCCCCTAAGATCAAGATAGATAAAGAAGTTTTTGACATGATCTCTCTCTCCCCCTTTGACAATAATGCCAAAGATCTCTAAAATAAAAAAACCAGACTCTTTCCCAAAATAGAATCATGAATCTCTCTCCCCTTGGGGGACACAACCAAATCAATAGACTACTCCAGTAGAGGAGCAACACCAACTCATCAATCTAGATAAAAGAATAAGGCTTTGAATTCCACCGGATCGATGTCACTCAATGCATTTAATTCTCATCAGGAGGGGTGGATACCTCTAGCTTGTCTCTCAAATAAACAAATGTATCTGCAAGAAAAGGCTTAGTGAAAATATCAGAAATTTTTTCCTTTGTAGATACATATTTCAACTTCATCATCTGTTCACTAAATTTCTCTCTCAAGTAATTATATTTAATTGATATATGCTTAGTCTTTAAATGTTGCACCAAATTCTTATACATGTTTATAGCACTTGAATTATCACATTATATAAAAGTAGGCTCATCACAAATAAATCTAATATCTTTCAACATTTGCTTCATCCAAACTATCTGAGTGCAACTACTAGCAACAACAATGTACTCAACTTCAACAATAGATAAAGATACTAAATCTTGTTTCTTGCTAGCCCATTAAATCAACTTCTTACCTAAAAAGAATGCTCCACCAGGAGTACTCTTCCGGTCATCAACATCACCAACCCGATTTGCATTAGTGTAAGCACACAACATGAAATCATCATTCTTTGGATACCATAAACCATAATCCTTAGTTCCCTTTAGACATCTGAATATTCTTTTAACAACAGTTGCATGACTCTCCTTTGAATCAGCTTGATATCTAGTAGCCATACACAACATGCATAATGTTAGGCCTAGTTTGAGTAAGATATAGCAGTCCACCAATCATAGATCTATACAAAGTCTAATTATCTTTAGGAGATTCATCATTTTTAGACAATTTACAACCAATCACCATAGGAGTTCCAACCGGTTTGGAATCATCTAATCCAAACTTCTTTAGCAATTCCTTCACATACTTTGAGATATAAAGATACCTTTTCCTGTCTGCGCAATCTGCAAACCTAAGAAATATTTCATCTCACCAATCATAGACATCTCAAATTATTTTTGCATATCACCGACAAACTTCATACTCATATCATCATCACCACCAAAGATAATGTCATCAACAAAGACTTCAACAATCAAAATGTTAACATTTTCAATCTTAAAGTACAAATTACTATCAACAACACCTTTGATAAATCCCAATTTTAACAAGTATTTGTCTAACCTGGCATACCAGGCTCTAAGATCTTGTTTGAATCCATAAAGTGCTTTCTTCAACCTACATACCATGTCTCTATCATCTAACAATAAGAATCCATCAGGTTGTTCAATGTAAACATCTTCTTCTAGATCACCATTCAAAAATGCAGATTTGACATCTATCTGATATACCTTGAAATCTTTATAATCAACACAAGCTGATAAACTTATAAGGTACTGAGAGGGGGGGGGGTGAATCAGTGCAAGAAAAAACTTAATAAATATGATAACAACTTTCACCAACTTGTAAATCAATAAGCATGCAAGAAATATAACCACATAAGCAAACATCCAATAATGCATGCAAACCATAACACAATGATTTTTGACGTGGAAACCCAACTGGGAAAAACTACGGTGGGAATTAGTACCCACAAGGATCATCTAACCGCAGTATAGGGATCTGACCAGTTAAGGCCATACAATCACCCTGTTAGGGGCACACCCGCTTAAGAGTGTTTTAACTTGGTTAAGAGCTATATAATGTTGGAAAATGCACACTCCAATGAGAAATTGTAGGTGATTGAAGGTTTTGTCATTGATGGCAACCTTGCAATCATATGATACCGGCAAGACAAATATACTGGCACCGACAATGACAACGACAAACTCTACACCAGCACACAAAACACCGACAGTGAAAGGATGGATACCGACACTCTGGCCGACAGGAATTTTGTTGATAATATATTTTGTAATTAATTGTAAAATCATTGTAAGCCGACATGGCGAGTTGTAATATGACTCATATATGTATGAGATCATTGTAGAACATTTAGTAAGAATGTGATAGATAAAATTATGTAGACCTAATATGCGAAATATAGGTTAAGGGTTTATGTATGAAGCAGAGCTAAAAATGGTACTGGATCTGGCATAGCAGATGCTAATTTGAAGCAGTACAAGACATTGGATTTGTATAATCCAATTTTGTAAGTCAGTGTGACTTCCTTTGTAATTGAGCAGTGAGCTCTAGGCACTTGGCCTTCCTGCATGTGCAGGCCCCTCTTGTAAAACAATAATATTCCCTTATTGGCCAGTAAGTAGATATTGTGGGTCACAATGTTAGGTCCCAGAGACAATGAGAGGGGGGGGGGTGAATCAGTTGTCCAATAATTCAAACCAAAAACAACTTAACCAACTTAGTGCTTAATACTGGTAAACTAGTTAAATATGCCGGTAGACAGTTTTAACAGTTAATTGCTATACTGGTAAGGATTAGTGCATGAAACATAAACACAAAGTCATCCACAACACATAACACCAATATTTATATGTGGAAACCCTGTAAGGGGAAAAACCATGGTGGGAAAACTTACCCACAATCAGATGATACTGCTGCAGATAGTAAGTGTACATAAATGGGGTCTGCACATGCAGAAAGGCCAACCACTTAGAACTCATTGCTCAATCACAAAATGGGAGTCACACTGACTACAATTGGATGATTAAATCCAATAAGAATGTACTGCATAGAATAGCATCTTCATATGCTGGATTCAGTACCGATGTAGTTCTGATTGTCTTTACAAAAACCTCCTTCAATCTTCAAATGATGTCTACGTGTATAGCTCTGCTTATTCTTGCATATATGTCATGCCCAAAATTTAGGGCAAAAAACGGAACAATTTTTTTTAAAAAAAAACATACTAATTGATTAACAAGTTCACTCACACGACAAGCGTTATTGAAACTTCCATAATTATACTCGAGCTAATTCTGAAAAGAACCAATCATTGAAATTTTGTTTAATTTTATTTGCGGAAAGCTATCTGGTTTAATTTTATCTCTACAAGATACCTAGTCATTAGGTTTATTAAATCCATCACGTTAAAGAAAATAGGAGAGGAAATTTAATTCAATTCCCAATAAGACACATAGTCTAAACATCCAATTTAAAATTTAAATACTCTAATTAAATTACCCAGGACAAAATTAAGTATTTATTACATTAAATATATTTAAAATTATAAAGGCTAGGCTTACTTCTTATAATTTATATATTTCACTTCCCTTTTTACTTCCTATGAGTAATCCTACGGAGGTATTTAAATGTTTAAAACTCTATAAAAAAAACATTTAAATATTTAAAACTTTATTAAAAACTTACTCCAATTTATAACCAGAATATATATATTTATATTTAAATATATAAATATATATATATTTATATATATATATATATATATATATAATTTTACATTATTTTTAATCCATTTAGAATTATCTCCCCAAGATAATGGTTAATCTGTTTCCCAACCCTAATTAGGGTTTTATATTTTTTTTTTTACACATATTAATAACTCTGAAAACTATCATAATATTTTATTTCATTTACCCTAGCCCTACCCGGGCTAGGGTTTAATCCATTTTTTTGTTTATCACTGAGTATGTTTTTTACAGGGTTGAAACCCCAAGGCAGCGGCCATTTTTGTTGCAGGTTCGAAGAAGGCGACGGGGAGGGTCGAGGCGCCACTGTGTGGGCGCATAGTGGGCGCCGCTAGTGGCTCACACCACTGTGTCACCACACAGTGGCGGCCGCAGCCGTCCACTGTGTGTCCACACAGTGGGAGCCGAGCGGCCCGCACTGTGTGTTCACACAGTGGGCGTCGCGCGGCCCTCACTGTGCGTACACACAGTGGGGTCCGCGTGGAACCCAAATTTCCCCTTCTTATTTATTTATTTATTTATTTTTTAAAAAATATATTTTATATAAATTTATAATCATAAAGTTATAAGGGTGAAAATATATATATATATATATATATATATATATATATATATATATATATATATATATATATATATATATATATTTATTTTTAAATAAGATTTACATGCAAAAATTTTATACTAAAATAACAAAGGAAAAGCATTATGTTAATTCAAATATATATATATATATATATATATATATATATATATAGAATTAGGCCCTTTTTTTGTTTACTTGGTTTTAATTGCTGATAAAAGAATGAAGCAAAATCTATTGATAAGCTGTTTAATCAACACTAATTAGAAATACAATTTAGAAATACATTTTAGGAAATACAATATACTTCTCTAGAATAAATAGATTCAGTGATTTTTCCTCTAATAAAATAATTACTTAAAACCTTTTTTTTTTTAAATACTTAGGATCTTTCAGCAAAAATAAACTCCTATTTTTCATCAAGTAGAATATAGATAAAATTTAATTGGAAACTATTTTTTTTTTTTTTTCATAATACAATAGAAGCTTTTGCATGCAACTCAAAGTGGCTTTTCTGTTTCTAAAAAAATCAGAAGTAGAAATAAAACAAGCTTTTACAACTCTAAGATATTCTGCATATTTACAGGATGTTTCTTTGCTTAGCTACAACAATAAAACTCAAGTCTATTTTCAAGAATTACAACTTGCTTCTCTTTTCTATGAATGAGGCATACTTCTATAACAAATTTAAACAAATATTTGCAACTGCATTTAAGTATCTTCAACAATAATCTTCTGTGTCTTTTCATGGTTCCTATTCTCTTTCTCCTGACTTTCCTGCATAATAGAAAACACAAATATGACCACGGAGTGCTCACCTCCCAGCCTAGGCTAACTGGTAGCCACCCCCGAGCTCGGAGAACCAATTCCTAGATGGGTAACAAATAGGCAAACACATAGAAGGCAAATACATACAGATTTTCAAACACACTCCCAACTTGGCTTCACAGCACCACACTTTGGTGATGATCTTTTCAAAGGGTGGTAGTGGACCAATACCCTGAGGAGAACTGCAAGTATGAAATAAACAAGAAGCCACCTCATGGCACAATAATTATATCAAGAATCTCAACCCCTTATTCCTTATGCCCCCCAAAGGCATTCTAGCCTTATATCCCTCCTTATGACCCCCATTGCACAAACAGGCCATGCAGCAAGGGTCATACAAAGATCCCTTGTGATCGCTCTCAAAAGAGAGTCTCTCACTCGAGGGTTGTCACTGCTACCACCCACAAGATCCTCTTCTCTCCCAAGAGTAAGAGGTCTTGAGGAAACTCCTAAAATACAACACAAATCATAATGCAAAAATACCAAAAGATTTTTCAACAAAAACATTCAAGAACACAGATTTCTTACACCAACAAACTTCCAGACATAAGCAAGAAGAAGACATTATAATGAATAACTGAAACCAACCTTAATCTGCCCAAAGGTATTATGATATATGATGAAGAGCTGCCCAATCCACGAATCTTTTTCCTTCTACCCTTAATCAATTTTTCTATTCCATAACATTATTTTCTTTTCAAAATTTCTCGTCTCCAAAAATGGAGAGTGGGTGATTACCCTCAAAATTTCAAAATCTTGCTTAAGAAGCTCACTCTATGAGTTCTCACAAGTTTCTAAAAACCAAAAGGGAAAGAAAGCAAAAAAGCAAAAAAACTTCCATTCGAATAAGAAAAAATCTAAATTAGATTTAACTTCTAAATTTTGAATTTTCGCACAACTCAAAAAAGCCAATTTTTAAAGCGTTAAAAAGACCATTATAAAGTAGAAACTTGCCTAAAATTACCCCTAACCCCTAGGTATACCTTATGGGCTTTAAGAAACCCTATTAAACTACCCCTAGGTGTTCATTTAACCCATTTTAAACCCCTCTGAAGTTTATTTTCGGGTCAAACATATGTTGACCACCCCAAATATTATATTCCCAAAGTATTTATGACAACACATTATTTTATTCAAGAAGAACTATAATTAAACACTTTCCCACCAAGAGACACAAATAAAACATTTAAATTTAAAATCCACACGTGTCAAGTGACACAAATAAAACACTTTTACAAATTAAAATATGAAATTGTCTCTTGTGGTTTTTACACATTAAATTTAAATAACACTTAACACTCATACAACATATACCGTTACGAATAAAATACAACACAAACGGGGTGTTGTCTCTCCAAATAGACAACCCCTGGCTTACGAACATACATAAGTCTAGGTTTGGTTCTCCGTAATTTTCCATGGTCACATTGTAAATTTCCTGCGCATCTCAATTTACACATTAGTACTTCCAAATTATCCATATATAATAAAATTCAAAGGAATAAAAATACACATCATCACTTGCATACAATTTTCATCTGCACAGATTAAATACATCTTTTATCAAGCAAATTCTCATAAGCAATTTCATCCCAATTCACATAAACTTAACCATACATCATAGTTCAATATTCAGAGTAAAGTCCTGCAAATTCAATAACGACATCTATCATTGCAATATCATCCTATCTAACAATCATGTAGTGTTCTATCTCATAAAGCATATAAGTAAATCATCAAATCATAGCAGTGTTATCCAAATCCTAAAATCATATAAGTTCTAAGTCCCAAAATGCATCAAAATAAAGTATCCATAATAGTCTAAAAATAAAATCCACTGAATGTCAGATTGAGTCGTGGTGAGGCCTCACATCCTCCCCCTCTAGGCATGAACTTCCTCCTGGAGTTCATCAAAGAGGTGGGGGTACTCTGATCTCATACGTGCTGCATCCTCCCATGAAACCGTAACCTCATCATAACAATCCCACTGGACCCTAACCTTTTCCAGCTCTCGACCTCGAAGGGCCAATGTCCGACGTGCCAAAATGCGAATGGGCTCCAAAGCTAGCTGCCCGTCCGACTCCACCTGCAAGGCATCCCAATCTAAAATGTGAGACTCATCATAGATATATTTTCTCAAAACTGAAACATGAAACACATCGTGGATGCGTGACAGGCTAGGTGGCAAAGCTAAATGGTAGGCAACTGGGCCTATCCTCTCCAGAATCTCAAAAGGTCTTACAAAGCGAGGTGCGAGCTTATAACCCTTTCCGTAACGGATTGGACTCTTATGCGGTTGCACTCTCAAGAAAACTCTGTCTCCAACCAAGTAGCTACGATCTATCCTCTTTGCATCGGCATATTTCTTCTGTCTATCCTGAGCCTCTCTGAGACGCTGCCTAATCAAATCCACCTGCTGTTCCTTATCCCGAACTAACTCAGGACCAATAGCAACTCTATCCTCTATGCGATCCCAACTCAAGGGCGTCCTGCCATATAATGCCTGATAGGGTGGCATCCCCAAAGAAGTGTGATGCCCATTGTTATAGGCAAACTCCACTAAGGGAAGATACTCCTCCCACCGGGTCTGATGATCCATGACGTACATACGAAGCATATCCTCTAACACTTGATTGACCCTCTTTGTCTGACCATCTGTTTCCGGGTGATAGGCTATACTGAAATTGAGCTTAGTGCCCATAGCTGCCTGTAATGACTTCCAAAAGGAAGAAGTGAAAAGAGAATCCCTGTCAGAAATAATCTTGCGGGGTACGCCATGTAGTCTAACAATGTCTCGCAAGAACACCTGTGCTACTGCTGGAGCTGTGAATGTAGTACGAACTGGTGAAAAGTGAGCTACTTTGGTCAACTTGTCAACTGTCACCAAGATAGCATCATGGCGACGAGAAGACATAGGAAGACCAATGATGAAATCCATGGATATAGTGTCCCACTTCCACTTTGGTATAGCATGAGACTGAAGCAACCCACCTGGATGGCGGTGCTCTGCCTTTACCCTCTGACACTCGAGACATCGAGCTACTATCTCAGCAATGAGCTGCCGCATTCCCGACCAATGATACAACTGTCTCAAGTCAGCATGCAACTTCATAACTCTGGGATGCGCTGCATAAGGAGCTCTATGAGCTTCCGTGACAATGAACTCTCGCAACCCTCCGGAGGAAGGTACATAAATGCACCCTTTGTGGCGTAACAGTCCATCGGACTCCAAAGAATAATCCACATATTTCCCTTCTTGAGTAACCTGAGAACGTAATACCTGACAAACCTCTGCATACCATCCATCCTCTGACAAGTGCCGAAGTATACGGTCTCTCAAGTCTGTGCCCATGGATATGGTGTAAACCTCGTGACGTCTCCTACTCAAGGCATCTGCAACTACGTTTTCCTTACCTTTGATGTAGTGAACGTCAAAATCATATTCGCACAAGAACTCCATCCATCTCCTCTGACGGGCATTAAGGTTCGGCTGAGTGAAGATGTACTGAAGACTCTGATGATCTGAATGCAACTCGAAGTGATGTCCTAAAAGGAAGTGTCTCCACCTCACAAGTGCATGCACTACTGCTGCGAGCTCAAGGTCGTGAGTGGGATAATTAAGTTCATGAGTCTTAAGTTTCCTAGACTCGAAAGCTATGGCCCTACCATCCTGCATAAGAACTGCCCCTAAACCCTCTAGGGAAGCATCTGTACAAACCATGAAGTCAGCTGAAGGATCTGGTACAACAAGGATAGGAGCGCTAGTAAGTGCCTTCTTGAGTTCCTGAAAGGCCTTCTCGCACTTCTCTATCCACTCAAATTTCTTCCCTTTATGCTGAAGAAAAGTAATAGGGTGTGCGACTCTGGAGAAACCCTCGACAAAATGTCGGTAATACCCTGCTAATCCCATGAAACTCCTGACCTTTGTCACACTGGTAGGCACTGGCCAATCCATAATAGCCCTAATCTTTGATGGGTCAACTGAGATCCCATCACCGAAAATAACGTGCCCAAGGTACTTGACCTCAGACCGAAAGAAAGAACACTTCGATAGGCTGCCAAACAACTGGTTATCCCGCAAACACTGCAATACCTGTTTCAGGTGCTCCTCATGCTCCTTCTCATTTCGAGAATATATCAGTATATCATCGAGGAACACAATAACAAAACGGCCCAGAAAGGTACGGAACACCCCATTCATGAGGCTCATAAAAACTATTGGGGCATTCGTAAGTCCGAAGGGGACTACGGTAAACTCATAGTGACCATATCTAGTGCGAAATGCGGTCTTGTGGATATCACTTTCCACTATTCTCAACTGATGGTATCCTGACTTCAGATCTATTTTGGAAAAGACTTTGGCACCTTGAAGCTGGTCAAATAAATCATCAATTCTGGGCAAAGGATATCGGTTCTTGATGGTTACTTTATTTAGCTGCCGATAATCCATACACAAACGGAGAGATCCATCCTTCTTCTTAACGAAGATGACTGGTGCACCCCACGGGGATACGCTAGGATGGATATGACCCTTCTTAAGAAGTTCCTCGAGTTGAATTTTAAGTTCATTAAGCTCATTTGTGGTCATTCTATAAGGTGCTCTGGAAACTGGCTCGGCTCCTGGTACTAGGTCTATATGAAAATCAATCTCTCTGCGGGGAGGCATTCCTGGTAACTCTGAAGGAAATACATCTGAATATCCCTTAAGGATAGGATGGTCATCGAGCGATGTTTCTTTTTCCTCCTCTTCCCCTCTGTCACTGATAGTGATAGCAAAAAGCTGACATCCCTTCCGCATGCTCCGCTTAAGCTGCATTGCGGAGATCATACGAAGAGACACGGGCCTCTGAATCCTAGTGATAACTATGGGCGAACCATGATCATCCTCACACTCGATCTTTTTCAGGCGGCAATCCATCTTGGCTTTGTGGGCATAAAGCCAATCCATGCCAAGTACGATTCCGTAAGATCCAAGTGGAGTCACTCTAAGGTCTACTAAAGTGGTGGTCTTGCCAATCTGCAGCTGACATGCCCTAACCTCTGATTCCACTGACACTCTAGCCCCTGAAGCTAATTCCACTTCCCAACTGACACTCTGTCTAGTTGCCACTAGCCCGCAATGCTCCACAACCAATGGAGATATAAAGGAGTCAGTAGCTCCTGAATCAAACAAAATAGATACATTGTTACCTTTGATTATACCTGTAGATTCGATAACCGTGGCCTGATGCTCAGCCTGGTGGTTGTCAACCGCTGCGAATACTCTATGGGACCTGCCCATATCACCAAATCTCGGCTCTGAAGCGGCCATCCGCTGACTCCCTGCTACCTGTCCCTGAGGGCAATCCCTCGCCATATGCCCCATGGCTCCACATGTAAAGCAAGCACCCCATGCCTGGAACTGGGCACCCTGAGGCCTAGAGAATGCCTGACCTCCTGTCCTATTGGATCTGCTGTACCCACCCCTGTAGGACTGCTGAGTCCCCGTCAGCTGTGTGTACTGCCCCTGTGGTCTCTGATCACGTTTCTGTCCCTGAGTCTACCACTGTTTGGGCTTGGAGCCTTGCTGATACTGTGGAGGCTTCTGCCTCTGGTTCTGTGGTGTCTGTTGTGGAGGAGGGGGTTTGGAGAACCCCTGAGAATTTTGGTTGTTCCCTTTCCAATGTGGTTTTTGGAATCCATAAGTCTGAGGTGCGGGATTTCGGTTCTGAAACCGATCCCTATTGTCCTGTGGTCTGACCTGAATTTCCTCGGCAATCAGTGCCTTCTCTACAGCAACCCGAAGGCTCTCTGGGGCGGACATCCTAACAGGCCCGGCTATACCGACATTTAATCCCTTGATGAAGCGGTTTACAAGAAGTTTCTCATCCTTAAGATAATCTACATATGGCAACAACTCAAAGAATTTACTCTCATACTGGGTTACTGACAAGCCTTTTTGTTGGAGATTGTGAAATTCGTCTATACGACGCTGCCTGAAGTGTTCTGATAGGTACCTCTCACAGAACCTCTCTGTGAATATCTCCCAAGTGAGTGTATCAGGAACTAATCCGCATTTGTACTCTTCCTATCTCCACCAAGTGGAGGCTGTCCCTCTCAGAAGATGAACTGCAACACGTGCTTTCAAGTTGCTCTCATAAGAACGCAACGCAAAGCACCTCTCAAGACTCAGAAGCCATGCCTCGGCCTCTACTCCATCTGTAGAACCTCCGAAGGATGGTGGTTGGAGGTGCATGACCTCGTTGACTCTCTACAGGAATCGGAGCTGGGCTCCTGCTTCGTTCTCTATCAACAGATCTATGACTCCTAACCTGAGGGTTCTCTGCTGGGATCCTTTCCTGAACTATGCCAATAAGATTCTGAATGGCTGCTAAGAGGTCTTGGTTAGGTTCATTTGGTTGTTCAGGAGGTGCTTCTGGGTTCTCCTCTGGAACTGATGCCTCCCTCTCTACCTCATCGCGTGCTATGCACATACATCTAGGACCCCGTCCGCGCTTGCGAGCTTGTCGCGTCGTCGAAGGCATCCTAAGAGGAAATAAGGCAAAACAATTAATTTATTAATTTCTTTTAGAATAATATTCAATTCAATTAAATTCAAAAGTCAATTTAACAAAATAATTTTAAATATTCTAAGGCGAAACGTAAGTGAGTAAGGTTCCTAGTGTGGAAACCTCGCTCTGATACCAAAATGTCATGCCCAAAATTTAGGGCAAAAAACGGAACAATTTTTTTTAAAAAAAAACATACTAATTGATTAACAAGTTCACTCACATGACAAGCGTTATTGAAACTTCCATAATTATACTCGAGCTAATTCTGAAAAGAACCAAGCATTGAAATTTTGTTTAATTTTATTTGCGGAAAGCTATCTAGTTTAATTTTATCTCTACGAGATACCTAGTCATTAGGTTTATTAAATCCATCACGTTAAAGAAAATAGGAGAGGAAATTTAATTCAATTCCCAATAAGACACATAGTCTAAACATCCAATTTAAAATTTAAATACTCTAATTAAATTACCCGGGACAAAATTAAGTATTTATTACATTAAATACATTTAAAATTATAAAGGCTAGGCTTACTTCTTATAATTTATATATTTCACTTCCCTTTTTACTTCCTATGAGTAATCCTACGGAGGTATTTAAATGTTTAAAACTCTATAAAAAAAACATTTAAATATTTAAAACTTTATTAAAAACTTACTCCAATTTATAACCAGAATATATATATTTATATTTAAATATATAAATATATATATATTTATATATATATATATATATAATTTTACATTATTTTTAATCCATTTAGAATTATCTCCCCAAGATAATAGTTAATCTGTTTCCCAACCCTAATTAGGGTTTTATATTTTTTTTTTTTACACATATTAATAACTCTGAAAACTATCATAATATTTTATTTCATTTACCCTAGCCCTACCCGAGCTAGGGTTTAATCCATTTTTTTGTTTATCACTGAGTATTTTTTTTACAAGGCCGAAACCCCAAGGCGGCGGCCATTTTTGTTGCAGGTTCGAAGAAGGCGACGGGTAGGGCCGAGGCGCCACTGTGTGGGCGCCGCGGCACCACTGTGTGTCCACACAGTGGGCGCCGCTAGTGGCTCACACCACTGTGTGGCCACACAGTGGCGGCCACGGCCATCCACTGTGTGTCCACACAGTGGGAGCCGAGAGGCCCGCACTGTGTGTTCACACAGTGGGCGCCGCACGGCCCTCACTGTGCGTACACACAGTGGGGTTCGCGTGGAACCCAAATTTCCCCTTCTTTTATTTATTTATTTATTTATTTTTTAAACATATTTTATATAAATTTATAATCATAAAGTTATAAGGGTGAAAATATACCTATATATATATATATTTAAATAAGATTTACATGCAAAAATTTTATACTAAAATAACAAAGGAAAAGCATTATGTTAATTCAAATATATATATATATATATATATATATATATATATATATATATATATATATATATATATATATATATATATAGAATTAGGCCCTTTTTTTGTTTACTTGGTTTTAATTGCTGATAAAAGAATGAAGCAAAATCTATTGATAAGCTTTTTAATCAACACTAATTAGAAATACAATTTAGAAATACATTTTAGGAAATACAATATACTTCTCTAGAATAAATAGATTCAGTGATTTTTCCTCTAATAAAATAATTACTTAAAACCTTTTTTTTTTAAATACTTAGGATCTTTCAGCAAAAATAAACTCCTATTTTTCATCAAGTAGAATATAGATAAAATTTAATTGGAAACTTTTTTTTTTTTTTTTTTCATAATACAATAGAAGCTTTTGCATGCAACTCAAAGTGGCTTTTCTGTTTCTAAAAAAATCAGAAGTAGAAATAAAACAAGCTTTTACAACTCTAAGATATTCTGCATATTTACAGGATGTTTCTTTGCTTAGCTACAACAATAAAACTCAAGTCTATTTTCAAGAATTACAACTTGCTTCTCTTTTCTATGAATGAGACATACTTCTATAACAAATTTAAACAAATATTTGCAACTACATTTAAGTATCTTCAACAATAATCTTCTGTGTCTTTTCATGGTTCCTATTCTCTTTCTCCTGACTTTCCTGCATAATAGAAAACACAAATATGACCACAAAGTGCTCACCTCCCAGCCTAGGCTAACTGGTAACCACCCCCGAGCTCGGAGAACCAATTCCTAGATGGGTAACAAACAGGCAAACACATAGAAGACAAATACATATAGATTTTCAAACACACTCCCAACTTGGCTTCACAGCACCACACTTTGGTGATGATCTTTTCAAAGGGTGGTAGTGGACCAATACCCTGAGGAGAATTGCAAGTATGAAATAAACAAGAAGCCACCTCATGGCACAATAATTATATCAAGAATCTCAACCCCTTATTCCTTATGCCCCCCAAAGGCATTCTAGCCTTATATCCCTCCTTATGACCCCCATTGCACAAACATGCCATGCAGCAAGGGTCACACAAAGATCCCTTGTGATCGCTCTCAAAAGAGAGTCTCTCACTCGAGGGTTGTCACTGCTACCACCCACAAGATCCTCTTCTCTCCCAAGAGTAAGAGGTCTTGAGAAAACTCCCAAAACACAACACAAATCATAATGCAAAAATACCAAAAGATTTTTCAACAAAAACATTCAAGAACACAGATTTCTTACACCAACAAACTTCCAGACATAAGCAAGAAGAAGACATTATAATGAATAACTGAAACCAACCTTAATCTTCCCAAAGGTATTATGATATTTGATGAAGAGCTGCCCAATCCACGAATCTTTTTCCTTCTACCCTTAATCAATTTTTCTATTCCATAACATTATTTTCTTTTCAAAATTTCTCTTGTCTCCAAAAATGGAGAGTGGGTGATTACCCTCAAAATCTCAAAATCTTGCTTAAGAAGCCCACTCTCTGAGTTCTCACAAGTTTCTAAAAACCAAAAGGGAAAGAAAGCAAAAATGCAAAAAGACTCCCATTCGAATAAGAAAAAATCTAAATTAGATTTAACTTCTAAATTTTGAATTTTCGCACAACTCAAAAAAGCCAATTTTTAAAGCGTTAAAAAGATCATTATAAAGTAGAAACTTGCCTAAAATTACCCCTAACCCCTAGGTATACCTTATGGGCTTTAGGAAACCCTATTAAACTACCCCTAGGTGTTCATTTAACCCAATTTAAACCCCTCTAAAGTTTATTTTCGGGTCAAACATATGTTGACCACCCCAAATATTATATTCCCAAAGTATTTATGACAACACATTATTTTATTCAAGAAGAACTATAATTAAACACTTTCCCACCAAGAGACACAAATAAAACATTTAAATTTAAAATCCACACGTGTGTCAAGTGACACAAATAAAACACTTTTACAAATTAAAATATGAAATTGTCTCTTGTGGTTTTTACACATTAAATTTAAATAACACTTAACACTCATGCAACATATACTGTTACGAATAAAATACAACACAAACGGGGTGTTGTCTCTCCAAATAGACAACCCCTGGCTTACGAACATACATAAGTCTAGGTTTGGTTCTCCGTAATTTTCCATGGTCACATGGTAAATTTCCTGCGCATCTCAATTTACACATTAGTACTTCCAAATTATCCATATATAATAAAATTCAAAGGAATAACAATACACATCATCACTTGCATACAATTTTCATCTGCACAGATTAAATACATCTTTTATCAAGCAAATTCTCATAAGCGATTTCATCCCAATTCACATAAACTTAACCATACATCATAGTTCAATATTCAGAGTAAAGTCCCGCAAATTCAATAACGACATCTATCATTGCAATATCATCCTATCTAACAATCATGTAGTGTTCTATCTCATAAAGCATATAAGTAAATCATCAAATCATAGCAGTGTTATCCAAATCCTAAAATCATATAAGTTGTAAGTCCCAAAATGCATCAAAATAAAGTATCCATAATAGTCTAAAAATAAAATCCACTGAATGTCAGACTGAGTCGAGGTGAGGCCTAACAATATATCTTCACACAATCCTTTTTCGCATTCGACATTTGAGCTTACATTTATACCATAACCTAAGACCAATTTTAGTAGGTCAGCTCTACAAGATATTAAAATAAAAACATTTTACAAACAATATAATATCCGATGCAATAACTGATTGAACATGTTGGCTCAATGCATTTACAACAATAATTAATCATCTCCATAGTGTGCCATGTTGATCTAAAAAAGATAAACCTGCCGGTGTAACCATAGACCTATTTGCCAGTAACAACAAATATGCAACTATGAATATACCAATGAAAAAAATTCTAGGACAAGATGTCCAAACGATGTCTTTGACATAACCATGTGTTTTCCATATCATTCCAAGTGTCGGTGATCATTATATCTTGCTAGTGTACCAGATACTGGTGACTGTGCATGAGTCACTTGCTTGCCGGTGAATGTTGCTAATTCTCCAAAGTGCCAGAGTTGATAAGAGTTTAGTAGGTGTTGACATCAATGACAAAACCATACTAAAATACCAACAATCTCCCCCTTTGGCATTGATGGCAACACAAGATGGAAAAACCATCAAAGTGCCAAAACAGAAATGCCAAGTACCAAAAACCAACAATCTCCAAAAAGATCATAAACATAAATCAAAATACAGATACAGATAGTAATAATCTCTCTTAAACAACAATCTCTCCCCCTGGGAGCAACATGTGTTTTCCTTGTGTTTCTCAAAGTTTTTCCATACCAATCTCTCCCCCTTTGACATCAAATGCCAAAGTTACAATAAAACCAAGTTCATAAAATACCAATCAATTCAGCATACTAACTACTCCCCCTGAGAAGTAACTTCTCATCAAGGACAAGAATAAAAGATTTCTCTGTTAATTCTGCCGGTTGATGACAATCATCAACTGTCTAAGTCTCTACCAGTGGTGGAATCACTCCAAGCTGATCTCTGAGATATTCAAAAGTCTCCTTAGGCAAAGGTTTAGTGAAAATATTTGCAATCTGCTCTTTAGTATTCACATAAACTAGTTTTATCTCCTTTGCTTCAACATTTTCCCTTAGAAAATTTAGTTTGATAGAAACATGTTTGGTTTTAGAATGTAATACCGGATTCTTAGATATATCAATTGCTGCAGTGTTATCACAATAGATAGTAATAGGTTCCTTGCATTTTACCTTTATGTCTTTCAACATTTGCTTAAGCTATAGTACCTGTGTATAGTTAGTTGCTGCTGCAACATATTCTGATTCTGCTATTGATAAAGATGTACAACTTTGTTTCTTACTCAACCAAGAAACTAATCTGTTTCCAAGAAAGAATGCTCCGTCAGTGGTGCTTTTTCTATCATCCACATCTCTTGCCTAATTTGCATCTGTGTATGCACATAATTCAAAGTTTTCATCTCTAGGATACCATAATCTAAGATTTATAGTGCCTTGTAAGTACCGGAAAATCCTTTTTCCTGCTGATTCATGATTTTCTCTAGGATTACTTTGAAATCTTGAAACAATACATATTGCATTCATAATATCAGGTCTGGTTTGTGTCAAATACAATAAACCTCCTATCATAGATTTGTATCTAGTTGGATTAAGAGGTGTAGATTCATCCCTTTGTGATAATTTGTCATTTGTTGTCATAGGTGTGCTTATCGGTTTAGAGTTCTCCATCTCAAATTTCTTTAATAACTCTTTTAAGTATTTGGATTGACTCAAGAATATACCTTTATCAGTCTATGAAATCTGCAATCCTAAAAATAATTTTATTTCTCCAATCATAGACATTTCAAATTCTTGCTACATTTTAATTGGAAATTCTTTACATAATCCATCTTCTCCTCCAAAGATTATATCATCAACAAATACTTTTATAATCAAGATGTCATCATTAGTTACTTTATAATATAAATTGCTGTCTGCATTTCCTTTAGTAAAACTAATCTTTAAAAAATACTTATCCAACTTTGCATACTAAGCTCTTGGAGCTTGTTTCAATCCATACAAAGCTTTTCTTAACCTGCAAACCATATCATTGTCATCTATCAAAGAAAATCCATCAAGTTGTTCAATGTATACTTCTTTTTCAAGATCTCCATTCAAAAATGCACATTTAATATCCATTTGATAAACTTTGTAGTTCTTGTGTGCTGCAAAAGCCAAAAATAATCTGACTGCCTCAATTCTAGCTACCAGTGCAAAGGTTTTATTGTAATCAACTCCTTCTTTATGAGAATATCCCTTACACACTAGTCTTTCTTTATTTCTGACAACCTTACCATCTTCATTAAGTTTGTTTCTAAATACCCATTTAGTTCTAATTACATTTTTATCTTTAGGCCGGGGAACTAATGTCCAAGTGTTATTTTTCTCAATTTGTTCTAATTCTTCTTCCATAGCTTTAATCCAAAATTTATCTTCACATGCCTCATTAATAGATGATGGTTCAATTTGAGAAATAAGACATACCTCTTCATTTGCCAATTTTCCTCTTGTCATAACTCCTTTAAACTTGTTTCCAATTATCTGATCTTCAAAATGATTCAGTCTTACATAACGGGGTGTCTTCATTTGCTGTTGTTCCTCAATTACTATGGAATCCTCAGATGATACCGGGGTAACTGTATCTTCATTCTGTATTGGTGGATTTAGAGTAGGTTCATTTGTCAAAATTTCTGTTTGCGGTTCAGAGTCTATATACCTTGAAGTTCCTCTGAATTGTTCATCAATCTTTACATTTGTACTTTCAACAATTTTTTGCAATCTTTTGTTAAAACATCTATATGCCCTGCTCTTAGATGAATAACCAAGATATATTCCTTCATCACTTCTAGGATCAAATTTTCCAATATACTCATCTCTTCTGATATAACATTTACTTCCAAAAATTCTGAAATACTTAAGAGTAGGAGTATTACCAAACCATAGTTCATGAGGGGTCTTACTGGTTTCACCTTTGATGTGAATTTTGTTAAATGTATAGACCACTGTACTGACTGCTTCTCTCCAATATACATGTGGTATGTTTGCTTCTGATAACATACTTCTTGTTGCATCCAAGATAGTTCTATTTTTTCTTTCAACAACTCCATTTTACTGTGGTGTCCGAGGTGCTGATAGCTGTCTTCTGATTCCATTCACTTCACAAAATGTATTAAATTTCTTAGATGTAAATTCACCTCCTTGATCTGATCTTAAACATTTGATTTTATTACTGGTTTCATTTTCTACCATTGCTTTGAATAGTTTGAACTTTCTAAGTGCTTCTGATTTTTCTTTGAGAAAAGTAACCCAACACATTCTAGAATAGTAATCAATAATTAGCATGAAATATCTATCACCTTGTAAGCTATTAGTTCTAGCTGAACCACATAAATTAGTGTGAATCAAATCAAGAGCATTATTTGATTTTTTTGGAATACTTTTGAAACTAGTTCTAACTTGTTTTCCAAATTGACATTCCTTACATACTGTATTATGAGGTTTGACAATTTTAGGTAAATCTCTAACTGCCTTAGTAGTACTGATCTTTACCATGCAATCAAAGTTTACATGATAGAGTCTCTTATGCCATAACCAACTTTCATCTATATATGCAATTAAGCATGTCTTTTCATTGTTATTCAAATGAAAGATATTACCTCTAGTCTGATTACCGGTTGCAATTTCCAAACCAGTTCTATTCATGATTTTGCATTTTCCATTTTTGAATTGTAACTGAAATCCTTTCTCAACTAATTGACCAACACTCAAAAGATTATGCTTTAATCCTTCAACATAGTAAACATTTTCAGTGTTATTCTTACCATCAATAGATATTGTACCCTTACCTTTTATTGAACAAGCTTTGTCATCTCCAAATCTCACTAAGCCTCCATTGTATTCTTGAAAGTTCAAGAATTTACCTTTGTCTCCTTTCATATGATGTGAGCATCCTGAATCAATGATCCATTCATCCTTTACTTCAACTTTAGCTATCAGGACCTATACTACCAGTTGAGTAGTAGGTGCTAGTTGATCTTCTGTTATAGCAACAAAAACCCATCCATTGTTTGCTGGATCCTCATCAGAATCATTAGTCACACCTTCATCAGCAATGTAACAAGATTTGTCTTTATTCTTCTTAAATCTGTATCTCTGATATTCAAGGTTAGGCTTGTATGTTCTTCTAGCTTCTTCTCTTAGTCTAGCATGTCTATCAGGGCATCTTGAAGCCATATGACCAACCTTATTGCAGTTAAAACATTTAAAGGGTGCTTTACCTTCATACTTACTTCCAACTAGACCTTTAGGCATTTTCCTTGCAAATAGTGCTTCAAGTTCTTCAAGTTCTTAATTTTCTTTCCTACTTTCTTCAAGTTCTCTTGCATAAAAGGCCTTCCAATCAGATTTGTCAAATAATGGAGCAGATGATGTTGATGCTTTAAAGGCCAAATCTATAGTAGCAACAAGACCAAATTTTTCAATTTCAAAAGCTGAAAGTTTCCCAATCAATGTATCCCTAGTAACTGATGTATTAGGCATTGTTCTTAACTCATTTATAGCAGTGACTTTAATTTTATATGTCGGTGGAAATCCTCTTAAAACTTTTGAAACAATTTCATCCTCACTTAATGTTCCTCTAAAATATTTAATACCCAAAACAATTTCATTTACTCTTTCCATAAAAGAAGAAATCCTTTCATCTTCTTCCATTTTCAGATGTTCATACCTCACCCGGAAGCTTTCAAGTTTTGCAATTTTGACTGTGGAATCTCCTTCATTCAGTGCTTCCAAATGATCCCAAATAGCTTTAGCAGTAGACCTATCTGATAGTCCCATGATTTGTTGATCTAATAATGCAATCAAAAGTGCTTCTCTTGCTTTGTAATCATTTTCCTCATCTTTAGTCAAGTTAGCTGGACTAGGCTGACCTTGTATAGCAGTAGTATAGCCATTCTTTGTAACTTCCTAGATGTCTTTTCCAATGCAATTCAGATGTGTCTCCTTTTTGATCTTCCATATCCCATAGTTGGTTCCATCAAGTTTAGGACTATCCTTTCTGAAATAATTAGTCGACATTGGATCTCCTCAAGCTGTTAAACTTTTGCAAAAGAGGACTATGCTCTGACACCAATTGTTAGGTCTTAGAGACAACTAAGAGGTGGGGAGCATGAATCAGTTGTCAAATAATTCAAACCAAAAACAACTTAACCAACTTATTGCTTAATACTAGTAAACTAGTTAAATATGTCAGTAGAGAGTTTTAGCAGTTAATTGCTATACCGGTAAGGATTAGTGCATGAAACATAAACACAAAGTCATCCACAACACATAACACCAATATTTGTACGTGGAAACCTTGTAAGGGAAAAAACCATGATGGGAAACCTTACTCACAATTAGATGATACTATTGCAGATAGTAAGTGTACATAAATAGAGTCTGCACATGCCGAAAGGCCAACTGCCTAGAGCTCACTGCTCAATCACAAAATGAGAGTCACACTGACTACAGTTGGATGGTTAAATCCAATAAGAATGTACTACACAAAATAGCATCTTCATATGTTGGATTCAGTACCGGTGTAGTTTTGATTGTCTTTACAAAAACCTCCTTCAATCTTCAAATGATGTTTGCGTGTATAGCTCTATTTATTCTCTCATATACCTTCACACAATCCTTTTTTGCATTCCACATTTGATCTTACAAATAAGATCTTACATTTATACCATAACCTAAGACCAATTTTAGTAGGTCGGCTCTACAAGATATTACAATAAAAATATTTTACAAACAATCTAATATCTGATACAATAACCGATTGAACATGTCGAGTTAATGCTTTTACAACAATAGTTAATCATCTCCATAGCATGCCATGTTGATCTGGAAAAGATAAACCTGCTGGTGTAACCCTAGACCTATTTGCCTGTAACAACAAATATGCAACTATGAATATACCAATGAACAAAGGGATGAATATACACTTGTTAATCCAACTAGATACAAATCTATGATAGGAGGTTTACTGTATTTGACACAAACCAAACCTGATATTATGAATGTAGTATGCATTGTTTCAAGATTTCAAAGTAATCCTAGAGAAAATCATGAATAAGTAGTAAAAAAGATTTTCCGGTACTTACAAGGCACTATAAATCTTGGATTATGGTATCCTAGAGATAAAAAATTTGATATATGTGCATACACAGATGCAAATTGGGTAGGAGATGTGGATGATAGAAAAAGCACCACTGGCGGAGTATTCATTCTTGGAAACAGATTAGTTTCTTGGTTGAGTAAGAAACAAAGTTGTACATCTTTATCAACAACAGAATCAAAATATGTTGCAGCAACAACTAACTATACACAGGTATTATATCTTAAGCAAATGTTGAAAGACATAAAGGTAAAATGCAAGGAACCTATTACTATCTATTATGATAACACTGCAGCAATTGATATATCTAAGAATCCGGTATTACATTCTAAAACCAAACATGTTTCTATCAAACTGATTTTTCTAAGGGAAAATGTTGAAGCAAAGGAGATAAAACTGGTTTATGTGAATACTAAAGAGCAGATTGCAGATATTTTCACTAAACCTTTGCCTAAGGAGACTTTTGAATATCTCAGAGATCAGCTTGGAGTCATACCACCAATGTAGAGACTTAGATAGTTGATGATTGTCATCAACTGACAGAATTAACATAGAAATCTTTTATTCCGGTCCTTGATGAGAAGCTACTTCTCAGGGGGAGTAGTTGGTATACTGAATTGATTGGTATTTTATGAACTTGGCTTTATTGTAACTTTGGCATTTGATGTCAAAGGGGGAGAGATTGGTATGGAAAATTTTTGAGAAACACAAGGAAAACACATGTTTCTCCCAGGGGGAGAGATTGTTGTTTAAGAGAGATTATTACTCTTTGTATCTGTATTTTGATTTATGTTTATGATCGTTTTGGAGAATGTTGGTTTTTGGTACTTGGCATTTTTGTTTTGGCACTTTGATGGTTTTTCCATCTTGTGTTGCCATCAATGCCAAAGGGGGAGATTGTTGGTACTTTGGTATGGTTTTGTCATTGATGTCAACACCTACTAAACTCTTATCAACTCTAGCACTTTGGAGAATCAACAACATTCACTGACAAGCAAGTGACTCATGCACAGTCACCGGTATCTGGTACACTGGCAGGATATAATGATCACTAATAGTTGGAATGATATGGAAAACACATTGTTATGTCGAAGACATCGTTTGGACATCTTGTCTTGGAGTTTTGTTCATTGGTATATTCATAGTTGCATATTTGTTGTTACCGGCAAATATGTCTAGGGTTACACTGACAGGTTTATCTTTACCAAATCAACATGGCATGCTATGGAGATGATTAATTATTGTTGTAAATGCATTAAGTCGACATGTTCAATCAGTTATTGCATCCGATATTATATTGTTTGTAAAATATTTTTATTGTAATATCTTGTAGAGCTGACCTACTAAAATTGGTCTTAGGTTATGGTATAAATGTAAGATCTTATTTGTAAGATCAAATGTGGAATGCGAAAAAGGATTGTGTGAAGGTATATGCATAAATAAGTAGAGCCATACATGCAGACATCATTTGAAGATTGAAGGAGGTTTTTGTAAAGACAATCAGAACTACACCGGTACTGAATCCAACATATGAAGATGCTATTTTGTGCAGTACATTCTCATTGGATTTAACCATCCAACTATAGTTAGTGTGACTCTCGTTTTGTGATTGAGCAGTGAGCTCTAGACGGTTGGCCTTTCTGCATGTGCAGACCCCATTTATGTACACTTACTATCTGCAGTAGTATAATGTGATTGTGGGTAAGGTTTCCCACCATGGTTTTTCCCCTTACAAGGTTTCCACATACAAATATTGGTGTTATGTGTTGTGGATGACTTTGTGTTTATGTTTCATGCACTAATCGTTACCGGTATAGTAATTAACTGTTAAAATTGTTTACCAACATATTTAACTGGTTTATCGGTATTAAGCACTAAGTTGGTTAAGTTGTTTTTGGTTTGAATAATTTGACAACTGATTCACCCCCCCTCCTCTCAGTTGTCTCCTGGACCTAACAATTGGTATCCCACCGAGGTTTTTCCCACATCGGGTTTCCTCATTAAACTACTGTGTTATGGTGTACTTTTCATGTGGTTGTTATTATTCTTGTTTACTGCATTATTTTTGGTTTACTGGTACATAGTATTGATATGCTTTACATGTTTTAAATCAAGTAAATTCACCAACCAGTTAGATACTGATTCACCCCCCCTATCAGTATCTTTGGGAATCCTAACAATTGGTATTAGAGCTTGGTCCTCTATTTTCAGAAGCCTAACAACTTGAGGAAGATCTTGACAGCGGTAGAGATGGAAAACTTGAGAGAACAATTAAAAATAGCTCTTTCAGACTATGATGCAGAAAAATTGAAAAATATCAAACTTGAAGATGATCTAAAGGCTGCTCAGGATATTATTCAAGTGCTTCAAGAAAATCTTACCATTGCAAGAAATAAGAGAAGAGAACTTTATGAAAAGATGCAGAATGAGAATGATGAAAAAGAAACTCTTAATGATCTGGTAAACAAACTAAGACAAGATATCAGTACTATAAAGAATGAGATGCAGGATATGACTATGAGATTTTGCAAAGAAATTGAAGATAGGAAGAAAAATGAAGAAGACTTGACTAGAAGACTGAATGATGCTGCAAATGAAAACACAAGACTTAGTCATGAAAATGATATGTTGAAGACAGATCTGATGCATACACAAAATGACATAAATGAGCTCATGAGACAGAAAGGAATCTTGGAAAGAGAACTGGCTACTGCAAATCAACACAAGGAGAAATTCAAGAAAAGCTCAAAAGAACTTGGTGACATGCTAAAGAATCAGATACCTAATGGCGACACTAATGGCCTTGGCTTTGAAGTTGGTGAAAGCTCTGGTACTGCAAACAATTATGATCATAGCAAACCGGTAAGACAACCTACTACTTACAAGTTTAATGGCAAATGCTTTAACTGTAACAAGTATGGTCATAAAGCAAATCAATGTAGATCTAGAAATTATCAGAACACTAATACACCCACCAGTCAATGCTCTAAATGCAACAAAGTTGGTCATAATTCAGAAAATTGTAGAATGAATGTGAGATGTTATGTTTGTGGAAGATTTGGGCACTTATCTAATTAGTGCAAAACACATACTGGCATAGGATATGGGAAAGCTATTCAAAAGAACAATGTGACTTGTTATGCCTGTAACAAGATTGGACATATTGCTAAATTTTACAGAAGTAAGGCATCAATGACAAATAACAAAGGTCCTAGTTTGAAAGGTAAAGAAAAAGTTGAAGAGGTCAAGCCAAAATTTTCAAAACAATGGATCAGAAAGTCAGATCAGAATGTTGATGTGATTACTCCTCCACTGATAGAACAAAGTAACACTCCACCGGCAGGAGAATCCTCATCTAACTGAAGAAAAATACTTTGAGGGTTTAGCAACCAAATGAAATACATGCTATTATTCCCTCGGTTGATGGTGAGAAGTTGAAATTACTTCTATATCGGCAGATGAGTTAAGTTGTAACTTAACCGGCAAGCATTAAATGTGGTAGTTGGTGAAAATAACATTATAAAACAAGTGTTTTGGCCCTTTTTTTAATTCATCGAGCATTCAAATCTTCGAGAGCACAAAAATTCCCAAGCGAAGGTATTCCAAGCGAAGAAGTGAAGCAATCCATCAAAACATTCATCCTTAAGGTAGATTGAGGTATTTATAGCTATGAAATCTTCATCCACTCTTGAATTTATTGCAAACCCTACTGTTATTGAAGTTGTTAAGCGACCTAGACCCATTTTTCAGCTAGTTCCTGAAATTGCTAAGAAAGATGACAACATAGGTGCATTCTCACAAATCCCTAAAGGAGTAGTATATGGTGAAGATCCTAGAATGTATATACATTGTCATATTGATGAACTAGGTGATGATGAAATTAAAAATATGTATGAGACTATAATCTATGATGAATCTAGAAATGTCAAACTTGAACACAAGATAATAGAAACCCTAGGTTTCACAGAAATTCTTAGTATCCTGGATTTTCCCAAGGATATCATAAGGATTGTGCTAAGCAGGCTACATGGTAAATTTTTCTGGTTAGACTCTATTCACAAGATCACAAAAGAAGCGGTAAGGGCAGTAACAGGGTTACCCTCCATTGGCAACAGACCTGACAAAACTAAGAAGGTCTCAAATGACTTAGTGACAAGCCTAACTGGTGCAACATTTGATAAGAGATCACTAAGGGTAAACGATGTAAAGGATACAAATATCAGATTTATCAATATGATCTTAGGTTACAAGGCTACACATGCAAATAGGTTAAACTTAGTTTCTAGCCTATGTATTAAAAGTGCCTATGATATGATAAATGTTAATGCAAGGATAGACATATGTGAATGGCTTAAAGATGAGCTAATAGACAATCCAGGAAAGATCAAAAGGGAAAAGAAAGGAACATTCAGATTTGGAAACCTACTTGTTTGCCTAATGCTATACATAACTAAACAAGTACTAGGTATTGGTGCCAAAGATTTTGGATTTGATATACCGGTAGGAAAACAACTATCAGAATTGCTGAACAATATGGGAGAAAACAAGGAGAAAACCATAAATGAGCACTTTCAAGCACTAAAGGCTCGAATGAAAAAAAGAGTAAGGTTATCACAAGCTATTGTGGATAAGTACTAAAAGGAAATCTGTTTTATGATAAAGAAAGATGAAATTTGGATGGAGGCAGTTATTCCTAGAACCATCTGGGTAACTAAAATGAGGTATGAAGCTGATGATAACATAATAGAAACTTATGCAAAAGTCCTCCTGGAAGCTCCTAAGGAACCAGAAGAAAAAGTATTTGGTAGTGTTGAAACTATAGAAAGCCAAATTCAATCAAGGAAAAGAGTTAAGAAGGTTGAGGCAATTGTTAGAAAAGGAAGCCGACAGGCAAAAGCTATTAAAGAAGATGTGCTAAAACAAATTGATATAACTGAGAGTGAGTTGGAAGCACTTCAATCGGAAACTCACCTTTCACTGGTTGGAACTTCTTCAGAAAGTGACATACTTGCTATATTTAGGAGAGTTGAAAGGAAAAGAAAACCTTCACCGACACCCTCTCCACCACCAAAGAGGACAAGATAGAAGCAACTGACAGTGAGGCCCCCAACAAAGAAATTAACTCCAAAGAAAAAGAAGATGACTCCCAAGAAGAAGACACAACAAACTATTGCTCCCATTGATAAACTTCTTAGTGAGATTATAGAGGATGGAAAGTTGAATAACATCAACAAATTATATGACACACTATCCATTGATGACAAAGAAAAGGTAGAGAACAGTGTAATCTTACACTTAGATATTTTCAAGTAATTTTTGATGCAAGTTGTTGATGAAATACCAACAGATCTATATAATAGACTAGAAGATAGAAGAGTAGCTATTGTTGAGCTAGATAAGAAAATAAAGATTGAAAAACTACTTGCAGTGCACCCTATTAACTCACCTGATGAGATATGTCAATTAATCTTTGAGGCTAACTGGTCAGTATTCTCAACTGCTCACCGACATATAGCACTGATGGCAAGAAGCGTGAATCAGGTAACAGAGGAAACAACAGATGTATGGGACATATTCCTGGTAGAAAAAGAGAAACAAGAAGAGTATCAAAAACCTAAAACCTTCAAGGTATATCAAAAGGATAGGGACAAAGGAAAAGGTAAGGTAGGTGGACCTCCTAGTATAAAGATAACAGACAACTTATCCCCACCGCCTCTAGATACTCCACCGATAGACACTATTGACAATCAACCAGCAACTGAGAGTATGGACACACCACATGAGGATACAAATCTTGATTCTAAGGTGTTATATACAATGAATATTGACACTCAAGAATTGAATATTGTGGTGGATAAGGAATCAACTGAGAAATCAGATGTGGCAATAGAGCCATCGACAAGAAATATTGCAGTAGAAAACATTGAAATTGGGGAAGTAAAACAAACTGAAGAATCAAGTGAACCCCCAGACTCTGGAAAGACAAAAACCATAGATGTGCATACTGATGCATCCACTGAGCCACCGGCAACTACTGAAACTGAAAAACCAACTGAGTCACTAGTAACATGCATCATAGAGGAAAAATCGTTAATGGACAACACTGCGAAAAGGTAGAGCAACAAGCTCCTTCACAGCTACAGATAGAGATAGTGCCACCGACCCAAAATGAAAAGCCTAAAATTTTGTTTGTAGAAATGCAAACTCAAACAAATCTTCTAGAGAAAGAGGAAAGCAAAGCCATAACTACAACTAGCGGATTACAGATTGTAAAAACTGTTAGACAAACATCTGGAACAACCAAGACATAATTCAAACCTACTAATGTAACTGAGGTCTTATTAGATTCAATAGAGAAAATAATAGAGTGTAATCCACAAGCCTATAAGGCTATAGATGACACTTTACCAATTTTTAAGATGATAGCTCCAAAATGGAACATAGACAACAAAGATTCTTTGAGCAAATTAGACACATTGTCTAAGTATATAACTGACAACCTAATAACACTGGACAAAATGAATGAGGATACATTTAAGGAGAGATTAATAAAGGAGAAAGAGAAATTATTTATGGAAATTGTGAATAAGAACAAAGAGGAAATGGATACTCTTTTACCGGAACTCACTGAAATCATTTTTGACTTCAAGAAATTGTAGAGGGACACTTGCAAAACAAATTTATTAACAAAGGATCTTGACAAAGAAATCAAAAAAGCACAGGAGAAGATTAATAATATTGCTGATAATCTAATTGGAACATAAGACTCATTTTTGGAATTAGAGAAGAAAATTGCAGAGTAGGAAGAGAAAATCAAGAAACTAGAAAATGAAAAACAAAGAATAAAGGACAAAGCAAAGGACTTAAAATGTAGACTTGGTCCAAGACAGAGTATCTTATTTCTTTGAGAAAAGAAATATCTGAGGCTCTAGTTCCCGAAATAAAGACACCGGAAGAGAAAATGCACATACTCACTGGTACAGTGCAGAGGACTCAAGAAGCCATAAAAGACTGCGAAACATTCAACAATGGAATAAATCTAGTTTTGACACATTTTTCAGATTGTAACCCACTGGTTATAAGAAACCAGGCAGGACTCCACTGACAGCGAATGACAACCTTTGTCATTGATGTCAAAGGGGGAGTAGAGGAAGTGAGAAAAATGACCAGCAGATGACACCATCAACTTAGGGGGAGCTCATATTTTTTGGTAACACAGTTTTGGTAAAACAATTGTGGCAAACTTTTTTGGGGATGTCAGTTTTGGACACTTTTTGATTTTTCTCATGAGTGTTGCCATCAATGCCAAAGGGGGAGATTGTTGCCAAATGCATACTCCAATGAGAAATTGTAGGTGATTGAAGGTTTTTTCATTGATGGCAACCTTGCAATAATATGATATCGGCAAGACAAATATACTGACACCGACAATGACAAACTCTACATCGGCACACAGAACACCGACAGTGAAAGGATGGATACCGACACTCTGGCCGACAAGAATTTTGTTGATAATATATTTTATAATTAATTGTAAATTCATTGTAAGCCAACATGGTGAGTTGTAATATGACTTATATATGTATGAGATCATTGTAGAATATTTAGTAAGAATGTGATAGACGAAATTATGCTGACCTAATATGCGAAATATAGGTTAAGGGTTTATGTATGAAGCAGAGCTAAAACCGATACTATATCTGGCATAGCAGATGCTAATTTGAAGCAGTACAAGACATTGGATTTGTATAATCCAATTTTATAAGTCAGTGTGACTTCCTTTGTAATTGAGCAGTGAGCTCTAGGCACTTGGCCTTCCTGCATGTGCAGGCCCCTCTTGTAAAACAATAATATTCCCTTATTGGCCAGTAAGTGAATATTCTGGGTCACAAATCCCATCGAGGTTTTTTTGATAACTCAATGATGAACAAATAGTACCAAACTGGTATTGAGAAGGGGGTGAATCAGTGTAGACAAAAACACATTCCTAAAACCGGTTTGTCAGTAGACACTGTGCTTTGGCAGACAAACAGTAACACAAGTCTTAAACAGAGTATAACCGGCAAAACCCAGAATAACTGAGACAAGCATAAACCGGTTGACACTTATTTTTTCATACAATCTAATACTTCATTTCCATTTCACCCTAGTGCATGAATAGGTAATCTATCATCATAAATATATAAACAGCTAGATCAACATGATTTACCTTCAGACACACATCACTTAAACCATCACATGAATAACACCACACATGACACATAGATTTTTTCATGTGGAAACCCAACTGGGAAAAACCATGGTGGGGATGAATACCCACAAGCTGTTTTTGAACTCTTTAGAAGTCCACTCTATTAGGAGCCTTGTCCGGTTAAAGACTGATACAACAAATTCTGTTAGGAACCAATCCTGTTAGGGATCACTCGGTTAAGGGATGGCTAGAATACCCTGTTAAGAGTTAAACCTTGTTAGAGGTTACCTTGTTAGAAGATTTCAAGAACTCAATGGTTTTGAGTCACCCTGTTAAAGGATTTACAGTAAGCCAGTTAAAGCTACCCTATTAAGGGATTTCCCAACTGTTGAAGTGGTTAGAGATCAACAGGTAATACAATGATCTGGTAACAACACTCATTGCCAATGTAGATCTGCTTTAGCTCCTCTTCACCTTCTGCACTTACCCTCTGCAGGTATCACTCCTCTCCTTTGGTCTAGCAAGAATCACGTATCTCTTCACTTGGATACACACACACAACTTTTGCCAACAACCTCAAAAAGAAACACAACATCGACCCTATAGGAAATAGATAGGTCGGTAGCATAAACCCTAAACCCTAACCTAGTTAGGTTAAGCAATTCAAACGGTTCAATCTTGACCATTGAGAACATTGCATTAAATGCAACAGTCTTGAACCGATCTCAAGATGTTCTCCATCGTTCACTTTCCACCACTTTCATGGTGATTGATAACCCATCATGTGTTTTCACTATTTATAGACTTTGCACATTCCCGAGGTAGATAGGAACAATCTTCTTCATGTAAGATCCTTCACACACATAAGGCTGATGTGACAACACGATCTGTTCTTTGTTATAATGCTAACTCATCACACAAAGTTACCGATTGAGACACACAGGCTTGAAGCATTTCAACCGAAAACCTTGAAGTTAAGACTACCAACTGGTAGTCATACAAAGCTTCCATGTACTGGTTCCCATAACCACATGCTGGTTCACCTTGAACAAACACACCACTTCACTTTGGCACATATACTGGTTCACAATGTTATATAGGTTCTCACATATACCAGTTCATGGTATCATACCAATTCTCTCTTCTTTAGCATATTGACATCAATGACAACATACAATGTCATCATGTCCTCATACCAGTTCACATAATGCCAACAATCTCCCCCTTTGGCATTGATGGCAATATACAAAGATATCTCTCTGCTTCACATCTTCTCCCCCAATTTCTACAGATTTTTCCACTTCACTTCTTCTCCCCCTTTGACAACAATGCCAAAGTGGAGGCACAAGCTTCCCTATTCCATTATGCTGCTCCCCTTGAGGAGTAGCATCCTTCAACACATCAATCTTGAAAAAAAATTTGACTATGCAATACCTGATTGATGTGGAGCATATACCTTTAGTTGAACTCCTGAAGGGGCAACACTCCTAATTCACCTCTTAAGTATATAAATGTAGCCTTTGGGAGAGGATTGGTGAATATGTCTGCTAACTGCTCCTTACTGGAAACATGTTCCAGTGCAATCTCTTTGTTCTGAACCTTGTCCCTCAAGAAATGATACATAAGCTCAAAGTGCTTGGTTCTAGAATGTAAAACTGGATTCTTGGAGATGTTAATTGCACTAGTATTGTCACAAAATATACTTACCAGTTCAGATAGAAGAACTTTGAAGCCATTTCATACATGCTTCATTCAAATTGTCTAAGTGCAGTTCATGAAAGCTGCAACATACTTTGCTTCCACTGTAGACTGAGAGATACAACTCTGCTTCTTACTCATCCATGAGACTAGTCTACCACTGAGAAAGAAAGCACCACCGGTTGTGCTCTTTTGGTCATCCACATTACCTGCCCAGTCAACATTTGTGAATACTTTCAAGTTGAAATCCTTGCTATATGGATACCACAAACCATAATCAATAGTGCCCTTCAGATGCCTAAGAATCCACTTGACTGCAACCAAGTGGGATTCTCTTGGACTTTTCTGGAACCTTGCAGTAATTCCAACTGCATGTGCAATATCTGGTCTACTATGCACTACATAGTTCAACTTACCAATCATTGATTGGTATTCCTTCTCATTAAACAATGCCGAGTCATCCTCCTTGGATAGTTTACAACCGGTCACCATCGGTGTACCAACCAGTTTGCTATCTTCCATGCCAAAGGTCTTAAACACCTCTTTGACATACTTGGACTGAGTAATAAAGATTCCATCTTTCATTTGCTGAATCTGTAGTCCAATGAAGAACTTAATCTCCCCTATGAGTGACATCTCAAACTCTTTCTTCATCTCATCTGCAAACTCATGACTCAACTTTTCATCTCCACCAAAGATAATGTCATCAAAAAATACCTCACAGATCAAGATCTGATCTCCTTCAATTTCAAGTAGATATTGTCATCTTCACTTATTCTCTCAAATCCAATCTTCACAAGATGGGAGTGCAAGCATCCATACCATGCTCTAGGTGCCTGCTTTAGACTATATAAGGCTTTATGTAGCCTATAGACCATGTCACTGTCTTTAGATAGGGAAAACCCATCTGGTTGCTCTATATACACCTCCTCTTCAAGTACACCATTTAGGAATGCAGATTTTACATCCATTTGATATACTTTGAATCCTTTAAAAGCTGCATATGCAAGAAGCATACGAACTCCTTCCAATTTGGCTATAGGAGCAAAGGTTTCTCCATAGTCTTCTCCTTCTTCTTGTGCATATCCTTTACACACCAACCTAGCTTTGTTTCTAATCACTGTGCCATCCTCATTCAGCTTATTTCTGAAAACCCATTTGGTACCTATGACATTTTTATGCTCTAGTCTGGGTACCAAAGACCATGTACCATTTCTCTCTATTTGGTCAAGTTCCTCTTCCATTGCCTTGATCCAGTCTTCATCTTTATGTGCCTCTTTGAATGATTTAGACTCAAATTCAGAGATCATACATGAGTTTTCTCTGACCTTTCTTCTTGTAAGGATTCCTGCATCCTTATCTCCTATGATTTGATTAGGATCAGGATTTGGCTTGACATACCGAGGAATGGTCTTAATAGATTCCTCTTGCTTCTCTTCTTCATCCTCATCTCCATCAGTATCAACATCTACATCTACCGGTGTAGGAACACTGTTACTGGTACTTGGTTGGCTGGCAACTGGTTCCCAGAAGGTTACAACCGGTTCATTTACCACTTGCTTACTACCGGTTTCCTCAGTTTTCTCAGAGTTTTCATCAACTCTAACATTGATGCTTTCCATAATTCTCCAAGTCCTATTATTGAAACACTTGAGAGCTTTTCTCTTGGTGGAATACCCTAGGAATATTCCCTCAGCATAATTTGCATCAAATTTTCTCTGATGTTCGCTCCTCTTGATGTAACATTTGCTACCAAACACTCTAAAGTAGCTAACCACATGTGTCTTACCAGTCCAATACTCATAAGGAGTTTTAACCTTACCTTTCTTGATGAGTACCTGGTTCATTGTGTAGACTATAATGCTCACCGCTTCTCTCCAAAAGGTGTGAGCAACCTTTTCTTGAATAAGCATTGTTCTTGCTACTTCAACCACAGTCTAGTTATTCCTCTCTGCTAGGCCATTCTGCTGTGGAGTCCGATGGGCAGACAATTGCCTCTTGAAGCCATGTTCTTCACAGTATTTGTTGAATTCACCAGAGGCGAATTCCCCTCCTTGATCAGTTCTAAGACACTTGATCCTTTTACTAATTTCCTTCACTAATTCTCTGAAAGCTTTGAACTTTCCAAAAGCTTCAGACTTATCCTTCAAGAATGTGACCCACATCATTCTTGAGCAGTCATCAGTGAGAATCATGAAATACCTATCACCCTGCACACTCCTAGTTTTCATAAGACCACACAAATTAGTATGCACAAGATCAAGTAAATTGTTAGCAGTGAAAGGTTTACCTTTAAAGGTTGAGGAAGACATTTTCCCTAGGTGACACTCTCTGCACAAGGTATTTTCTAGTTTGCTCAGCACTGACAACCCTCTAACTGCCTTGATCTTATTGGCCTTCACAATGTTATCAAAGTTTACATGGCAGAGTCTCCTATGCCATATCCAGCTGTCATCAAACTTGGCCATAAGACATGTACTGATATTTGCATTCAGCTGAAACAGGTTACCTTTGGTCTGCATGCCCGTGGCCACTAATTCACCATTATTTCCTTTGATTCTGCACACTCCATTCTTGAATTCCAGAGTGAGACCACTATCATTCAGCTGGGTAACACTCAGAAGGTTGTGTCTGAGACCATCAACCCAATACACATTATCAGCACTACTCTTTCCATTCAGAGAGATGGACCCTCTACCTTTGACCATACATAGTGCATCATTACAAAAGCGAACCACACCACCATCATACTCTTCCAAGGATAGAAACTTGCTCCGGTCACTAGTCATATGGTGAGAACAACCACTGTCAATAATCCACTCATTGGAATGATCAAACTGGGAGACAAGAGCCTTCTTGTCTGACACATCTTCCTTGACAACAACAAACACAATATCTTCATTTTCTTCATCTTCTGATTCCTCATCCGTGACACCTTCATCAACTACCAAAAAATAGTTTCTCTGGTTTCCTCCTTTGAATTTCTTGAACCTTTCCAGTTTGTCCTTGTTGTCACCATTAGGACAGTTTACAGCAATATGTCCTATGCAGTTACAAGAAAAGCATTTCAAAGGGAGCTTAACTCTATATTTACCAGTTCCTTTTGGAAGGATCCTAGCAAGAAGAGCTTCAAATTCCATCAGAATCTCCTCATCATCCATTTATCTACTATGTCTTGGTTCACCACTGGTGCTTGCTTCTTTTCCTTTTTTGGATGGTACAATAGCAGCTTTAAAAGCTGATTTAGTCTTTTGAACACTGCCATCAAAACTATTTAGCTCATAGGCTGTCAACTTTGCAATAATGGAGTCTAGGGATACCTTAGTCTTGTCTATTCATCTCAACTCCTGCATAGCAACAACCCTTATTGCATAGACTGGTAATAAGGATCTCAGAACTTTGCTTACCATAGTGGAATCTTCCATTTTACCACCTGGACTCTTGATATCTCTGACAACAGTTTTGACTCTTATTCCATACTGTTGAATGGTCTCACCTTCAACCATCCACATGTCTTCAAACTTACCTCTAAGGCTTTCTTCCTTAGCTTGTTTTACATGCTCATCACCACCATAGATATTTTCAAGAGTATCCCATACTTCTTTGGGATTTACTTTATCTTGGACATCAATAAACTCAATGTTAGATAATCTATTAATTAGGGCTTCCATGACTTGCCCATTCTCTCACATCTCTCTCTTTTGGTCATTGGTGAGAGTACCAGTAGGGGAAATATAAGCATTCTCAACATAGCTCCAGTGTTGAGCACCCATGCTTCTAATATATATCTTCATTCTATCTTTCGATATACTGAAATTGTCTCTGTTGAACTTTGGACCCTCCGTCTTCATCATTAGATTGGGATCTTTTCCTCAAGTGGTTAAGCTTATCACATAGAGGACCTGGAGGAAGCTCTGATACCAATTGATAACTCAATGATGAATGGATAGTACCAAATCAGTACTAAGAGGGGGGGTGAATCAGTATAGACAAAAACACATTCCTAAAACTGGTTTGTCAGCAGACACTGTGCTTTGGCAGACAAATAGTAACATCGCTTTTAAACAAAGTACAACCGAAAAAATCCAGAATAACTGAGACAAGCATAAACCGGTTGACACTTATTTTTTCATACAATCTAATACTTCATTTCCATTTCACCCTAGTGCATGAATAGGTAATCTATCATCATAAATATATAAATAGCTAGATCAACATGATTTACCTTCAGACACACATCACTTAAACCATCACATGAATAACACCACACATGACACATAGATTTTTTCATGTGGAAACCCAATCAGGAAAAAACACGATAGGGATGAATACCCACAAACCATTTTTGAACTCTTTAGAAGTCCGCTCTGTTAGGATCCTTGTCTGGTTAAAGACTGATACAATAGATTCTGTTAGGAACTGATCCTGTTAGGGATCACTCGGTTAAGGGATGGCTAGAATACCCTGTTAAGGGTTAAACCCTATTAGAGGTTACCTTGTTAGAGGATTTCAAGAACTCAATGGTTTTGAGTCACCCTGTTAAAGGATTTATAGTAAGCCGGTTAAAGCTACCTTGTTAAGGGATTTTCCAACTGTTGAAGTGGTTAGAGATCAACAGGTATTACAATGATCTTGTAACAACACTCAATGCTAATGTAGATCCACTTTATCTCCTCTTCACCTTCTACACTTACACTCTATAGGTATCACTCCTCTCCTTTGGTCTAGCAAGAATCACATATCTCTTCACTTGGATACACACACACAAATTTTTCCAACAACCTCAGAAAGAAACACAACATCGGCCTTATAGGAAACAGATAGGTCGGTAGCATAAACCCTAAACCCTAACCTTGTTAGGTTAAGCAATCCAAACGGTTCAATCCTGACCATTGATCACATTGCATTAAATGCAACAGTCTTGAACCGATCTCAAGACATTCTCCATCATCGTTTTCCACCGCTTTCGTGGCGGTTGATAACCCATCACGCATTTTCACCGTTTACAGACTTTGTACATTCATGAGGTAGATAGGAACAATCTTCTTCATGCAATATCCTTCACGCACACAAGGCTGACTAGGCAACACGATCTGTTCTTTGTTATAATGCTAACTCATCACACAAAGTTACCGATTGAGTCACACAGGCTTGAAGCATTTCATCCGGAAACCCTGAAGTTAAGACTACCAACCGATAGTCATACAAAGCTTCCATGTACCGGTTCCCATAACCACATGCCGGTTCACCTTGAACAAACACATTGCTTCACTTTGGTACATATACTGGTTCACAATATACCGGTTCTCACATATACCAGTTCTTGGTATCATACTAGTTCTCTCTTCTTCAACATATTGACATCAGTAGCATATTGACATCAATGACAACATACAATGTCATCATGTCCTCATACCGGTTCACATAATGCCAACATTACTGGGATTTACAAACACAAGCTAATGTGTCACTTGGTTAGAGGATTTCACCTTTAGACTTGCTAGGATCCTTCTGTACCCTGTTAGGAGTGACCTTGTTAGAGGATTTTCTTGTTGCAACTGTTAGGAAGACAACAAGTTCAACTAATTTGAAGTTAGCACCTCTGTGCCTGATTAGATCCACTTTTTCTCAGCTTCCATCACCGACTAGACATCAATACCTAACTTCTCCTTCAACCACACAATCAAATTCTCACTCTTGATACATGAAATCATACAACTTACACCTGCTTATGAATAACTCTGTTAGGTCAGTTAAGAACCTTGGAAGAATTGTCTAGGTTCATTGAATCTAGTCACCTTTTACATTTTCCTGCTCATTACACTTTTCTCTTGTCGGCAAAATAATTCATAACTTAAAAACATAACAATAAGTCTACTGGTTGCCGATCAAACTAACTCTGCTATACCGGTTCTTTGTTCTTCTTGACTGTGACTAGAAAATCTATCATAACTCACTCAATACATCGAATCTACTGATGTTGTTTGGAACATAGGTTCATGTTCCTGTCTCCAACACTCTTGTAAAACCACAATGTCTAAATCTTCTCCAATCTTGCATACTAGTCGCTTGATCATTGCTCTGTTCTTGTTTACATGTTGACAACAACTTAGCAGTTTTGCTGGCTAACTGATTCCACTACCGGTTGGTCTAGATGACCTAGATGACTAAAAAAACATGGTTTCCATCAATTAAAACACAAATAAAGTCATCAAACAACCTATTACAACTATATCATCATCATCAAGCGAACAATCTCCCCCTTTCACATTGATGACAACACTTAGGAATTTTTTTGTCTAAGTGTCACATTACAACAATCATGACTCAACTCAAATACATAATGAAAAACTCCCCCTTAGCAATTACATGCTATTATAAAATTTTGACCGACTTATACTAGTCCCCCTTTGACAACAATGACAAAGGTAAGCAAATACATTTGAAACAAATGAATACAACACACCAATATTTTCATTACCAAATGTATAAGAGTTCAAAAGTTTAGAATTACATTTTGAGAAAAATATCAACAAAATTAGTCTTCAAGACTTTCAAATCATTCTTTCATGTCTCCAAAAGAGTAGATGTAATCTCAATGTGTGTTCGGACCTGGTCTGCAAGATCTTCCATAGCATCAAGTGTACTCATTTCAGGTGTAGTCAAAATTGCCTCGGTCTCTTTGTATCCTCTCTACAAATTTCTAATTTGGGGACTAGATGAGTCTATAACTCATGCAATGATGTAGTCCTCTTAATCTATTCTGCCTCATATGCCTTAAGCTTATGCTGTATCAGTATGATAGATCTACCAAAAATTATTGCTGAATCATTTAATGGATCAAATGATTCACTCAAACTCTTATCTCCTGCTGAGCTTCCTTTCTCTTCTTATCAAGATCATCAAACAACAATGAAAAGTTGCATATTGTAGAAATAATTTTACCTCCTTTCTTCTATTGGTAATTTGGAGGAATTGATTAAGTGTTGCATTGATGTTTTATCATTGATAGCAACATCGACTGTTTTGGTTGTTTACCGGTTTTGGGTTGGTTCCGGTTGGATTATGATATTGATCCAGTATGCTCCGACATGCTTTGGTTTGTGGAATTTATTTGGATCTATCATTCATGCTATTTAGATGTGTATCACGATCGATTGGTTTGAGATTTGATGACTTAGATAGTATCATTTGTTCTAGTAAGCCTTTTGGTCACTGGTAAGGGTTTTACTGACAAAGCTTTGTTGAATATATTTTGATGCATGTGATAAGTGGTGTTGGTGCAACTTCTATATGGCTTTTGGGATGCCATTGGCTATCTTGTTTGTGTTCCTATTGATTGGTGGTGTTGGATTTGGGTTCGGACCTAATACTGTCTTATTCGGCTAGGTTATGGACCAGTTTGTGTAACGTGTTGGTGGAAGCTCCTGATGTGTTACCAGTTGGATTCATTGGTTGGATTATGCTATTTTGGTCTTAGGCCGACTTGGTTGATCATTGGATTGCGGGTTTATGTTATGAATTTATTGTATTATATTTTAGGTGGCGGACCTAATTGTTTAGGTCCCGGGTTGGTATAAAATGATGTAAGATCTCTTTGTATATCATGGGATTAATGAGATTATGGTTATGGGATGGTTATGCGATTACCTGTGCGAATAATGTGGTAATCATATCCTTGAGTTTTGGTTGATCATAGGTGATTGAATTGGTTTGGTTAGAGAGGTTTAAGACCTCCAGTATTGAGCTTAACTGAAACTGTACTTCGGCATAGGAGATGTTATCTTTGTAGTTCACTCTTCTTTCCGGATTGTAGTCTGGATTTATTTTGTAGCTAGTGAGGCTCCTTTTATGATGAGCAGTGCACTCTAGGCTATTGGCCTTCCTACATGTGCAGGCCCTTCATTTTGTAATCACATACTACAGAAGTATTATCTGACTGTGGGTAGGCTTCCCACCACAGTTTTTCCCTTTACTTGGTTTTCCACGTACAAATCTTGGTTTCATGTGTTCTGGATGGATGGTAACTGTTCTGTGATTTATGTTTATGCTTAATTGCTATATCAATTATTCCAGTATTTGGTTTATGCATTTCGGTATTGAGTTTATGTGTTCAGATAATAAGGATTTGAATGCTTAAAGTTCTATAATCTGTTGAAGCTGATTCATCCCCCCCTCTTAGTTGTCCTTTGGTTATTTGAGCTGTCTAACAATTGGTATCAAAGCTTGGTCCTCTCTATAGAAGCTTAACCACTCGAGGAAGATCCTATGGCATCTAACAATTCAAGTTCATCAAATACATCTACAACTGTTTTCCAGAGAGAAATTCCTAGGTTTGATGGAACAAATTACAGGGTATGGAAGATTCAGATGGAGACTCAGCTATGATGTATTGGAAAGGAAATTTGGGAGATCACTGAGAGAGGTGTTATCCCTTTTAATCCGGTATCTAATAATCCTCCTCTAATAGGCCTGGATAAGGAGCTTGAGAATGATTGTAGAGCTAGAGAAGCCCTTTTGTGTGCACTTTTTGATCAGCAAATAATGAGACTAATAGATAAATCAACTGCAAAGGCTATATGGGACAAATTGGAGACTCTGAATGAAGGTGACCCTACTGTTGAAATTGCTAAACTTGATGGTTACCTGGTGAGGTATGAGAACCTGAAGATGGAAGAAGATGAAAGGATTACTGCTTTTATGGAGAGAGTTAATGAGATTGTTATGAGAATTCAATTTTGTGGTGGATCTCTGAGCGAAGATGAAATAGTTTCTAAAGTATTGAGAGATTTGCCACTAACTTATAAGCTGAAGGCTACTACAATTAATGAGCTAAGAACTATAGCAAACACTTCTGTTAATAGGGATACCTTGGTTGGGAAGTTATTTGCTTTTGAACTTGATGAATTTGGACCTTCTGGAGCTATAAAATCTGAACCTACTTTTCATGCATCTACATCATCTACCAACAAGAGTGATTGGAAAGCTTTATATGCAAAGGAACTAGAGGATATGAAGAAAGAAGATGAAGATTTTGAGCAAATTGAATCCTTATTTTCTAGAAGAGTACCTAAAGGACCGAAAAGAAGTAAGTATGAAGGAAAAAAACCTTTTAAATGCTTTGCATGTAATAAGATAGGTCTTATTGCATCTAGATGTAATGAAAGGAATTCAAGATTTGAAGAAAGAGCTAGAAGATCTTTTAGGCCTAACCATGATTATTAGAATAAGCATAAGTATAGAAGGAACATGTTGGTCATATGATGGATTTGAATATGTGTTGTATTGATGTTTTGTCATTGATGTCAACTCTAGCTGTTATGGTTGTTTACCGACTTCCGGTAGAAGGATTGGATTGGGAAGATTATCAGTTGATTGTCACTAGTATGATCTGGATGATGGAATAAGTTTGTATGGATGGTTCATATGCTTCTGAAGCATGTTTCAGTCAATTGGTAGTGACTTGATGATCAGATGCTATCTTATGTTCTAGTAAGCCTGCTTTATTGGTCCGGTAAGGGTTTCACTAGCAGTGTTTTATTAAAGATATTTGATGTAATGCATAAGTGGTGTTGGTGCAGCTTCTAGAAGGGATTCAGGATGCTAATGGTGATCGTGTTCATGCCTCAACTAATTGGTGTCATTGCTTAGGCATGAGTGGATCTAATTTAGGTCCGATGTTATCTAGGTTATGGATCGGTTGTCATGTAACGTGTTGGTGGATCCTCTGATGTGCTTCCAAGACGTTTTATTGATTGGATGATGTTTTTTTGGCCTTAGGCCGATATGCTTTATGATTTAATTTTAGGATTATGTAATTGATCTATTGAATTATCATTTGGGTGGCCGACCTAATTAGTTAGGTCCCGAGATGGTATAAATATATGTAAGATCTCATTGTAGATCATGTATGGATGGATGTATGAATGGGAAAGGAGCGAATAATGTAATAATCATTTGTGCAGAGGATTTAGTCAATCATAGGTGATCGAGTTGGGTTTATGTAAGAGGTTTTAGACCTCTGGTATTGAGCTTAACCGGAATAGTAATTTGACATGTTTGATGCTATCACCAATAGTTCTTCTCTCTAGATTGTTGTCCAAATATTTTGAGGTGGTTGACATCTCTGTAGTCAGTGAGACTCCATTGTGATGAGAAGTGCGCTCTAGGTAGTGTGCCTTCCTACATGTGTAGGCCCTTATTGTAATCATATACTTTCTACAGAAGTATCATCTGACTGTGGGTAGGGTTTCCCAACATGGTTTTTCCCTTTAGTGGGTTTTCCACATACAAATCATGGTGTTATGTGCTATAGTTGCTTGGCATTGATTCTCTGGTTTTCAATTATGCTTTAATGCTTAATCAGTTATTCCAGTATAAGGTTTTAAGTGCTTTAATTCATATAATCTATTAACAATTGATTCACCCCCCTCTCAATTCTTCAATGGTTATCCTAAAAATTGGTATCAGAGCCTGGTCCTCTTTTTGTAGAAGCTTAACTACTTGAGGAAGATCCTATGGCAACTAATAGTTCAACTACTATTTTTTGGAAGAACAACCCTAGGCTTGATGGAACAAACTATGGAGTATGGAAGATTCAGATGGAGACTCATTTGAGATGCATTAGAAAGGAAATTTGGGAAATAACTCAGAAAGGTTACACTCCTCATTATCTGACATCTAGCTATCCTACACCGACAAACATGGATAAGAACATTGAGAATGACTACAGATCTAGCGAAGCCCTCTTAAGTGCCATATCAAATTAGAAAATCATGGGACTATTAGACAAATCATTGACAAAAGCTATATGGGACAATTTGGAGACTCTAAATGAAGGTGATCCTATTGTTAAAATTGTAAAACTTGAATGTTACCAGGTAAGGTATGAAAATTTGAAGATGGAGGAAGATGAAATAATTTCTGCATTTTTGGAAAGGGTAAATGAAATTGTATTAGGAATTCAGTGCTGTGGTGGATGTCTGAGCGAGGAAGGGATTATTTCAAAAGTAATAAGGGTTTTTCCACCAGCATATAAGATGAAGGTAATTGCAATTAATGAGCTAAGAGCCATGCCTAATTCTTATGTGAATAGAGATACTCTTGTTGGAAAGATATCTAGTTTTGAGCTTGAGGAATTTGGTCCTCCTAGAGCTGCAAAGATTGATACTATATTTAAGGCATCTACATCATCAACTGACAAGCAAGATTAGAAATATTTGTATGCAAAGGAATTGGAAGAGATTAGGAAAGAAGATGAAGAGCTTGAGAAACTTGAAGCCCTATTTTCTAGAAGGATACCTAAAGGTTTGTCAGGAAGTAAGTATGAAGGAAAATATCCTTTTAAATGTTTTGCATGTAATAAGATATGTCATTTTGCATCTAGATGTCCTGAAAGGAATTCAAAATTGGAAGAAAGAGTAAGAAGATATTTTAAGCCTAACCTTGATTATCAGATCAAGCATAAGTTCGAGAGAAACAAAAACAAATCATGCTACTATGCTGATGAGGAAGGAGTAACTGATGACTTAGAGGAAGAACCGACAGGAGATTCAGTTAGTGGATCCAGAAATGGAAAAGACTACGTATTTTATGCTATGAAGGAAGATGATCCGAAACCAGTTATCAAAAATGAGGAAAAGGCCCTTACAACAAAAGTTGAAGAAAAAGATGAATGGGTAATAGACAGTGGATGTTCTCATCATATGACAGGAGACAAAAGAAAGTTTCTAACCTTGCAAGATTTTGATGGTGGTCAAGTTAGATTTGGTAATAACAAGGCATGCATGATCGAAGGAAGAGGAACCATTTCATTAGATGATAAGCATAACACTGATAATGTCTATTATGTTGAAGGTCTGAATCATAATCTTTTGAGTGTAGGACAATTGGTAGACAAAGGATTTCAATTACAATTCAAGGATGGAAAGTGCAAAATCATTAGCAAATCAGGATTGGAGATTGCAACTGGTACATAGATAAGAGGTAACATCTTTCATTTGAACTCTGGTGAAAAGACATGTTTGATTGGACATATTGATGAAAGTTGGATATGGAATAAGAGGTCGTGTCATGTAAATTTTGATTGCATTGTAAAGATAAGTTCAACTAAGGTAGTTAGAGATTTACCTAAGATTGTGAAGCCTCATAATCCAGTATGTAAGGAATGTCAAATGGGTGAGAAAATCAAAACTTCTTTTAAGAGAATACCTGATAAATCTAATGATATTATTGATTTGATTCATACTGACCTATGTGGTCCTGCTAATACAAGAAGCTTTTAAGGAGATAGATATTTCATGTTAATCATTTATGACTATTATAGAATGACATGGGTTGCTTTTCTAAGGGAGAAATATGAAGCCTCTGAGAAATTCAAGATCTTTAAAGCTATGGTTGAGACAAAGATAGGAATGAAAATCAAGTTTATGAGATCAGATCAAGGTGGTGAATTCACATCCAGTGAATTCAATAGTTATTGTGAGAAAAATGGCATTAGGAGATAGTTATCTGCACCCCAGACACCTCAACAGAATGACATTGTGGAAAGAAAGAACATAACCATTTTGGATGTAGCCAGAAGCATGATTATGGAGGCTAATTTTCCTCATGTCTACTGGAGAGAAGCAGTAAGTACAATGGTTTATAAATTCAACAAAGTTCATATCAAAGGAGATACCAATAAGACACCTTATGAATTATGGTTTGGTCATTCTCCTACTCTTAAGTATTTCAGAATTTTTGGAAGTAAGCGTTATATCAAAAGAGATGATTCCATTGGAAAGTTTGACCCTAGATGTGATGAAGGAATATTTCTTAGTTATTCAACTAAAAGAAAAGTATATAGATGTTATAACAAAATATTGCAGAGAATTGTGGAGAGCGCTAATGTGAAAGTGGATGAGTAGTACAAAGACCAAGCTAAATCTTATGATAGTGAACCGACAGTGGAAATGATCATAACTAAACTAGTAATGCCTGTACTAGAATAGAATATTAAACTAGTTACCCCAACATCATCAGAAAACTCAACTATAATTGAAGAGGAACATAGAGAACTTGAAAATCAGAAAACACCAAGGTATGCAAGGCTAAATCATTCTGAAACTCAAATCATTGGAGACAAAAACAAGGGAGTTATGACAAGGGGAAGATTGGAAAATCAAGAGGGATGTTTCATTTCTCATATTGAACCAACATTAGTAATTAAATCTTGTAAAGATGAATGTTGGATGAAATCTATGGAAGATGAGTTAGATCAGATAGAAAAGAACAATATAGGGACTTTGGTTCCCCGACCTAAAAATAAGAATGTTATTGGAACTAAATGGGTTTTTAGAAACAAACTGAATGCGGATGGACAAGTTGTAAGAAAGAAGGCTGGATTGGTCTGCAAAGGATATTCTCAGAAGGAAGGAATTGATTATGGTGAAACTTTTGCACCGGTAGCTAGAATTGAAGTTGTTAGACTATTTCTTTCTTATGCAGCCTATAAGAACTACAAGGTCTATCAAATGGATGTAAAGTGTGCATTTCTGAATGGTGAACTTGAAGAGGAAGTCTTTATTGAGCAAGCTAATAGGTTTTTACTGACAAATGACAAAAATATGGTTTGCAGATTAAGGAAAGCCCTATATGGATTAAAACAGGCTCCCAGAGCTTGGTATGGAAGGTTGGATAAGTATCTTTTGAAGATTAATTTTATAAAAGGTAATGCTAACAATAACCTATATTATAATATCACTAATGATGATATTCTGATTATTTAATTATTTGTTGATGATATCATTTTTGGAGGTGAAGAAAAATTATGCATGGAATTTTTTGATAATATGCAGAGTGAATTTGAAATGTCTATGACTGGAGAAATAATTTTTTTTATAGGTTTGCAGATCACTTAGACTGACAAAGGCATCTTTATCTATCAAACTAAGTATCTAAGGGAATTGTTGAAGAAATTTGGTATGAAAAATTCTAAACGGGTTAGTACTCCTATGGTTACATGTGAAAAATTGTCAATTCAAGATGTATCCCCTCCAGTAAATTCTACAAGATATAAATCCATGATGGGTGGTTTGCTATATTTAACTCAGACTAGACCAGATATAATGAATGCAGTTAGTATTGTATAAATATTTTAGAGTAATCCAAGAGAAATCATGAAAGTGTTAGGCCCAATATGGAAAGCTAATGTACTGAGAGGGGAGGGGTGAATCAGTACTTCAAAACATTTCTTCAATAATAACTTTACTGTTATGCATAAACCGAATAGTGCAGTAACATAATATAAAGCTAAAACAAATAGATAACAATCATACATGATTCACTCCATAACACATATATTTTGGTTACGCAAAAACTCTTGGTTAGAGAGAAAAAATGTGGTGGGGATGGCACCCACAACTTCACTACTGAAATAATAAAGGTTGCTCGGTTAGAGCTACATGTTTAGCTATTTCTGATAGCTTACCCTATTAGGAGTATCAAGATCTGTTAGATCTACCTTGCTAAAGGATTTTACAACACTTAATCTAAATGCTGCACCTGGTTAGAGGCTTTACAATTTATAGACTTGATTAGAGTCTTTTACCCTATTAAAGGTTTCTCTTACAACTTCAAAATATTACAATTAAATCATTACAAATATCTGCAACTTTACATCTGGAATATTATAGCAGATTCTATGTGCTCAGAATAAGATTACCTTGCTTATAGCATACCTCGGTAACCTATATAGTAACTCGGTAAAACCTTCTGTTTACTTTGTTCTTTGACTGTTCTCTGAAATCCTTCTCGGTGACCTCTGTGTCTCTGTAACAGTCATAACACTTAGTGCTTTCACATGTCTTGCTTCATATATTTCTATATCTTCCTTTCAGTCATGCTACATGTATATATCTGATCTTAATCCATGTTGTATAAATAGTTCTCTTATGTCGGTGATCCATTCATTTCTTCGATCTTACAAATATATTTTATCAAATGAATAATCATACAAAATATTTCATTGGTTAGACGACCTCAAAATCATATACAATCTTTAAGTGCAATTTGCAATGTGATAACGGTTCTATGTGCCTCGATCTTGTAACATGTTTTCATATGTATGTCTAGGTTTAGTGAATTTGGTAACACGTTTCACTCGGTGTATATCAACTCATTGTGTCATCTTTGCTGCTCGGTAGACATGAAATGATACTTGGTAGACAGCTTGGTGTATACTACGCTCTGAGACTACTTTCTTCTATAACCGACTGGACTGTGCATACCGACTGAATATTTCGGTAGTAGTAACTGACTAGAGTATATAGAATAACTTTGAACATAAAACTAATGGCAACTTGATAAGTAGTAACAATCTCCCCTTTTGACATTAGTTGAGATGTTTGACAAAAACTACTTTCAAAGTTATAACTCAATAATCTATATACTTGCAAAATTTGACTATACTGACAATATATACAATAGTCAATGAAATAGTAAATCCAGATATACTCCCCTTATCGATATACTGTACAAAAATTCTGATTTTGCATGCTCGGTGATCAATGTTCTATGTGCTACACTTGTTCTTTGCTATTGTTCTGTTCACTTCTCGGTTCACTGCACTTGGATACTCTGCTCACTCTGCTCGGTATACTCTCCCTGTATAGTAGACTCCTTTTGTTTGATACTTTGAATACTATATCACTCCCCTAATACTGTATCACTCCCCCTTTTTGACAAATATCAAAATTTAGTTACCATTCGGTGGTGGCAACTGATCAAAAATGGATTTGTACTTGGTCCGTGCTTCGGTGAGAGTGACAGAGAGTGCATCCTTTACACCATCCATTAAAGAATTCTGCGCTTGAATATTAGCCAATAATGATATTAAGCCATCTAGAGTGCTTTCCTCTGGTGTAGTAGACAAGTATGTGGCTCAGTTGATTTGTTCTTGGACGAATGAAAGATGAGGAAGGAATAATGTCTGAAGTGTCATTATGTCCATCCTGATCTTGTGTTCTTCATTTCTAAGGTCCAATTATTGAGGCATGAGTTGTTGTAGCTTTGTATAGAAATTCTGAACTGAATTGGGCTTTGTGGTCAACTTATTTGAGAGATCGGTGATCTCTTTCTCAATTGCCTCTATTTTATTTTTTATGTCTTTACTGAATAAAGAAAATGTACAGAGTTTCTGAAATAAATAAAGAATGTGCTTGAGTTGAATAAATTTGACAAGTTTAACTTTGCCAATAGCTATAGCTTTCTGTACCTCTTCTATCATTTTTGCAGTGAGCTCCTTGTCTTTTAGCTTGCTCAAATATTTCTCTGAGTCCATTGCATACTTCCACCTATTGTCAATATGTAAATATAATTCATTTGGAAATGACTTAGATAGTTCCAATGGAGCTAACAAGAATTTTAGAAGTGTGCAGATGACAGCTTCTTCAATTTGTCTCTTTTCATCATTATTTCTGGTTTCATACTTGACATATCTGAATGATCTAAATCCACCATATTCTTTTAGATTAGCACATAAATTTTCCACACTATGTACATTTACCTTCTTGGTCTTGACAATCTGAAATTTGCTTGCATCCTTAGATTCGGTGTCACTAGACTCTTTTGCCAAAATGAGTCTCCGAGTAGTTTTCTTGTAAGTTTTTGTTACCTTAGGAACAGTAACACTCTTTTCTCGATGAAGCTGCAGATGCTCTAGTGTTAGGTCGCTTTGTTGGTGGAGTCGGTGAGGCCTTTGATGTGTCTTGTTTCTTTCTTTTCAACACTTTTCCCTTAGGCAATTCGGTGCTTAATGTTATAGCCGCCTCTTGGGATTCAGATTCCTCTTCGATAATGGCTAAAGTGCCTTTGACAGGTGTGGAGGAAGAGTCTTCTCCAAATTTCTCCGATAATGCCTTTATCATCTTTGTTGCCTTTCTTGTAGCTTTGGGTACTACAATGCTCATTTTTACTTTTTCCTTCACTTCTTCATAGGTTCCATACCTCAGCTTGGTAGCATGTCTTGGCAATGTAAGAAATGCATCAATTTGCTGTTGTGTGATGTCAAGATCAATCTCGTAACCTATCGGTGACAAAGATTGAGTTCTCTGTTCCACAACATTCACATAATAGTAATTAGTGTCTACTTCAAAACATATGTCATTTTTGTATTTCTCCACTAGCTGGGGTGGAATCCGGTACCTGTTATGCATTTTCTCTTGAAATTTACTGAGGTAATCATCCATAATATCATTAAAATTATCACCTAACTTCTTGATAAAGTCATTAATCTGATGGGTGATTGGTCGGTGTAGTTCCCAAACAACTTTACCGACCGATGGAAAGAATTTTTCAAAATAGAAAAATATGCATACAAGTAATGATCCAAACTTTAGTGTATTAGCCGAGTTTTTCTTCGTCAGCTTCCTGATGGTGTTCAGATTCTCAAACAGGTTTTTTAGCAACACCTCACAAAGATCAATTTTCATTCCCTTTTTCACAATTTTGTATGCCAGGTCTACTGCTGCACAGGGTACACTGTTTTCCCTTGCCGATTAGAAGAAACAGTAACCTATTACTCTAATAGCAAATTTTAGTTCTTCATCTATGACATTGTTCAATTTTAGTCCTCTGCAACCTGATTCCACTCTGGTTAAACTGATCAATTCCTTCTATGATATCATCTTTTCAGCTCGAGCATGATCACAAATAGGATAACCGGTAATCAGATGAATGATTTCCTTAGTAATCTTAAACGGTTGCTCTTCTAGCCACATGAAATCATCGTGAACTCTGCTCAGAACAAACTTGACCCACTGGGGTTTGAAAACACAGGGATAGGTTAGGGCTTCAATTAATCCCTTGATCTTAATGTGCTCATACTTGATATTCAATTTACCATCTATGCATAATTCATCATAGGTGTCTTTGATTTCAACGTGACCGAGTTCTTCAACACGACATTTGGTGAAGAATCTCACATCCTCGACTAATAACACTCTATCCGGGATGAGTGAAAATTTGGTTTTGTCATCTGGTTCAGATGTAACTTTGGGAGTTAACGAGTATTTTAGTGAGGGCTTCTCAACATTCTTGAAAACAATGGGATCTTGGATCTTAGGTGCCATTTGTAGATTTCAGATAAAAACTAACAAAATATCCTTAGGGTTTCAGGATTTTCAAATGGCAGATGCTTCACACTTAGCAGATAATAATAACTTGATAAGATCGATAAACCAACTTAACAATGCATTGAGATTGATGTAAATACCTTGAATTTGCTTTGTAGGAGGTGTTATCGCCTTAGATTTGCTTTGCTCTGCTCTCTCGAAAACTTGGTAAGTAAAAAATGACCACGTAAATGGTTTAAGTACATAATATGCCTTATCAGGCTCCGTGCAGGTTAGGTCAAAAACATTAAATGCACTTGGTTCCACTAAACTTTCTTTCCTTTTTTTGCTTTAACCGAGTAACCAAACTTCCTTCATTTACCGACTTGACAGGTTTCCTGTATTGTGCACCAAAAGACTTTGATAGAATTTCAAACTTACTAATACATCTTTAACTATGTAGATTTTGAATTAAGTACATAATAGAATAGGAACTGTTAAGATTTAACCTTGAGAGAATGCAATCCCTTCATACCTTTACCGATTAATTTGGAATAGGTGCACCTAACTCGGTAGGTAAGGTGCTTTGTTAATTTGACACAATTTCCTTCTTTTTCCAAATCAGCTGTAATTTGTCTTTTATTTCCTCAGTGTCTTTTCTAGGTTGATCTCTGCAATCTCCAGCCAAGTGTCCAACTTTGTGACAATGAAAACATGCCATACCAGGATTTCTCCATGATCTTCGGTTGTTCATCCCAAACCTTATAAAGCAATTGGCACTTATATGTCCATATCTTCCACAACATTCATACCATATCCTTGTATTGTAATCCCATGGTACTATAGAATATTGTCGGTAAGGAATTGTGTGAGCTCGGTAACCTCTAGCATTTTCTCGGTGTGCATACCACAGCACTTCTCGGTACTATGTCCATATCTATTGCAGTTTTTACAAAACCCTTTGAATTTTGCCTTCTGATAATTGTTAACAGACTTTGTCTTACATTGATTAGATGTGTGACCATATTTATTGCAGTTATAACAATAACCATTGGACTTAGTGACATTTGGTTGCTTGCCTTTTCTGATTTGGCACATGTTGGTAGTGTGACCTTGATTTCCACAGTAGTTGCAAATAGGCTTCTTTCTTTTGATTCTAGCTTGCTTTGATGATTCTCCTCTCTCGGTAGTATGAATTCCCTTCTCGATAGAGTCTTTTCCTTTGTAACCGAGTCCTGCATCTTTGTTGGGTCTTCTTGTATTCAGTTGCTCATCCAACATCTTTGATGCTTCATAACTCTTCTTCAGTGTTTCTTTGGATTTCTTCTCTATTTCAAGTTCATTGGTCAACCTTGATACTTCAAGTTTCAATGCTTGATTCTCACCATCTTTTAGATTTGCTTCATGATGTGCATAACCTAGTTGATCTGACACATTTTTTTGAATTCCAGTCATGCTTGTGATTTCATCACTCTTATTAGATACTAAGACTTCAAGATGTTGTTTCTCTCTTTCTAGATCTCTTACTTTATCCTCGGCTGTCCTCAATGCATCAATATTTTCAGTCACCTGTGTGCTGAAATGTTCATGTTCTCTTTTCATTTCTTTTAGTTGATCAGCCAGTGCTTTGTTCTTTTCTTTCAATACTCCAATCATTTCTTCAGTCTCTTCAGATATACTATTTTCAGATGATGTCTCAATTTGTTCCACTAACTCTTGATAGTCCTGCAAATCATTAGATAATCTTCTTCTGACTTTCAGAGATTTTTGCATTTGCCTTTGCATGTCTGCCACTTGATTAGCATGATCCGGCTCTTCTTGCAGATACACAATCCTCCGAGATTATTTATAGCCTTCCATTGATAAGATCTTTCTCTTTAGGCAGTTAAACCCTTTTCCAAGATTGAATCTCTGATACCAATTGTTAGGCCCAATATGGAAAGCTAATGTACTGAGAGGGGAGGGGTGAATCAGTACTTCAAAACGTTTCTTCAATAATAACTTTACTGTTATGCATCAACTGAATAGTGTAGTAACATTGTTGGTGTAAATAATTATTCATCATGGAAATTATTACACTTTACTTAAGTTTACTTAGGTACATGCATTTCATAGTAGTTTGGGTATGAGACACTTGGGTGTTTGTGCCACATTGGGATAGTGTGTGTAGGAGAATTTCCACCTTTTATGGTGTGATCTTGTTGTTACACTCCACATTCAGTGGGTGATCCATCTCATGTGGAATATTATATTGTTTCTCCTACCTAGCCACACCTATTTTCTACCTACCCTTGTTTCTTATTGAGCCACATGTCATGTTTGTGTGCTCACATATCCATATAGCCTTGCCTATAGAAGTAGGCTTATATTCATTGTATGTAACGAATGCTTAATGATCCAGTTGATCATATTTTTCATCTTGATAGAATACAGTTTATTTCTATCATCTATTTTGTTCTCTCTTACTTGTGCTTTCCATTGCCTCTTGATCTTGGCAAAATCTCACATGGTATTAGAGCCATTAGAGTGTCATTGGTTTGCCAATTGAGAGAAATTTGATGCTATTTGGGGTTTGCATTTTGGAATTTTCTATTGCAAGTTATTATTGAAGCTTGATGGATCAAATCTGAGGTTACCATTGGATTGAGGAGGTCCAAGAAAGTCAGTTTTGCCTTTTGTTTCATCCAAATTAGACTTCGAAGGCCAAATCTAGAGGCATTTGAAGTTTGAAGCTGCGACGAAAATTTTCCAGAAATTATAATTTTGTAGGCGATTTTCAAATAACGATATCTCACTCATCGGAACTCCTTTTTTCGAGCAATATTTTTCGTTTTGGGGTAGAATTTCATGATCTGTACAATGGTGTAGGATGTTTCCATTTCTTGGATACAGGTTTTTTGGAAATCATGAAATCCTGATTTTAACAACTTTGGAGGCTTCATTTGGGCTCATATGGACTCCTTTTCAGGTGCCATTTTTTTTGAAAGTGCATATTTTTTCATCTTCTTTCATAATATGCCATTTGTTTGCAGTAATTTTAAGTAGAAATTGTACTTTCATTATTTGGCCATTTTTGGCATATTTGGTACTTGCATTTTGCTTGGATCTCAGTTTAGATCACTAGCAGTATTTGTTGAAGTCTCTTAGATCTCATTTTGAGAAGTTGTAAATTGAAATCAGAAGTCCACTGAGCCTTGTTTTGCAAGTGTCTTATTGTACATGCACTATATATAAAGTGCCAAAATCAATATTTTGGGGGGTACTTTGATTGAGTGAATTTGGGGGGTGTCTCTTGTGCTTTTGTGCTCTTGTGTTCCTTCATTTTTGCTGCTATGGGTTCTTCTAAGTTTCCTCTCTTAACTCCTCATAATTATTCTACTTGGAAAATTGATGCATGGAGTAAACTTATGGAAAAAGGACTAACTACATTGATGGAACTTTGTTGCTCCTATTGATCCTAAGGTTGATCCAGTTGGTCACTTGGATTGGCTTACTAAAAATATCATGGCAATTAGTACCTTAAGGAAGTATGTATCAAAGGATCTCATTTTTCATATTGAGAAGTGTACTCTAATCAAGGATTCTTGGCAAAAGTTTCAAGACTTGTATGGTCAAGTTGATGAGATTAGGGGATATCAAATTGATAGTGATCTCACCATGTTGGATCCCAAGAACTTTGATACTATACAAGATTATGTCACTAAGGAAAATGAGTTGAGGGCACTACTCAAAGATTGTGGCATTGATAAGAAGGATACTCAATTGATATTCAACTTGATAGGCAAGCTTCCACAAGAATATGTAGCATTTGTTTCTAGTTTCCAAACCCATAGGATGACAATGGGTTCAAGCTACACAATGCCTACTTTTGATGCTTTCAATGAAATCTTGATGATGGAACAAAATAAGTTGATAAGCATGGGAATTCTTAAGGCTTCTAAGTCTCAAGCATTAGTGGAAAATCAAGGGAACAAAGGAAATCAAGGAAAGGACAACTCAAACAAGAAGAAATGGCAATCAAAGCCTAAGGACAAAGCACCATCTTCTCCACAACAAGGAGATTCATCCTCTTCCAAGAGAGATAATTCACCAAAGAGGGAGAGACCTAATTGTTCCTATTGTAAAAAGGTTGGTCATGAGGAGCGTTGTTGCCATTCTAAGAAGATTGATGAGCTCACACATATCCTCAAAAAGCATAACATTGATTTGCCTAATGTATACAAGAAGGATGATTCATCAACTTCCACTTCCTCACATTCAAAAGGAAAAGGGAAAGCATTCATGACTTCTACAAGTGGGAAGACTCACTCTTTTGGGACAAGAAAAGGAAAAGCTCTATGTGCTACTACTAGTCATGATTCAAGAGATGGCTTCTTGATTCAGGGGCTTCTCATCATATGACATCTTCACAGTTTATGTTCTCTACATTTGAGCCTTGCACCATGCTGCATATTTTGATGGGCAATCATACATACATGGATGTGATTGGGAAAGGATCTATTGACATTGGGGATAACTCCTTCAATGATGTGTTGTGTGTACCCCACTTGACAAACAATCTCCTTTCCATCTATCAAATCACACATGGCACAACTAAGAGAGTTGCGGAGTTCACATCTGAGTCAGTTTTCATTCGAGACTTGGAGACTAGAGCTATCATTGCGACTGGGGTGGTTGATCATGCATCTCGGTTATACTCCTTTTCAGATTTTGTTGATGATGATGATTTCACATTTGATGATTCTACACATGATGATCACACTTCTTGTGATGGTTCAATTTTTGAGAACTTTGGGCACTTGAACATGGGGATTCTCACATGTGACTCCATTCTTGAGCCTTGTATTCCATCTCCTCATATTGATATCACATCACCTATTGCACTTGATGATGCAGATAGTGCGACAATTTTGCCTTCATGTGTTTCAGTGCAACAGGATATTCATTGTCTTCCAGCTTCAGATTCATGGGATGATTACTTGATAGACATTGCAGGTTTGTTTGTGGAATCCTACATTGCATATTTGGGAGACATCATTGATGACCTTCATCTTCTCTTTGATGAAGGTGATTATTCTTCGATTGTTGCGAGGGAACACTCCGACCCTCTTGTTCATTCTCTACATGATCATTCTTTCGGGGTTGACATGATTGTGGATACTTATGTACAACAGATGGAGGAGGTCTCTTTATCTTTTGAGGAGACATGTGAGTCTTTGGGACATATTCTACATCCATCTCTACTATATCTTGGAGAGCCTTTTTCAGCAGTGTGGCACAGTTTACCACCTTTGGAGGGGGCATCTTTCAACATCGACATGGGGACACTTGAGTAGTTTTCAGAGATTCCTTTCATCATGAGTTTTTTGCATACATCTTCCCTTCATGATTGGTGAGACTTCATGGATACACCTTTGGTTTTGTTTCTTCCTAAGGGGAGGAATGCTGTTTGACGATCATGGAGCAGTTTCTTCATACATCGAGCTTCTATCATTGGTGCAGATTCCACATTGAGGGGGGGCTTCCTAGTCTCTCTTCTTCTTCTTCTTCTCTCATATGGGGGGAACTTTTTCCTCACATGGGGTTTTGTTCCTCACATTCTTCTATGAGAGTTCTCTTGTATAGCTTTCATCTCTCTTTTGGGGGAGGGTTTTTTCCCATTGGGTTTTTCTCTCTTTCCCCACTTTGTGAGAGATTTCACTGCATTGGTTTTCATGAATTTGCATTTGTACATGGGTACCTAACATGGCCTAGTAGCCGAGACCCATCTTGCATTGCTTAGTTGCATTGTAGACTTTAGTGCACTCCCCTAAGTTGCACTTAAGGGGTGGTGTTGGTGTAAATAATTATTCATCATGGATATTATTACACTTTACTTAAGTTTACTTAGGTACATGCATTTCATAATAATTTGGGTATGAGACACTTGGGTGTTTGTGCCACATTGGGATAGTGTGTGTAAGAGAATTTCCACCTTTTATGGTGTGATCTTGTTGTTACACTCCACATTCAGTGGGTGATCCACCTCATGTGGAATATTATATTGTTTCTCCTACCTACCCATACCTATTTCCTACCTACCCTTGTTTCTTATTGAGCCACATGTCATGTTTGTGTGCTCACATATCCATATAACCTTGCCTATATAAGCCGACTTATATGCATTGTATGTAACAAATGCTTAATGATCCAGATGATCATATTTTTCATCTTGATAGAATATAGTTTAATTCTATCATCTATTTTGTTCTCTCTTATTTGTGCTTTCCATTGCCTCTTGATCTTGGCAAAATCTCACAAACTTAATATAAAGCTAAAACAAATAGATAACAATCATACATGATTCACTCCATAACACATATATTTTGGTTACATAGAAACTCTTGGTTAGAGAGAAAAACTGCGGTGGGGATGGCACCCACAACTTCACTATTGAAATAATAAAGGTTGCTCGGTTAGAGCTACATGTTTAGCTATTTCTGATAGCTTACCTTGTTAGGAGTATCAAGATCTGTTAGATCTACTTTATACCTTAATGATGAATGAATAGTACCAAACCAGTACTAAGAGGGGGGGGGTGTGAATCAGTATAGGAAAAAAACTCAACCTTAAACCGGTTTTTCAACTAACACTTATGCACTGACAGACAAACAATAGCACCGGTCCTCCAATAGAGTTCAACCGGCAAAACCCAGGAAAACTGAGACAAGCAAAGACCGGTTGACACTTATCTTCTCATATAATCTAACTCTTCATTCCCATTTCACCCTAATGCATGAACATGCAATCTACCATCAAAGATGTACATATTACAGCAAGATCAATATACATCACCACTTAATCAGAAAATAATCATAACATCACATGAAGAAAGCATCACACATGACACACACATTTTTCACGTGGAAACCCAACTGGGAAAAACCACGATGGGGATGAATACCCACAAGCTATTTTTGAACTCTTTAGAAGTTTGCTCTGTTAGAAGCCTTGTCCGGTTAAAGATAGATACAATAGGTTCTGTTAGGAACCGATCCTGTTAGGGATCACCCGGTTAAGGGTTAAATCCTGTTAAGGGTACCTTGTTAGAGGATTTCAAGAACTGAATAGCTAAAGGATATCAATGACTCAGTAGCTTCGAGTTGCCCTATTAAAGGATTTTCAACAATCCGTTTAAGGCTACCCTATTAGGGGATTTCACAACTATTGAAGTGGTTAGAGATCAATAGGTATATCAATGACCTGATAATAACACTCAATGCCAATGTAGATCCTCTTAAGCTCCTCTTCACCTTCTACACTTACACTCTACAGATATGACTTCTCTCCTCTGGTCTAGCAAGAATCATGTATCTCTTCTCTTAGATACACACACATAACTTTTACCAAAAACTTCTAAAAGGATCACAACATCAACCTTAGAGGACAACAGATAGGTCAGTAGCATAAACCCTAAACCCTAGACCTGTTAGGTTAAGGAATTCAAATAGTTCAATCCTGACCATTGATCATACTATATTGAATGCAACAGTCTTGATCTAATCTCAAGACATCCTTCATCATTCATTTTCCACCGATTTCATGGCGGTTGATAACCCATCACACATTATCACCATTTACAGACTGCGTACATTCTCGAGGTAGATAGGGATAGTATTCTTCATGCAAGATCCTTCACGCACACAAGGCTGATGTGGAAACATGATCTATTCTTTGTTATATTGCTAACTCATCACACAAAGATCATTGATAGAGTCACATAGGCTTGAGGTACTCCAATTGGAAATCCTGAAGTGGAAACTACCTACTAACCGGTAGTCATACAATGCTTCCATGTGCCGGTTCCCATGACTACATGCCGGTTCACCTTGAATAGATATACTACTTTACTTTGGCATATATACCAGTTCTCACATATGCCAGTTCTCTCTTCATATCACATATTGACATCAATGGAAACATACAATATCATTATGTCCTCATACCGGTTCACATAATGCCAACAATCTCCCCCTTTGGCATTGATGGCAATATACAAAGATATCTCTCTGCTAACTCATCTTCTCCCCAATTTCTGTAGATATCTTCTACGCTACACTTCTTCTCCCCCTTTGACAACAATGCCAAAGTGGAGGCACAAACATCCCTATTCCATTATGCTGCTCCCCCCGAGGAGTAGCATCCTTCAACACATCAATCAACAAAGAAAAATTGACTATGAAATACCTGACTGATGTGGAACAAATACTTTTAATTTACCTCTTGAAGGGGTAGTACCCCCAATTCACCTCTTAAATACACAAATGTAGTCTTTGGGAGAGGCTTGGTGAATATGTCTGCTAACTGCTCCTTACTGGAAACATGCTCCAGTGCAATCTCTTTATTCTGAACCTTTTCCCTCAAAAAATGATACTTAAGCTCAAAATGCTTGGTTCTAGAATGTAAAACCGGATTCTTTGAAATATTGATAGCACTTGTGTTATCACAGAATATACTTACCGGTTTAGATATAGGGATTTTGAAGCTATCCAATACATGCTTCATCCATATTGTCTGAGTGCAGTTCATGAAAGTTGCAACATACTCCCCTTCCACTGTAGACTGAGAGATACAACTTTGCTTTTTACTCATCCATGAGACCAGCCTACCACCAAGGAAGAATGCACCACCGGTTGTGCTCTTCCTATCATCTACATTACTAGCCCAATCAACATCTGTGAATACTTTCAGGTTGAAATCATTGCTGTATGGGTATCACAATCCATAGTCAACTGTTCCCTTCAGATACCTAAGAATCTGCTTGACTGCAACCAAGTGGGATTCTCTTGGACTTTTCTAGAACCTTGCAGTAATGCCAACTGCATGTGCAATATCTGATCTGCTATGCACTACATAATGCAATTTACCAATCATTGATCGGTATTCCTTCTCATCAACCAATGCTGAATCATCCTCTTTTGATAATTTGCAACCGGTCACCATTGGTGTACTAACTAGTTTGCTATCTTCCATGCCAAAGGTCTTCAATACCTCTTTGACATATTTGGATTGAGTGATAAAGATTCCATCTTTCATCTGCTGGATCTACAGTCCAATGAAGAACTTAATCTCCCCTATGAGTGACATCTCAAACTCTTCCTTCATCTCATCAGCAAACTCATGACTCATCTTGTCATCTCCACCAAAGATAATGTCATCAACAAAAACCTCACAGATCAGGATCTGATCTCCTTTAGATTTCAATTAGATATTGCTATCTTCACTTGTTCTCTCAAATCCAATCTTCACAAGATGGGAATGTAGATGTTCATACCATGCTCTAGGTGCCTGCTTTAGACCATATAAGGTTTTATGTAGCCTGCACACCATATCACTATCTTCAGATAGGGAAAACCCATCTGGTTGCTCTATATACACCTCCTCTTCAAGTACACCATTTAGAAATGCAAATTTTACATCCATTTGATATACCTTGAATCCTTTAAAAGCTGCATATGCAAGAAGCATACGAACTCCTTCCAATTTGGCTACAGGAGCAAAGGTTTCTCCATAGTCTTCTCCTTCTTCTTGAGCATATCCTTTGCACATCAATCTAGCTTTGTTCCTAATCACTATGCCATCCTCATTCAGCTTGTTCTTGAAGACCCATTTGGTACCAATGACATTTTTGTGCTCCGGTTTGGGTACCGAGGACCATGTACCATTTTTCTCTATCTGGTCAAGTTCTTTTTCCATTTCCTTGATCCAATCTTCATCCTTATGTGCCTCTTTGAATGACTTAGGCTCAAATTTAGAGATCAAACATGAGCTTTCTCTGACTCTTCTTCTTGTAAGGATTCCTGCATCCTTATCTCCTATGATCTACTTAGGATCATGATTCAGCTTGACATACCAAGGAATAGTCTTGACTGGTTCTTCTTGCTTTTCCTCTTCATCCTCATCTTCATCAGTATCAGCATTCATCGGTTCAGGAACACTGTTACTAGTATTTGGTTGACTGACAATTGGTTCCCAGAAGGTTGCAACTGGTTCATTTACAACTTGCTCACTACCGGTTTCCTCTAGTTTATCAGAGGTTTCATCAACTCTCACATTGATACTTTCCATAATTCTCTGAGTCCTATTGTTGAAACACTTGAGAGATTTACTCTTGGTGGAATATCCTAGGAATATTCCCTCATCACATGTAGCTTCAAATTTTCCCTCATGTTCACTCCTCTTGATGTAACATTTTCTACCAAATACCCTAAAGTAGCTAACCACGGGTGTCTTACTGGTCCAATACTCATAAGAAGTTTTATCCTTACCTTTCTTGATGAGTACTCGGTTCATTGTGTAGACTGCAGTGCTTATCGCTTCTCTCCAAAAGGTGTGAGCTACCTTTCCTTAAATCAACATGGTTCTAGCTACTTCAACCACAATCTAATTATTCCTCTCTACTAGGCCATTCTGCAGTGGAGTCCGGGGGGCAGATAGTTGCCTCTTGATGCCAAATTCTTCACAATACTTGTTGAATTCACTAGAAGTGAATTCCCCTCCTTGATCAGTTCTCAGGCACTTGATCCTTTTACCACTTTCCTTCTCCACTAATGCTCTGAAAGCTTTGAACTTCACAAAGGCTTCAAACTTGTCTTTCAAGAATGTGACCCACATCATTCTTGAGCAGTCATCAGTGAGAATCATGAAATACCTATCACCCTGCACACTTCTAGTTTTCATAGGACCACACAAATCAGTATGCATAAGATCAAGCAAGTTGTCAGCAGTGAAAGATTTAACTTTAAAGGTTGAGGAAGACATTTTCCCCAATTGACACTCTTTGCACAAGGTATTATCCAGTTTGCTTAGCACCGACAACCCTCTAACTGCCTTGATCTTACTAGCCTTCACAATGTTATCAAAGTTTACATGACAAAGTCTCCTATGCCATATCCAGCTATCATCAAATTTAGCCATAAGACATGTACTTATATTTGCATTCAGATGAAATAGGTTACCTTTGGTCTGTATGCCGGTGGCCACCAATTCACCATCTTTTCCTTTGATTCTGCAAACTCCATTCTTGAATTCCAGAGTGAGGCCACTGTCATTCAGCTGGGCAACACTCAGAAGGTTGTGTCTGAAACCATCAACCCAATACACATTGTCAACACTACTCTTTCCATTCAGAGAGATGGACCCTCTGCCTTTGACCATGCATGGTGCATCATAGCGAAAGTGGACCACACCACCATCATACTCCTCCAAGGATAGAAACTTTCTTCGGTCACCAGTGATATGGTGAGAACAACCACTATCAATGATCCACTCATTGGAATTATCAAACCGGGAGACAAGAGCCTTCTTGTCTGACACATCTTCTTTGACAGCAACAAATACAATATCTTCATTTTCTTCATCCTCTGATTCTTCATCCGTGACACCTTCATCAACTTCCACAAAACAGTTTCTCCAGTTTCCTCCTTTGAATTTCTTGAACCTTTTCGGTTTTTCCTTATTGTCGCCATTAGGACAGTTTACAACAATATGTCCTATCCAGTTGCAAGAAAAGAACTTCAAAGGTAACTTACCTTTGTATTTGTCAGTTCCTTTAGGAAGTTTCCTGGCAAGAAGAGCTTCAAATGCCATCAAAATCTCCTAATCATCCATTTCTCTACTCTGTCTTGGTTCACCACTAGTGCTAGCTTCTTTTCCTTTTCTGGGTGGTATAACAGAAGCTTTAAAAGATGATTCAGTCTTCTGAACACTACCATCAAAACTATTTAGCTCATAGGCTGTCAACTTTGCTATGATGGAGTCCAAGGATACCTTAGTCTTGTCTATTGATCTTAGCTCCTGAATGATAGCAACCCTTATTGCATAGACTGGCAATAGGGATCTCAGGACTTTTCTTACCATAGTCGAGTCTTCTATTTTACCACCTACACTCTTGATATCTCCAACAATGGTTTTGATTCTTATTCCATACTGCTGAATGGTCTCTCCTTCAACCATCCTCATATCTTCAAAATTCCCTCTCAGGCTTTCTTCCTTAGCCTGTTTTACATGTTCATCATCACCATAGATATTTTCAAGAGAATCCCCTACCTCTTTGGGATTTACCTTGTCCTGAACATCAGTAAACTCAATGTCAGATAAACTACTAATTAGGGCTTCATGACTTGCCCATTTTCTTGTATCTCCCTCTTTTGGTCATCGGTGAGAGTACTGGTAGGGGCAACATAGGGATTCTCAACATAGCTCCAGTGTTGAGTACTTATGATTCTAATGTATATCTTCATTCTATCTTTCCATATACTAAAATTTTCTTTGTTAAACTTTGGACCTTCCCTCTTCATCATTACAATAGGATCTTTCCCTCAAGCGGTTAAGCTTACAACACAGAGGACCTAGAGGGGGCTCTGATACCAATTGATACCTTAATGATGAATGAATAGTACCAAACTAGTACTGAGAGGGGGGGGGGTGAATCAGTAGAGGCAAAAAACTCTACCTTAAACTCGTTTGTCAACTACACTTATGCACTAACAGACAAACAGCAGCACCGGTCCTCCAACAGAGTTCAACCTGCAAAACCCAGTATAACTGAGACAAGTAAAGACCGATTGACACTTATCTTCTCATATAATCTAACTCTTCATTCCCATTTCACCCTAACGCATGAACAGACAATCTACCATCAAAGATGTACATATTACAGCAAGATCAATATACATCACCACTTAATCAGAAAACAATCATAACATCACATGAAGAAAGCATCATGCATGACACACACATTTTTTATGTGGAAACCCAACTAGGAAAAACCATGGTGGGGATGAATACCCACAAGCTATTTTTGAACTCTTTAGAAGTCCGCTCTATTAGAAGCCTTGTTCGGTTAAAGACAGATAGAATAGGTTCTGTTAGGAACCGATCCTGTTAGGGATCACCTAGTTAAGGGATGGCTACAATATCCGGTTAAGGGTTAAACCCTGTTAAGGGTACCTTGTTAGAGGATTTCAAGAACTCAATAGCTAAAGGATATCAATGACTCAGTAGCTTTGAGTTACTCTGTTAAAGGATTTTCAACAAGCCGGTTAAGGCTACCCTGTTAGGGGATTTCACAACTGTTGAAGTGGTTAGAGATCAACAGGTATATCAATGACCTGATAATAGAACTCAATGCCAATGCAAATTTGCTTAAGCTCCTCTTCACCTTTTGCACTTACACTCTATAGATATGATTTCTCTCCTTTGGTCTGGCAAGAATCACATATGTCTTCTCTTAGATATACACACACAACTTTTGCCAACAACTTCTAAAAGGATCAGAACATCGACCTTATAGGACAACAGACAGGTCGGTAGCATAAACCCTAAACCCTAGACCTGTTAGGTTAAGGAATTCAAACGGTTCAATCCTGACCATTGATCATACTGTATTGAATGCAACAGTCTTGATCCAATCTCAAGACATTCTCCATCATTCATTTTCCACCGTTTTCATGGCGGCTGATAACCCATCACAAATTATCACCGTTTACAGACTTCACACATTCCTGAGGTAGATAGGGATAGTCTTCTTCATGCAAGATCCTTCATGCACACAAGGCTGACATGGGAACATGATCTGTTCTTTGTTATACTACTAACTCATCACACAAAGATCGCCAATTGAGTCACATAGGCTTGAGGTACTCCAACCGGAAATCCTGAAGTGGAAACTATCTACCAACTGGTAGTCATACAATGCTTCCATGTGATGGTTCCCATGACTACATGCCGGTTCACCTTGAACAAATATACCGCTTTACTTTGGCATATATACCGGTTCTCACATATGCCAGTTCTCTCTTCATATCACATATTGACATCAATGCCAACATACAATATCATTATGTCCTCATACCGGTTCACATAATGCCAACACTACCTTGCTAAAGGATTTTACAACACTTAATCTAAATGTTGCACCTGGTTAGAGGCTTTACAATTTATAGACTTGATTAGAGTCTTTTACCCTGTTAAAGGTTTCTCTTACAACTTCAAAATATTACAATAAAATCATTACAAATATCTGCAACTTTACGTCTGGAATGTTATAGCAGATTCTATTTGCTCAGAATAAGATTACGTTGCTTATAGCATACCTCGGTAACCCATATAGTAACTCGGTAAACCCTTCTATTTACTCTGTTCTTTGACTGTTCTCTGAAATCCTTCTCGATGACCTCTGTGTCTCTATAACAGTCATAAGACTTAGTGCTTTCACATGTCTTGCTTCATATATTTCTATATCTTCCTTTCAGTCATGCTACATGTATATTTCTGATCTTAATCCATGTTGTATAAATAGATCTCTTATGTCGGTGATCCATTAATTGCTTCGATCTTACAAATATATTTTATTGAATGAATAATCATGCAAAATATTTCATTGGTTAGATGACCTCAAAATCATACACAATCTTTAAGTGCAATTTCCAATGTGATAATGGTTCTATGTGCCTCGATCTTGTAACATGTTTTCATATGTATGTCTAGGTTCAATGAATCTGGTAACACGTTTCACTCAGTGTATATCAACTCGGTGTGTCATCTTTGCTGCTCGGTAGACATGAAATGATACTCGATAGACAAATCGGTGTATGCTCTTCTTTGAGACTACTTTCTTCTATAACTGACTGGACTGTGCATATCGACTGAATATTTCGGTAGTAGTAACTGACTAGAGTATATAGAATAACTTTGAACATAAAACTAATGGCAACTTGATAAGTAGTAACATAAAGTTCAATAAAAAAGATATTCTGGTATTTGCAAGGAATAATTGAATATGGTTTATGATACCCTAAAGATGATGACTTTACTTTATGTGCATATACAGATGCAGATTGGGTAGGTGATGTTGATGACTAGAAGAGCACATCCGGTGGAGTATTATTTCTTGGGAAGAAATTGGTTTCATGGATCAACAAGAAGCAATCATGCATTTCTCTATCTATTGCTAAAGTTGAATATGTTGCAGCCACAACTAATTGTACTCATGTTTTATGGATGAAGCAAATGTTGAAGGATATACAAGTGAGTTGTAATGATCCGATTGTTTTCCATTGTGATAACTCTGCAACTATTGACATATCAAAGAATTCAATATTTTACTCCAAGACTAAGCACATATCAATCAAGTATAACTTCTTGAAGGAAAAGGTGGAAGAAAAAAAAGTCAGATTGGTTTATGTGAACACTAAAGAACAGATAGCAGACATCTTCACTAAACCTTTGTCTTTAGAATCATTTGAGTATTTGAGAGATATATTGAGGGTTTCTACCCTTCCGGTAGAGACTTAAATGATGCAGATGTGCATCAGTCCGGTATTCATTATCAGAGCTATCTTTTGCTCCGGATTGATGAAATAATGCTACTACTTAGGGGGAGTAGTCAGCCTTGAGATTTAGAGTTTTTTATTCTGTTTGATTCTTTGGAATTGCTGTCAAAGGGGGAGGAATATATTTGAAAAACCATTGCTATTTATTTTTTAGATTGATTGCACTCCTTAGGGGGGGGTTGGTGGTATTTGGTCTTTTGGTTCAGAGCTTCATTGCTATATCATTTTATGGGAGATTGTTGACATTCTTCCATTGGGGGAGACTTGTTTGGCATTTCTTGGCACTTGGATGTTTTTCACATCTAGTGTTTCCATCAATGCCAAAGGGGGAGATTGTTGGCCATATGATAGAATTAATTATGTGTTACATTGATGTTTTGTCATTGTTGTCAACACTTACTGTTATGGTTGTTTACCGACTTCCGGTAGAAGGATTGGATTGGGAAGATCATCAGCTGATTGTCATCGGTATGATTTAGATGATGGAATAAGTTTGTATGGATGGTTCATATGTTTTTGAATCATGTTTCAGTCAGTTGGTATTGACTTGATGATCAGAGGTTATCTTATTTTCTAGTAAGCCTTCTTTATTGGTTCGGTAAGGGTTTCACCGACAGAGTTTTATTGAAGATCTTTGTTGTAATGTATAAGTGGTGTTGGTGAAACTTCTAGAAGGGATTTGGGATTCTGATGGTGATTGTGTTCGTGCCTTGACTGATTGGTGTCATTGCTTTGGCATGCGTGGATCTAATTGAGGTCCAGTGCTATCTAGGTTATGGACCAATTTTCATGTAATGTGTTAGTGGTTCCTCGGATATGCTTCTAGGATGTTTTATTGATTGGATGATTTTTTTTTGACCTTAGGCCGACATGCTTTATGATTTAATTTCAGGATTATGTAATGGATCTATTGAATTATAATTTGGGTGGCTGACCTAATTAGTTATGTCCCGGGTCGGTATAAATATATGTAAGATCTCATTGTAGATCATGTATGTATGGCCAATGAGTGAATAATGTAATAATAATTTGTGCAGAGGATTTGATCGATCATAGGTGATCAAGTTGGGTTTATGTAAGAGGTTTTAGACCTCTGATATTGAGATTAAACAAAACTGTAATTTGGCATGTTCGATGCAATCTGATGCAAGAGCATCCCCGATTCACAACAATTATGCATCAACCAAAAAAAAGTCTTTTCTATTTTGTTTTCTATTTGCAGTTTCAGTTTTCCTTTCTATCTGTCCCTGTTTTGGCTAACCGGATCCCGTGGAGTTGGATTCTGTTGGTATTATGGATATGTTGCATTGGTTTTGTCATTGATGTCAACACTTATCTGCACTTATCCTTTTGGAGATATTTGGTTATGTTGAACTGGCATATTATGTTCACTGACAAGTTCAGTGACTTATGCACAGTCACTAGTATTTGGTTCACCGGTAGGTTATATTGTTCACCGACACTAAGGATGATTTTTTATCACCTGGAGATCACTTGGTTATGTTGAAGACATGGTTTGTACACTTGATTTTGGTATTGTTGTTATTGGTCTAATCGGGTTGACATATTTGCTGTTACCAGCAAATTGGTCTAGGTTATGGACCAACATGCATTATCTATTCCAGATCAACATGACATGTTATGGAGATGATTTAATCAAATTGGTATTTTTGTAATTACATTGAGCCGACATGATGCATCACATATTGACTTACTTTTAAATGATTTCATTGTAATATTCTTAGTGAGCTGACCTACACATTTTCTCTTAGGTTTTTGTATATATGTAAGATCTCAATTGTGAGGTGTAAGGATATGGTATGTAAGGTTATGGTATTGTAACATGGCATGCACGAATATTGAAGATCATATGAGCAGGCCATAGAGAAGGTTCAAGGAGGGTTCAAAGGTGATTATCAGAGCTTAACTGGTACTGAATCAAGCATTGGAGATGCTACTTTGAGCAGTACATTATCATTGGATTTAATCATCCAATTGTAGTCAATGTGACTCCCATCTTGTGATTGAGCAGTGAGCTCTAGGCGGTTGGCCTTTCTGCATGTGTAGACCCCATTTGTACATGCATACTATCTACAGTAGTATCATCTGATTATGGGTAAGGTTTCCCACTGTGGTTTTTCCCCTTAAAGGGTTTCCATGTACAAATCTCTGTGTTATGTGTTGTGGATGTTGTTTCTCTTTCTATTTCATGCATTAAGTTTCACCAGTATTAATATTAAATATTAATCTGTTAACCGACATTAAGTTTGGTTTATTGGTATTATGTATCAAGTTTGATTATGTTATATTTGGTTTGAAATTAATAGACAACTGATTCACCCTATTGGTATTTTGGTATGGTTTTGCCATTGATGTCAACACCTACTGAATACACCTACTTTGGAGATCCAACAACATTCACCGGCAAGCAGTAATCTGTGCAACAGTTACTGGTATATGGTTACCGACAGGATATAATGTTCACTGGTACCTGGAATGACATGGAAGACACTTGGTAATATCAAAGACATCATATGGACACTTTATTTTGAAGAAATAATCATTGGTATATTCATATTTGTATATTTGCTTTTACCGGCAAATAGGTCTAGGTTATCTAGGGTTACACCGGTAGGTTTATCTTTTCCAGATCAGCATGGCATGCTATGGAGATGATTTATTATTGTTGTAAATGCATTAAGCCGACATGTTTAATCAGTTATTGCATCAGATATTATATTATTTGTAAAATGTTTTTATTGAAATATCTTGTAGAGCCGACCTACTAAAATTGGTCTTAGGGTATGGTATAAATGTAAGATCTTATTTGTAAGATCAAGTGTGGAATGTGAAAAAGATTTGAGTGAAGGTATATGCGAGATCAAGCAGAGGCATACATGAAGACATCATTTGAAGGTGAAGTTAGGTTTTTGTAGAAGCATATCAGCATTACACCGGTACTGAATCCAGCATATGAAGATGCTATTTTGAGCAGTACATTCTTATTGGATTTAACCATCCAACTGTAGTCAGTGTGACTCCCATTTGTGATTGAGCAATGCACTCTAGGCTGTTGGCCTTTTTGCATGTGCAGAACCCTCTTTGTACACTTACTATTTGCAGTAGTATCATCTGATTGTGGGTAAGGTTTCCCATCGTGGTTTTTCCCCTTATAGGGTTTCCACGTACAAATACTGGTGTCATGTGTTTCAGATGAGTTTATGTTTATGTTTCATGCATTAAATATTACAGGTATAGCAATTTACTATTAACACTGTCTACCAACATACTTAACTAGTTTACCGATATTAAGCATTAAGTTGGTTAATAAGTTTTTGGTTTGAATTTATTATACAACTAATTCACCCCCCCCCTCTCAGTTGTATCCGGGACCTAACAATTGGTATCAGAGCTTAGTCCTCTTTTGCAGAAGTTTACCAACTTGAGGAGATCCAATGACTACTAATTATTTCAGGAAGGATAGTCCTAAACTCGATGGAACCAACTATGAGATATGGAAGATCAGAATGGAGACACATCTGAATTGCATCGGTCAAGACATCTGGGAAGTTACTAAGAATGGTTATACTACTATTGTAGCTGGTTAGACTGCTCCAACTACCTTAGCCAAAGATGAAGAAAATGATTGCAAATCAAGAGAAACACTCTTGAGCGCATTATCAGATCAACAAATCATGGGATTATCTGATAGGTCTACTGCTAAAGCTATTTGGGATCATTTGGAAACACTGAATGAAGGAGATTCCATAGTCAAAATTGCAAAACTTGAAAGCTTCCAAGTCAGGTATGAACATCTGAATTTGGAAGAAGATGAAAGGATTTCTGCTTTTATGGAAAGAGTAAATGAAATTGTTTTAGGTATCAAATGTTGTGGAGGAACCTTGAGTGAGGATGAAATTGTTTCAAAAATCTTAAGAGGTTTGCCACCGACATATAAAATGAAGGTTACTGCTATAAATGAGTTGAGAACAATGCCTAATACATCAGTAACTAGGGATACATTGATTGTAAAACTTTCAGCTTTTGAAATTGAGGAATTTGGTCCTGTTGCTACGATAAAGACTGATTTGGCCTTTAAAGCATCAACATCATCTGCTCCATCATTTGACAAATCAGATTAGAGAGCCTTTTATGCAAAAGAACTTGAAGAAACCAGAAAGGAGAATGAAGAGCTTGAAGAACTTGAAGCACTATTTGCAAGGAAAATGCCAAAAGGTCCAATTGGAAGTAAGTATGAAGGTAAAGCACCCTTTAAATGTTTTAACTGCAATAAGATTGGTCATATGGCTTCAAGATGCCCTAATAGACATGCTAGACTAAGAGAAGAAGCTAGAAGAACATAAAAGCCTAATCCTGAATATCAGAGATATAGATTTAAGAAGAACAAAGATAAATCTTGTTACATTGTAGATGAAGGTGTGACTGATGATTCTGATGAGGATCCAACAGACAATGGATAATTTTTTATTGCTATAACAGAAGGTCAACCGACACCTATTGCTCAACTGGTAGAACAAGCCCTAGCAGCTAAAGTTGAATCAAAGGATGAATGGATTATTGACTCAGGATGCTCACATCACATGACTGGAGACAAAGGTAAATTCTTGAACTTTCAATAATACAATGGAGGTTTAGTAAGATTTGGAGATGACAAAGCCTGTTCAATCAAAGGTAAGGGTTCAATATCTCTTGATGGTAAAAATAACACTGACAATGTCTACAATGTTGAAGGATTAAAACATAATCTTCTAAGTGTTGGTCAATTAGTTGAGAAGGGTTTTCAGTTACAATTTAAAAATGGAAAATGCAAAATCATGAATAGAACTGGTTTGGAAATTACAACCGGTAATCAGACTAGAGGTAATATCTTTCATTTGAATAATAGTGAAAAGGCATGCTTAATTGTACATATAGATGAAAGTGGGTTATGGCATAAAAGACTATGTCATGTAAATTTTGATTGCATGGTAAAAATCAATACTTCTAAGGCAGTTAGAGATCTACCTAAAATTGTGAAACCTTAGAATACAATTTGCAAGGAATGTCAATTTGGATAACAAGTTAGAGCTAGTTTCAAAAGTATTCCAGAAAAATCTAATAATGCTCTTGATTTAATTCACACTGATTTATGTGGTCTAGCTAGAACTAAAAGCTTACAAGGTGATAGATATTTCATGCTAATTATTGATGATTATTCTAGAATGTGTTGGGTTACTTTTCTCAGAGAAAAATCAGAAGCACTTGGGAAGTTCAAACTATTCAAAGCAATGGTTGAAAATGAAACCGGTAAGAAAATCAAATGTTTAAGATCAGATCAAGGAGGAGAATTCACATCTAAAGATTTTAATACATTTTGTGAAGTGAATGGAATCAAAAGACAGTTATCAGCACCTCAGATACCATAGCAGAATGGAGTTGTTGAAAGGAAAAACATAACTATCTTGGATGCATCAAGAAGTATGTTATCAGAAGAAAATCTACCATGTGTACTGGAGAGAGGCAGTAAGCACTGCTGTTTATACATTCAACAAAGTTCACATCAAAGGTGAAACCGGTAAGACCCCTAATGAACTATGGTTTGGTAATATTCCTACTCTTAAGTATTTCAGAATTTTTGGAAGTAAATGTTATATTAGAAGAGATGAGTATATTGGCAAATTTGATCCTAGAAGTGATGAAGGAATATTTCTTAGCTATTCATCTAAGAGAAAGGCATATAGATGTTTTAATAAAAGATTGCAGAAAATTGTTGAGAGTACAAATGTAAAGATTGATGAACAATTCAGAAGAACTTCAAGGTATATAGACTCTGAACTGGCAACATAAATTGTGACAAATGAACCTACACTGAACCCACCGCTACAGAATGAAGATCTAGTTACCTCGGTATCATCAGAGGATTCCATAGTAATTGAAGAACAACAACAAACTAAGACACCCTGGTATGTAAGACTGAATCATTCTGAAGATCAAATAATTGGAAACAAATTTAAAGGAGTTATGACAAGAGGAAGATTGGCAAATGAAGAGGTATGTCTTATTTCTCAAATTGAACCATTATCTATCAATGAGGCATGTGAAGATAAATTTTGGATTAAAGCTATGGAAGAAGAATTAGGACAAATTGAGAAAAATAATACTTGGACATTAGTTCCCCGACCTAAAGATAAAAATGTAATTGGAACCAAATGGGTATTTAGAAACAAACTTAATGAAGATGGTAAGGTTTCAAAAAATAAAGCAAGACTAGTGTGTAAGGGATATTCTCAGAAAGAAGGAGTTGATTACAATGAAACCTTTGCACCGGTAGCTAGAATTAAGGCAGTTAGATTATTCTTGGCCTTTGCAGCTCACAAGGATTAAAAAGTTTATCAAATGGATATTAAATGTGCATTTTTGAATGGAGATCTTGAAGAGGAAGTTTATATTGAACAACCTAATGGATTTTCTTTGACAGATGACAATGATATGGTTTGCAGGTTAAGAAAAGCTCTGTATGGATTAAAACAAGCCCCAAGAGCTTGGTATGCAAGATTGGATAAGTATCTTTTAAAGATTGGTTTTACTAAAGGAAATGCAGATAGCAATTTATATTACAAAGTAACTAATGATGACATCTTGATTATTGAAGTATTTGTTGATGATATAATCTTTGGAGGAGAAGATGGATTATGTAAAGAATTTTCTCTTGAAATGTAGCAAAAATTTGAAATGTCTATGATTGGAGAAATAAAATTCTTTTTAGGATTGTAGATTTTACAGACTGATAAAGGTATATTTTTTAGTCATTCTAAGTACTTGAAAGAACTACTTAAGAAATTTGGGATGGAGAACTCTAAACCGGTAAGCACACCTATGACTACACATGACAAATTATCTCAAAGGCATGAATCTACACCTGTTAATCCAGCTAGATACAAATCTATGATAGGAGGTTTACTGTATTTGACACAAACTAGACCTGATATTATGAATACAGTATGTATAGTTTCTAGATTTTAGAGTAATCCTAGGGAAAATCATGAATCAGCAGTGAAAAGGATTTTCCGGTACTTACAAGGCACAACAAATCTTGGACTATGGTATCCTAAAGATGAAAATTTTGATCTATGTGCATATACAGATGCAAATTGGGCAGGAGATGTGGATGATAGAAAAAGCACCACTAGAGGAGCATTCTTTCTTGGAAAGAGATTAGTTTCTTGGTTGAGTAAGAAACAGAGTTGTACATCTTTATCAACAGTAGAATCAGAATATGTTGTAGCAACAACACACTGTACATAGGTACTTTGGCTTAAGCAAATGTTGAAAGACATAAAGGTAAAATGTAAGGAACCTATTACTATATACTATGATAACACTACAGCAATTGATATATCTAAAAATCCGGTATTACATTCTAAAACAAAACATGTTTCTATCAAACTGAATTTTCTAAAGGAAAAAGTTGAAGAAAAAGCGAGAAAACTGGTTTATGTGAATACTAAAGAACAACTTGCAGATATTTTCACAAAACCTTTGCCTAAGGAGACTTTTGAGTATCTCAGAGATCAGCTTGGAGTCATACCACCACCGGTAGAGACTTAGATAGTTGATGATTGTCATCAACCGATAGAATTAAATGGACAAATCTTTTATCCCGGTATTTGATGAGGAAGCTACTTCTCAGGGGAGTAGTTGGTATATTGAATTGGTTGGTATTTTGTATGAACTTGACCTTTTGTGACTTTGGCATTTGATGTCAAAGGGGGAGAGATATCTATGGAAAAACACATTATCTTTTTGGTAAGAAAAAGAGATTTTAAGGGAGAGATTTTGAAAAACACATTTAAAGAAAATTGGTACGAGAAATTGGTATTGTTACTCCCAGGGGGAGAAATGAAGATTGTTGGTTTTGTATTTGGCATTTCTATTTTGGCACTTTGATGGTTTTTCCATCTTGTGTTGCCATCAATGCCAAAAGGGGAGATTGTTGGTATTTTGGTATGGTTTTGTCATTGATGTCAACACCTACTGAATACACCTACTTTGGAGATCCAACAACATTCACCGACAAGCAGTAATCTGTGCAACAGTTACTGGTATATGGTTAACCGGCAGGATATAATGTTCACCGATACCTGGAATGACATGGAAGACACTTGGTAATATCGAAGACATCATGTGGACACTTTATTTTGAAGAAATAATCATTGGTATATTCATATTTGGATATTTGCTTTTACCGACAAATAGGTCCAAGTTATCTAGGGTTACACCGGTAGGTTTATCTTTTCCAGATCAGCATGGCATGCTATGGAGATGATTTATTATTGTTGTAAATGCATTAAGCTAACATGTTTAATCGGTTATTGCATCGGATATTATATTATTTGTAAAATGTTTTTATTGAAATATCTTGTAGAGCCGACCTACTAAAATTGGTCTTAGGGTATGGTATAAATGTAAGATCTTATTTGTAAGATCAAGTGTGGAATGTGAAAAATATTTGAGTGAAGGTATATGCGAGATCAAGCAGAGGCATACACGAAGACATCATTAGAAGGTGAAGTTAGGTTTTTGTAGAAGCATATCAGCATTACACTAGTACTAAATCCAGCATATGAAGATGCTATTTTGAGCAGTACATTCTTATTGGATTTAACCATCCAACTATAGTCAGTGTGACTCCCATTTGTGATTGAGCAGTGAGCTCTAGGCTGTTGGCCTTTCTGCATGTGCAGACCCCTCTTTGTACACTTAGTATCTGCAGTAGTATCATTTGATTGTGGGTAAGGTTTCCCACCGTGGTTTTTCCCCTTACAGGGTTTCCACATACAAATATTGGTGTCATGTGTTGTGGATGAGTTTCTGTTTATGTTTCATGCATTAAATATTATCGGTATAGCAATTTATTGTTAACACTGTCTACCGACATACTTAACTGGTATTAAGCATTAAGTTGGTTAATAGGTTTTTGGTTTGAATTTATTATACAACTGATTCACCCCCCCCCCCCCCCCCTCTTAGTTGTATCTGAGACCTAACACACCCCCCCTCTCAGTTCCCTCTGGGTCCTAACAATTGGTATCAGAGAAAAGTCCTCTTTTTGCAGAAGCTTAACAGCTTGAGGAGATTCTATGGCAATTAACTTTTTCAGGAAGGATAGTCTGAAACTTGATGGAACTAACCATGGTATATGGAAGATTGGAAAGGAGACAAATATGCATTGCATTGGAAGGGACATATGGGGTGTTACATAGAATGGCTATGTTGGTCCTACACTGGGTCAACCTAATCCACCTACATTAGGTAAGGATCAAGAGAATGATTGCAAAGCAAGAGAAGCACTCTTGAGCGCCTTGTTAGATCAAAAAATCATGGGATTATCAGACCGGTCTACTGCTAAAGCTATTTATGATAAATTGGAGACATTGAATTAAGGAGATACCACTGTCAAAATTGCAAAACTAGAATGCTTCCGGGTCAGGTATGAAAATTTAAAAATGGAAGAAGATGAAAGAATTTTTGCTTTAATGGAAAGGGTTAATGAAATTGTTTTGGGAATACAATGCTATGGAGGTTCCTTAAGTGAAGATGAAATTGTTTCTAAAGTTTTGAGAGCATTGCCACTGACATACAAAATGAAAGTAACTGCTATTAATAGATTTAGCTTTCAAAGCATCATCATCTGAATCATCATCATCATCATCATCATATAAATCTGATTGGAAAGTACTTTATGCAAGAGAACTTGAAGATATCAGGAGGGAAAATGAAGAACTGGAAGAACTTGAAGCACTATTTGCAAGGAAAATGTCTAAAGGTCCTATTGGAAGTAAGTATAAAGGTAAATCACCATTTACATGTTTTAACTGCAATAAAGTTGGTCATATGGCATCTATATTTCCTGACAGACATGCAACATTGAGAGAAGAAGCTAAAAGAACATACAAGCCTAACCCTGAATATCAGAGATACAGATTTAAGAAGAATAGAGACAAATCATGTTACTATGGTGATGAAGGAGTTACTGATGATTCTGATGAAGTACCATTAGATAATAGATGGGATTTTGTTGCAATAACAGAATATCAACAGACACCTATTGTTCCACCGGTAGAGAAGGCCCTGGCAGCTAAAATTGAAGAAAAGGATGAATGGATTATAGATTCTAGATGTTCACATCATATGACTGGTGATAAAAGTAAATTCTTATCTTTTTAGGAATACAATGGATGTCTAGTAAGATTTGGAGATGACAAAGCTTGTTTGATCAGAGGGAAAGACACTATATCTTTTGATGGTAAGCACAATATTGAAAACATTTATTATGTTGAAGGTTTGAAGGATAATCTTTTGAGTGTTGGTCATTAGTTGAAAAAGGATTTCAGTTACAATTCAAGAATGGTAAATGCAAAATCTTGAATAGAACTAGTTTGGAAATTACAACCGGTAATCAGACTAGAGGTAATATCTTTCATTTGAATAACAATGAAAAGACATGCTTGATTGCACATATTGATGAAAGTTGGTTATGGCATAAAAGACTCTGTCATGTGAATTTTGATTGCATTGTAAAGATTAGTTCATCTAAGGCAGTAAGGGATTTACCTAAGATTGTAAAACCTCTTAATCCAGTATGTAAGGAATGTCAAATGGTAAAGCATGTTAGAACAACTTTTAAGAGTATTTATGAGAAAACCAATGATGTCATTGATTTAATTCATACTGACCTGTGTGGTCTAGAAAGAACACGAAGTCTATAGAGAGATAGATATTTCATGCTAATTATTGATGATTATTCTAGAATGTGTTGGGTTACTTTTCTCAGGGAGAAATCAGAAGCTTTTGGGAAATTCAAATTATTCAAGACACTTGTAGAGAATAAAACGAGTAAGAAAATCAAATGTTTAAGATTAGATCAAGGAGGTGAATTTACATCTAAGGAGTTCAATAAATTTTGTGAAGTGAATGGAATTAGAAGACAACTATCAGCACCCCGGACACCTCAACATATTGGAGTTCTGGAAAGGAAGAATAGAACTATTCTAGATGCAACTAGAAGCATGATATCAGAAGAAAATCTACCTCCCGTGTATTGGAGAGAAGCAGTGAATACAACGGTTTACACTTTTAATAGAGTTCATATCAAAGGTGAAACTGGTAAGACACCCTATGAATTATGGTTTGGTAATATTTCTACTCTTAAATACTTTAGAATATTTGGAAGCAAATGTTACATTAGGAGAGATGAGTATATTGGTAAGTTTGATCCTAGAAGTGATGAAGGCATATTTCTTGGTTATTCATCTAAGAGCAAAGCATATAGATGTTCTAATAAAAGATTGCAAAAAATTATTGACAGTGCAAATGTCAAGATAGATGAAAACTTTAGAGGAAATTCCAGGTCTATGGTTTTTGAGCCTACTGTTGAGATGATCATAAATGAACCTATACAGAGTGCACCGACATAGAATATAGATCCAGTCATACCAACATCATCAGAGAATTCTACAGTGACTAAAGAACACCAGCAAGTGAACACACCCAGGTATGTAAGACTGAATCACTCTGAAAGTCAGATAATTGGGAATAAGTATCAAGGAGTTATGACAAGAGGAAGACTGGTAAATGAAGAGGTATGTTTAATTTATCAAATTGAACCAGAATCTGTTATTGAGGCATGTGAAGATAAACATTGGATTAAAGCTATGGAAGATGAATTAGAACAAATTGAAAAGAACAATACATGGACATTGGTTCCCCGACCTAAAGATAAAAATTTAATTGGAACTAAATGGGTATTCAGAAATAAACTTAATGAAGATGGTAAGGTAATAAAAAAAAGAGCAAGATTAGTGTGTAAAGGATATTCACAGAAAGAAGGAATTGACTACAATGAAACCTTTGCACCGGTAGCTAGAATTGAGGTAGTCAGATTATTTCTTGCATTTGCAGCACACAAAAACTATAAAGTCTATCAAATGGATGTTAAATGTGCATTTTTGAATGGTGATCTTGAAGAGAAATTTTACATTAAACAACCTGATGGATTTTCATTAACAAATGATAAAGATATGGTTTGTAGATTAAGGAAATCTTTATATGGATTGAAGCAAGCTCCTAGAGCTTGGTATGTTAGACTGGACAAATATATTTTGAAGCTTGGTTATACTAAAGGTAATGCTGACAAAAACTTATATTTCAAAGTGACAAATGAAGATATCTTAGTTATTGAAGTTTTTGTTGATGTCATCATTTTTGGAGGAGAAAATGGATTGTGTAAAGACTTTTCTAATAAGATGCAAGAAGAATTTGAAATGTCTATGATTGGGGAGATAAAATTCTTTTTAGGATTGCAAATTTCACAGACTGATAAAGGTATATTTACATGTCAAACAAAGTACCTGAAGGAAGTACTGAAGAAATTTGGTATGGAAAACTCTAAACCGGTAAGTACTCCTATGACTACAACTGATAAACTATCATTGCAGGATGATTCAACTCCTGTTAATTTGACAAGATACAAATCTATGATTGAAGGTTTACTGTATTTGACACAAACAAGACCTGATATAATGAGTGCAATATGTATTATTTCAAGATTTCAGAGTAATCCTAGAGAAAATCACGAATGAACAATGAAAAGGATTTTCTGGTATTTACAAGGCACAACAAATCTTGGTCTATGGTATCCTAAAGATGAAAATTTTGATTTATGTGCATACACCAATGCTAATTGGGTAGGAGATGTACATGACAGAAAGAGTACCACTGGCGGGGCATTCTTTCTTGGTAGAATTTTGATTTGATGGTTGAGCAAGAAACAGAGTTGTACATCATTATCAACAACAAAATCAGAATATGTTGCAGTAGCAACTAATTGTACTAAGGTATTATGGAGTAAGAAAATGTTGAAGGACATAAAGGTAAAATGCAAAGAACCTATAATCATCTATTGTGACAATTCAACAACAATTGACATATCTAAGAATCCAGTATTCAATCTAAAACTAAACATGTTTCTATCAAATACAATTTTTTGAAAGAGAATATTGAAGCAAAAGAAGTGAGATTGGTTTATGTGAATACTAAAGAACAAATTGTAGATATCTTTACTAAGCCTTTGCCTAAGGAAACTTTTGAATATCTCAGAGAGCAGCTTGGGGTTATACCCTCATCGGTAGAGACCTAGATAGTTGTTGCTTGGCATCAAACCGACAAAATTTACAGAGAAACCTTTTTTGGGCTTTGATGGAGGAGAGATACTTCTCAGGGGGAGTAGTTGGTTATAATCGTTGGTATTTGTAATTGGTTCTATGAACTGGTTGTATCTGGTATTTGTATTTCTTTGGCATTTGATGTCAAAGGGGGAGAGATATCTATGGAAAAACATTATCCTTTGGGGAGAGATTATTCATTGGGGGAGACATTTTTACTCTCTGCATTTGTATTTTGATTTCTGGTATTGATCTATTCAGGAGATTGTTGGTTTTTGGTTTTTGGCATTTCTTCTTTGGCACTTAGATGGTTTTTCTGTCTTGTGTTGCCGTCAATGCCAAAGGGGGATATTGTTTGTATTATGGATATATTGTATTGTTTTTGTCATTGATGTCAACACTTATATGCACTTATCCTTCTGGAGATCTTTGGTTATGTTGAACCGACACATTATGTTCACCGACAAGTTCAGTGACTTATGCATAGTCACCGGTATTTGGTTCACTGGCAGGTTATATTGTTCACCAGCACTGAGGATGACTTGTTATCATCTGGAGATCACTTGGTTATGTCGAAGACATAGTTTGGACACTTGATTTTGGTATTGTGGTTATTGGTCTAATTGGGTTGACATATTTTCTGTTACCGACAAATTGGTCTAGGTTATGGACCGACATGCATTATCTATTCCAGATTAGCATGACACATTATGGAGATGATTTAATCAAATTGGTATTGTTGTAATTACATTGAGCCGACATGATGCATTGCATCTTGAATTACTTGTAAATGATTTAATTATAATATTCTTAGTGAGCCAACCTACACATTTGGTCTTAGGTTTTTGTATATTTGTAAGATCTCAATTGTGAGATGTAAGGATATGGTATGTAAGGTTATGGTATTGTAACATGGTATGTGCGAATATTGAAGATCGTATGAGCAAACCATATTGAAGGTTCAAGGAAGGTTTGAAGGTGATTATCAGAGCTTAACCGATACTAAATCCAACATTGGAGATGATACTTTGAGCAATACATTATCATTGGATTTAATCATCCAATTGTAGTTAGTGTGACTCCCATCTTATGATTGAGAAGTGTGCTCTAGGCGGTTGGCCTTTCTGCATGTGCAGACCCCATTTGTACACACATACTATCTGCAGTAGTATCATCTGATTGTGGGTAAGGTTTCGCACTGTGGTTCTTCCCCTTACAGGGTTTCCATTTACAAATCTTTGTGTTATGTGTTGTGGATGTTGTTTCTCTTTCTATTTCATGCATTAAGTTTCACCGATATTAATATTAACTGTTAATCTGTTAATTGACATTAAGTTTGGTTTATCAGTATTATGTATCAAGTTTGATTAAGTTATATTTGTGTTGAAATTAATAGACAATTGATTCACCACCCCCTCTCAGATGCCTCCGGGTCCTAACAAATTCTACTTTAAGTCTTGATCATCTTTCTTGCTTTCAAACCGTATCTCATTTGGATCACTTTCTGATAAGATATCGCTACTAGTTTCTATGATAGTTTCTTGTTACCGGTTGTTCCTTGTTATGGGTTGCCTGAGACCTATTCTGGCGATCTACCATAACCCATTCCAAAGCTTGCAGAGCCTTTGACGTTCATCTCCATGTTTCTTGGTGTGTGGTTGTCCTATATTTTATCCTTTAAATTTCTAGAGGAATCTCTTGGTGGAGGTCGACCTTGTTCATTTTGTACGTTAGGTCTTGTTCTTCGGGTTTTGATCCTTTTTGGGCCAGCTGGATCCTTTGGATCGATATATATATTTGTAATCATGCTTTAGAATGTAATCAAGGGGTAATTAATTGAAGGTCAGTTAGAATCAATCGGACATAGATTGTGCCTAGAAGATAGATCTTTCGATTCAATTTCTTGGTGTGACCTATTCTACCAGGCTTGTGTCCCGGTATGTTGTAACCTGGTTGTTGCCGGTTGGATGTAATCAAATTTCATGCAATAAAACTATCTGTTCTGCATTGCCTCCATCATGTCTATGTGTTTCTATTGTGTTTACTCTTGCGGACCGGTTTGGACTGATCTCCTTGAGGTCTCTCCTCACTGGTGACTACTTCAAGTGGCATAAGAGCAAAGTTTCATTTCAAAGGTTGTGTGTCCTAAATTTTGTTTTAGGATGGCAGATTATAGATTTGACTTGCACTTGCAGAGGACTAGCGTGAATCAATGGCACGAAGAGGATCTAGGAATGGTGAAGTGCATGGGAATGCAGACCCTGCTGTAATGGAAATGTTGTGAGGAATAGCAGCCTGGTTAGAAACTATGGAGATAGCCCAAAGAAGAGGCTGACATATTGAGGATGTGTGTGAAGATGAAGGAGAAGAAGTCCTGACAAAACAAGTGAACCTATCGGTAGTTGATCCATATGAAGAAGGTTTTTAATCATTTTGAGTAGGGTGAACACTAAACCTCATTGTACCCCACCAAAATATGATGGGAAGTTAGATTCAGATGAATTGATGGATTGAATCTCGGAGATGGAGAAGTGTTTTGATTTTGAAAACACTGCAGAAGAGAGGAAGGTGAAATATGCCTATACCCGGTTGAAAGGTCATGCATCTCTTTGGTGGGAGCACTTGCAAGTTGATAGGAAAAGAAGAGGTAAAGAAAAGATTAAGACATGGGATCAGATGATTGCTAAGTTAAAATCAAAGTTTGTCCCGATGAATTATCAAGTGGATTTGTTCTAAAAGTTGCAGAACCTGAGATAGAAAGAATCTAGTGTGAAGGAGTACACTGAAGCATTTTACAAGTTGAACATTAGATCTAGACATTTTGATGATGAAGTTGAACAAATTGTAAGATACTTGAATGGATTGCGGATGACTATACAAGATGAACTCAGAATGATCAAATTGGAGAGTGTTGAAGAGGCTTACTAGTATGCAATAAAGGCTGAAGAGAAATTGAACAAAAGACATGAGAAGAGACAGAGAGGTATAGGTGGAAGGTTTACCGGAGGAAGATTTCAAGGAGGAAGAGGATATACCAGAGGAAGAGGAACCAACAAAGATCAGAACAAGGACAAGGAAGTGAGAAAAGAAGGTAATTCATACCGAAAGGATGATAGAAATTTGTACCAGAGGAGAGAACTGAATGGTTATCAAAATGAGAACTTTGGAAGACAAGACAAAAGGACATTTAGAGGAACTTGCTTTAAATATGGAGGAGAAGGACATTGTGCATTTGAATGTAAGAAGACAAAGGCTACTAGAAGAGCAACAATGGTGGAAGAAAACCCCACCAAATCAGACAATAAACCAAAAGATGGAGAATTGTTGATGATGAGGAGAGCTTTGTGTCATATCGGAGGAGATAAAGAACCCTTACAGAGGAAAAACCTATTCAAGACCTGATGTAAGGTATCTGATATGTGTTGTAAATTTATTGATAGTGGTAGTTTAGATAATTTTGTTTCAAAAGAGATGGTGAATAAGTTGAAATTGGAGAGATTGAAACACTCTAAGCCTTATCAGATAGCATGGAATCAGGATGAACATAAGTTGTTAGTAAGTGAACAATGTTTGGTAAAATTGAAAATTGGGAATTATCATGATGAAGTTTTGTGTGATATTATGCCTATGGATATTTGTCATCTTTTATTGGGAAGACCTTGGCAGTTTGATAGATAGGCAATACATGATGGGAGGAAGAATACATACACTATTGTGGCCAATAGGATGAAGCAAACCTTGTTTCCTTTGGAGGAACCTTTGAAGAATGAAGTTTGTACGAATGCGGCAATCTGTTTAGTAGATGGAAGGAAATTCATGGATGGACTGAGACATGTTAATGTGTGTTTTTCCTTAATTCCTAAGAAGACCGAGAGACCAGAACTGAAAGGAGAACGCCCGACAGAGATAAGAGATTTGCTGACAGAATATGAGGACATCATTTTATATAATGTACCTAATGGATTTCCATCTATTAGAAGTATTAATCATTGCATGGACTTGGTTCCCTAAGCTAGTTTGCCTAACAAAGATGCACACCAGTTGACACCGACAAAGAATGAACAATTGAATAGACAAGTGCAGTAGTTGTTGGAGAAAGGTTTGATTAGGGAAAGTTTGAGCCCTTGTGCAATGCCAACAATATTAGCACCTAAGAAGAATGGATAAGGGAGGATGTGTACCAATTCAAGAGCAATAAACAAGATAATAGTGAAATACTAGTTTCCTTTGCCTAGGATGGATGACATAGTGGATTGTTTGAGTGGAGCAAAATACTTTACAAAGATAGATTTGAAGAGTGGATATCATCATGTCAGGATCAGAGAAGGTGTTGAGTGGAAGACAACATTTAAGACAAATGAAGGACTATATGAATGGTTAGTGATGCCTTTTGGATTGACTAATGCACCAAGTAATTTCATGAGGTTGATGAATGAGGTATTGAAGAAATTCTTGAGTAAGTTTGTTATTGTGTATTTGGATGACATTCTGATTTTTAGTAGAATAAAAGAGGAACATTTGTTGCAGTTAAAAAAGGTTTTGCAGAGGTTGAGAGAAGAGAAGTTGCTGATCAATATCAAGAAGTGCACTTTCATGAAGGATGAGTTAGTCTATTTGGGCTTTGTGATATTTGAGGATGGTTTGAAGATGGACCTTGAGAAAGTGAAAGCCATTGTTGAGTGGCCTAAACTGGAAAACATTGGAGAGGTAAGATCATTCCATGGATTGGCTAGTTTATCAAAAATTTCAGTTTGGTTTGTAACCCTATGAATGAGACCATGAGGGGAGATAGGAAGGAATTCAAGTGGACCACCAGAGAAAACAATGTTTTGAATTGTTGAAGTAGAAAGTGACTGAGTAGCCTATGTTGGCTTTATCGGATTTCAATAAGGTATTTCAAGTGGATTGTGATGCAAGTGGAACAACAATAGGAGAAATTTTGAGTCAAGAAGGGAGTGCAGTAGCATATTTCAATGAGAAATTGAATGATGCCTGGAAGAGATATTCAGTGTATGATCAGGAATTCTATGCCATAGTTCAAGCCTTGAAGAAATGGAGACATTACTTGTTGCCTAAGGAGTTTGTGTTGTATATAGATCTTCAAGCTTTGCAGTATTTGAACAGTTAGAGTAAGTTGAATCATAGCCATATGAGATGGGTAGAATTCTTGTAGAGTTACACCTTTGTGTTGAATCATAAAAGTGGTAAATCTAATAAAGTTGCTGATGCATTGAGTAGGAGAAGGAATTTACTGACAAAGATGAGAGTTACAGTATTAGGTTTTGAAGATTTGAAGACCTTGTATGGTGAAGACCCGAATTTTGCAAAACCTTGGAAATCATGTAGAGAACCGGTTATGGTTGATAGAAGCACATGGCTGGATTATTTCATTCAAGATGGGATGTTATTCAAGGGAGTTCAGTTATGCATACCTAAGAGTTCCATGAGAGAGAACCTGATAAAAGAGAAACATAGTGGAGGTTTAGCTGGTAATTTTGGCATTGATAAAATAGTTGCATTGGTGAGTGAGCAGTACTTTTGGCCCCAGATTCATAAGGATGTTAAGAGATATGTGTAGAGTTGTAGAGTTTCTCAAGTTGAAAAAGGTAGTATCCAGGAATGTGGGATTGTATAAACCTTAGACAATACCAGTAAGACCTTGGTAGGATATAAGCATGGATTTTGTACTAGGATTGCCTAAGACACCGAGAGGGAATGATTCTATATTTGTGGTATTGGATAGATTTCCAAAGATGGCTCATTTCATACCTTGTAAGAAAAAATCAGATGCATTGCATGTAGTAGACCTCTTTTTCAAGGAAGTGGTGAGATTGCATGGATTACCTAAGAGCATAGTTTCCGACAAAGATACTAAGTTTGTTGGGTATTTTTGGAGAACAATTTGGAAGAAGATGAAGACAGATTTGAAGTTGAGTTATAATTTTCATCCATAGACCGATGGATAGAAAAAAGTAGTTAACCAGAGTTTGGGAAACTTGTTGAGATGTTTAGTGGGAGATAAAACTGGAAGTTGGGATTTGATCCTCGCACAATTAGAGTTTGCCTATAACAATTTAGTGAATAGAAGTATTGGAAAAACACCTTTTGAGATTGTTACCGGAGTACATCCTAGAGGAATTATAGAATTGAGAGACATTAGCAGTGAAGACCGAAAGAGTTCAGAAGCAGAAGATTTTGCAGATCACATGGTAGTATTGCATATTTAGGTTAAACAACATTTAGAAGACCTGAATAGAAAATATAAGGAGAAGGAATATGAGAAGAGGAGACATAAGGAATTTGAAGTTGGCGATGAGGTGATAGTATACTTGAGAAGAGAGAGATTCTTGGTTGGAACTTATAATAAGTTGCAGATGAGGAAGTTTGGACCCTCTAAGATTTTGAGGAAGTTTAGTTCTGGAAATGCATATGAAGTAGGGCTACGAGATAGTCTAAGTATTTCACCTATATTCAACATTTCAAATCTTCATGAGTACCATGAACTAGAATTTAGTGAGGGCAGTGTTGCAGACTTTGGGAAACAATTTCCCCAGAAGCAACCAGATCAGATTGAAGAGATTTTGGATAGTAGGATTACGCGTAGTACCCGGAACAGTCAGTACAAAGAATATCTTGTGAAGTGGAAAAACAGACCAGTTGAAGATTAATCTTGGATTTCTTAGGTAGAGGTAGACCACCTTGGTTTCCCTCTAACCCCAACAAAGTGAGAGGCTCACTTTTCCTTAATCTCAGATGTTTGATGCAGGAGCATCCCCGGTTCACAACAATCTTGCATCAATCAAAAATATTTTCTTTTATGTTTTGTTTTCTGTTTGCAGTTTCAGTTTTCCTTTCTGTGTGTCTTGGTTTTGGCTCATCGGATCCCATGGAGTTGGATTCTACTTGAAGACTTGATCATCTTTCTTTCTTTCAACCACATTTCATTTGGATCACTTTCCAACAAGATATCGCTACCGGTTTCCATGACAGTTTCTTGTTACCGGTTGCCTGGGACCTATTCTAGTGATCTATCAAAACCCATTCTGAAGCTTGTGGAGCCTTGGACATTGATCTAGATATTTCTTGGCATGTGGCCAAACTTCTATGTTTCATCCTTTGAATTATCTAGAGGAATCTCTTGGCGGAGGCCGACCTTGTTCATTTTGCACGTTAGGTCTTGTTCTTCGAGTTTTGATCCTTTTTTGGCCGACTAGATCATTTGGATCGATATATATATATATATATATATATATATATATATATATATATATATATATATATATATATTTGTAATCATGCTTTAGAATTTAATCAAGGGTGAATGAATTGAAGATCAATTAGAATCAATCAGATACAAACTATGCCTAGAAGATAGATCTTTTGATTCAAGGTCTCGGTGTGACCTATTCTACTGGGCTTGTGTGCCGGTATGTTGTAACCCGATTGTTACCGGTCGGATGTAATCAAATTTCATGCAATAAAGCTATTTGTTCTGCATTTCCTCCATCATGTCCATGTGTTTCTATTGTGTTTACTCTTGCTAACCGGTTTGGACTAATCTCCTTGAGGTCCCTCCTCGTCGGTGACTGCTTTAGTATCACCGACAATTCTTCTTTCTGGATTGTTGTCCAAATATTTTGAGGTGGTTGACATCTCTGTAGTCAGTGAGACTCCATTGTGATGAGTAGTGCACTCTAGGCAGTGTGCCAACCTACATGTGTAGGCCCCTATTGTAATCATATACTTTCTATAGAAGTATCATCTCACTGTGGGTAGGGTTTCCCACCATGGTTTTTCCCTTTCCAGGTTTTCCACGTACAATTCATGGTGTTATGTGTTATGGTTTCATGGTATTGATTCTCTGGTTTTCAATTATGCTTTAATGCTTTATCAGTTATTCTGGTATAAGGTTTTAAGTGATTTAATTCACATAATCTATTAACAACTGATTCACTCCCCCTCTCAGTTGTTCATCGATTATCCTAACAATGTGTTAGGATAACTGGCGAACAACTGAGAGGGGGGGGGGTGAATTAGTTGTTAACAGATTATGTGACTTAAAGAACATAAAACCTTATATCAGAATAACTGATTAAGCATTAAAGCATAATTGAAAACCAAAGAATCAATACCATGCAACCATCAAACATAACACCATGATTTGTACGTGGAAAACCTGGTAAAGGGGAAAACCATGGTGGGAAACCCTACCCATAGTTAGATGATACTTCTGTAGAAAGTATATGATTACAATAGGGGCTTGCACATGCAGGAAGACACGCTTCCTACAGTGCATCGCTCATCACAATCTTGGCATATGTGTAGAGTATGTTGACATGATTATATTGTATGTTGTCATTGATGTCAATATGATGAAGAGTGAACTGATATATTGAAGTAAGCACTTGCAAGAGAACCAGTATGATGTTGTGAACCTATATATGTGAAAAAGTGAAGCGGTATGTTTGTCCAAGTGAACTGGTATGTTGGAATGTGAACCGTTATATGGAATGTTTTGTATCAAGGTTTCATATAGTATGACTACCGGCTGGTAGTCTTAGCTTCAAGGTTCCCAGTTGAAGTGTTCTATGCCTCTGTGATTCAACCAATGACATCATGTGATGAGTTAGCATTGTAATGAAGAGCAGATTGTGTTGCCACGTTAGCCTTGTGGGCGTGAAGGATCTTGCATGAAGGAGATTGATCCTATCTACCTTGGGAAGGTGCGAAGTCTCTGTAAATGGTGGAGAACATGTGATGGGTTATCAACCTCCAAGAAGTGGTGAAGAACAAACGTTGGAGAACGTCTTGAGATCTGTTCAAGACTATTGTAATCAATGCAATATGATCAATGGTTAGGATTGAACCGATTGAATTGCTTAACCTAAATTTTTAGGGTTTAGGGTTTATGCTATCGAACTATCTGTTTCCTATAAGGTCGATGTTTTTTTCATGTTGAGGTTTTTGGCAAATGTTTTGTGTGTATCCAAGTGTAGGGATACGTGATTCTTGCCAGACCAGATAAGAGAATAGATACCTGTAGAGTGTGATTGTAGAAGGAAGGAACTAAAGCGGACCTGCATTGGCATTGAGTGCTATTACCAGATCATTGTAATACCTGTTGAACTCTAACCACTTCAACAGTTGGAAAATCCCTTAACAGAGTAGCTTTAAATGACTTGCTGTAAATCCTCTAACAAGGTAACCTTTGTAGACATCTAAAAATGGTCAATGCTTGTGGAGTCATACTTTAACATTTGTGCATTGCCTTATTTTAGGGTTCTTGCATCGCATTAACATTTCTTCTATGTTGCGCACTTGGTCTTTATCATTTGCGAGCATCGAGTCCTTCTTTTGCTTTCCTCATTCTTCTCGCTTTTGAATTAGGGTTTTGTCCTCTTATCAATCTTGTCATTTTGTGATCGATTTGTCATTGATCCTCATCCTTGTCAATCTTGTCAATTTTGCGATCGATTTGTCATCGATCCTTGTCCTCTTCAATCATGTCAATTGGCGCATATCAATTTGGCCTCTTTATCAATATTGGTGAATTTGTCAACCAATTTCAATTGTTTATCAATCAAATCATTTATCAATTCAAAATCATGATCGAATTGACATCAAATCAATCTTACATCAAGACCTAATTGTCGTCCTTGCATTTCTAATTTATCTTCTAGGGTTTCATGATTTATTCATTTAACCTTGTTTGTCATTTTCTCTCTGTTTTCTCTTTAGGATAAATGATTTATTTATTTATCCTAAGTCTTCTTGTCACAATTAAATGTTTATTTAATTGGCTAATTAATTCCTCCTATTTTTGTAAATTAATTAATGAATGAGAAATTATTAATTAATTTACCTAATTTTCATCAATTTCCTAATTTCCTCATTTCTAATTTTCCTAATTCCTAATTTCCTCATTTTCTAATTTGTCAAAATTCAATTTCCACCTAATCAATTTCTCTCTAGTCTCTCCCTATTTTTGTGCTTCGGTGGAAGCATGAATTTCTCATGCGTCATACTTTTGGCATAGCAGGATGTCATAAGCTTCTAGTCCTCTAACCTTTGCATTGGCAATATGTCATAATTCATGACATAGAAGGTGTCATAACCTTCTTCCTTCAACTCAATTTTGCCATTTTGAAATCAATTGCCTCTAATATCAATTTAATGCTAATCTTGTATTTTCTCCAATTTATCTATAAATTGGATGAATTTCTTCAATCAAAGTCCCTGGTCGAATCAATCACGCTTCTAGTATTCTTGCGCTATCGTCTTGTCTACTTGCTTTCACATCATGCTTATGCACTAGTAGGTGAGATCTACAAACAAAGCTATTTGAAGGAGAAAGAAGGACAATGGATCCACATGAAGGAGACATTCACATTTGCAATGGTTTGCATTTGAATTGATGTCTTGTTTTCATGTCTTTATTGAGTGTAATTAGGATTGGTCATTGCAATTGAGTTTTCGTGATTGAACTAGGCTAATGTTTATCTTGCTTTGATGATTTCTAGATTTCTATCTACATTAATTGGTGAACCCGATGTGAACTAACCCCCTAACCATGCTTTTGAGTGCTTTTGAGTTGATTTGCAAGTGAAAAACCCAAGAAACAGGGTAATGCAGGGCTTTCTGGGCACTTCTGTGCCTGTGTAGGAGAGTTCTGCGCCCGTGTCAAGCAATCTGCGCCTGTGTCAAGGACTTCCGTGCCTATGTCAAAGGGATCTGTGCCTGTGTTACTGCATTCTGTGCCTATGTTACTGCAATTTGCGCCTATGTGAGACATTCTGCGCTTGTGTAAGGCCAGAAACAGAGGTAAAAGACACTATTTTTACTTGCAAATTGCTTTGTTTTGCATTCTGCTTCTGCTTTTTGGTTTTTCTTTGGTACTGATTCTCTATGTAGAACATTGGCATTATGCATGGCAAAGACAAAAATGAAACTACTAACAAATTTTATGCAGGTTCGCTAGTCAAAGACCAAGCAAATCAAACTCCTAACTTAGTGATTTTGCAGGTTGCCTTGTATTCCAACCGAACTTTGTGTTTGTGATTCATAATTAGGCACCTAGTATGTTTGCTAAGTAGGATGGAATGAACATGTTTTTACTTTGTTTGTCAAGTTTGACATTGGAGTAGGAGAGTATGCTCTCATCCTTCTTAGGGTGATCAGAAATCCAGACCTTCGATACCATTCTCATGTTTTGGATTGTTTGTTACCTTTAGAGGGCTTGCCTTCCCGACCATTTGCTTTCGTTTGCAAGCAAGTGACAATCATGAGAAGGGAATGACCCAAAGTGAGCACAACTAGAGTACCTTGGCATTCTAACTCACTATAAATAAATACCTGATGGGTGAAAGCTTTGAAGGAAGGGTTACGTGGGAATTGTAGTTACTTGGGAAGTGATGACCCTTGGACTCTTTCTCATATCAACATCTAAGTAGGGCCTCATGGTCTAAATTGTGCTTGCATGACTACATTTGTTTGGTATCTTGATGGACTTATGTCTCAATCACGCTTGCGCGACACCAAGGAGTAACGCTTAACAGAAATCCTTACTAAACACCTTCTATTTAGAGGCCAAAAATCCTTCTAGTTGCTTGAGAAGGACAAGTTCGGATACTTGGAAGAGATACTAAGTTCACCATGGGGAGATTTCCATGGGGACTGATGCTTGGCTTCCCTAAGAAGTGAGTGCAGTGGAGGGGAGCCCGTGGGGTCAAGCATCTATGTATTCTCCTTGAATCTCATAACAAGTCTACCTCTCAAGTACCTACTGTCCTTGCCTACCATAAGAAATGTGTGAATGAGCATGATTGTCTTGAGTCTAAGTTAAAATATCTTGTCTTCTTTGCTTGTCAAAAGTTGAGTTGTGTCTCATTTCAAAAACAAGACAAATTGATTCAAAACAAGGTTAAACACAAGAGTATTTCATTCAACAAAGTTCAAAACACCTTCAAACATGGTTGTCAAACATTTTTCAAAATCTTGTCTCAACATTCATGTCACTTAGACTTATGTTCATCCTAGGTTTGCATTTTGCAAATTCATTGTCAACTACCAAGGTTAGGTTTCACCTAGGTCATACCCCTATGCATATCAATAAGGGTCATCCATTTGCATGTGTCCTCTTGCATTAGAGTAATACCATTTCATAATTCAACCTTAGGTTTTGTCTTAGATTGACATTGTCATACATTTGCATTTGCATCCTTGTCCTCATAACATTAGGTCACATTTGCATACCCTAGGTTTCTTCATTAAGCTTAGTTCATTATCATATCATATTAGGGTCACTTGCATAGTAATTGTCCCTTAGCATATAGTGTCAAAAATAGGTTTTGTCATACTTGAGTAATCCAAATCTTTGATAAACCCTAAGTCATTGTTAGGAGGTCTAGACCTTATCAAACCTTTTCTCTTTTTGTCATCAATGTCATTTGGTCAAACCTAGCTTAGTATCCAAGCATATAGGGGAGACATTGTCATTTTGTCCTTTTGTCACTTGGTCCTTTTGTCCTTTGAGGTCTAGACATCATTTCAATTTCCTAAGGGTCTCATTTTTTGGATTGCATTCATAAGTTTGTCAAAATCTTGAAAAAAGAACAAAAACATAGGTTGCATTCTTGCCATAGATTGCATTTCCATCTGTTTAGTTTGCATTTAGTTGCATATCATACATCATCCTTGAAAAAAAAAAAATTCCAAAAATATTGCATTTGCATAGTGACATGTTTGTTGAAATGAAGTCTCAACCTTCTTACGAAGCCATGTCATCACAATTGAGAAATCAATCATGTCAATCCAATCTCTACATGTCTCAGAACTTGGATCAAACTTATCATGATGATGTAAATGTCCAAATACAAAAACTAGAGGAGAAACTAGCTCAAGAAGAGGAGATATTGGAACAAAGAGTGAAAAACATTGAGAAGAATAGATCACAAATGTCCAAAATGTTTCAAAAATTTCCAAGTCAAAATCCAAAGATTGAGCCAATTGATGTAAGATCTCTTCTTGAATGATCAGACATACCAGCTCTCCTCTCCCAAATAGAGACGATGAAACAATTTCAAGAAAGGAGACAACATCAATTTCAACATTATGTGCCTCCACAACAAGAACAAGAAGGTGTTTACTATCAATCAGATTTTCAACCAATACAACCAATGGTTCAACCAAGTGTTCAACAGTTCAAACATTTCCAATAGACACAACCAATGGTCCAACATATACAACCAACACAACCAATGGTCCAATTTCAACAATATGTCCAACCAACTATACAATGTCCACAAATGGTTCAACCAATGGTGGAATATCAATGTCAACAACAACAACCAAACATTCAAAAACAAAGGTTGCAGCACACACCAAGCCAAGTTTCAAACATGTTGGAACAATTGAACCAAGTCCAATATCAAAACATGACATCAGACTAGAACCAACTCCTTGCCAACCAAGTTCAAATTCCAGATACAACTATGTCAAAACCTTGAAAGAAAGGTGGCTTTATTGCAATGATCTTAAGGAAATTACCAAGTGAGTTCTTTGAGGAAGATCAAGATAATACAATTATGTCTAGAAATGCCTCATCCCCCCACAAACAAATTGACTCTCCAATGGCATCTATCCCTACACCTCTAGAAGTTTCACAAGAATCTTCCATATTGTCCTCATCAAACAATACACCCAAGGATGAAATTACCCAAGGGATATCCATAATTGATTGCCAAGATAATCCAATTCATGATGCACATCCTTGTCATGTTTCAGAAATACAAGACCCAATGCCACCATGCACTTTATTGCCATTACCTATTTTAGAGGACCCCATTCGAAGTCCCTCTTCCTCATGTTCAAGCATTGATTCCTTGCCAGAATCCATCACAAATGTTCAAAGTGCATTTCCTTCATGCCAAAACATTGATTCCTTGCCAAAATCCCCCATGCATATCCAAAGTCCAACCCCATGTCAAGATGATAATTTAGAGCACAAAGAAATGAGTCCTAAAGAATATCAAGATCAAGATCCTAAAACCTTATCATCCCATCCAATTGTTGACCAAGATCCCATTTCCCTAGACACTCACAATGATTCCCCTATTCTTGTCCATCCTATCCAAAGTCCTATTGACACTCCATTCCCTGAGCAAGATCAAGATATCCCAGTCCATCCAATCCCAAATGATCCCCTTCCATTTCATGAAAACAATGTCCTTTCAAATCCCATTTACATTCCACTTCCTAAGAAAGATCAAGATATCCCTTCCATCCGTTCCGATGATCCCATTGAAATTCAAGAGCAAAGAACCTTTAAAGAGGATTCCAATGATCTTCCTCCTTGTCAAGGTCAAATTATTCCTTTAAATCCTCCACAAGATCCACTTGTTCCTCCATCTCCTTGTCTTAGTGCTCCATATACACTCCAAGATTGCATTTCTTTTGATGATCCCATTATTTCTCTCATTCCATCTCTTGAAGAGCCTATCATTGAACCATGTCCACTACACAATCCTAGTCCCCCTCATGATCCTAATCCCCCTCATGATTCTAACGTGTCAGTGCAAGATGTTCATGAACCCCTGACATTAACAATGGGTTCTTCCACTTTGGTGCAATCCGATCCACTTCAAGATCTCATTATTTCTCTCATATCATATCCACCTCATAATGGACTCGCGTCTTCTTCCCAAAGAAAAGAGTATCCTACAAGTCAAGATATTCATAAAGGCAAAGGAGTAGATCTTCATAAGCAAGAATCCCTTCATGTTAAAGAAAATATTAAGGGTCATGGCCTCAGTGAAATTCCTCAAGACATGGGTACCCCTGCTAAATCCAACATCCCTTCAAAATCCAAGCATACACCTTCCCCATCATACTTTCCATCTATCTTAGGTCCTTATATCCCTTTGTCCTCTATGCAAGGTCAGCAAAGGCACACATCATTGAGTAAATTTCATCCATCCAAAAGAAGTCCATTTCATTCATATCCATCCATGCATTCCTTTCCCCCTCCAAGCAATTTGGATGCCAAGTATAAAAGTCATAAGTCTAGAAATCCACATGTATTCAAGGATCAACATGTCCAATCTAATCAACATGTCAAAGCAAAGAAAAATATGAGCCAAAAAGAAAAGGAAAAATCCAAAAGGTCACAAAGGCCCATTGCTAAAAAACAAAAGTCAAAATCTATATGGGTTCCTAAATCCCTTGTGCAAGCAATGCACTCCAAGGAACCACAAAAGCATGAAAAATCAAAAACCATCTGGATCTCTAAGCGGCTCCTTGAAGCACAAAAGCCTAAAGAAACATCAAAATTGGCATCTACAATTTCTATTCCTCCATCCAAACATTACAAGTCTATTCCTCCATCACCTTCTTTATCCATTTGGGCCTTTATGTCCCAAAATCTATAGCCTTTCCTTCGTCAAAATCTCAATATCCAAAATACGTCTTTCCTCCATCAGTCCATCACCCCTCAAGGTGTGTGCCAATGTCGATCTTGCCTTCATTTCCATCCACTGAAGCCCAATTCTTCCAACACCCTATCCAATATCCAATGCATATTTTCCATCCTTCCATCCGTTTGATCCAATCCTTTGCATAAATCCTCGCCTTAGTTTCATCTTATTTTCCATGTCCTTATCCTACCAACGTCTTTGAGCATGCTTTTAAAGGTCATGGTACATTTTTTTCAAGGCTACTATCCAAACAAAAAGATGTTTGAGTCCTTCTTTCATCCCCTATCATGTGTCCATTTTCGACTAAAATGTCAAAATACAAAAAAAAAAATTGAAAAAAAAAATTGAAAAAAAAGAAAAAAAAAAGAAAGAAAAAAGTAAAGCAAAAATAATTCGCCCTCTAGTGAAAACCTGGTAAACAGGCACCTTGGGTAAGTACCATGATGAAAACCTGGCAAACAGACATCATGCGTAATCTATGAACTTCTTGCATACCACACTTGGGGGCAGGTTTTATCCTATCATATCCTTTTGTCCTTCATTGTTCCATTATCCTATCGAATCCATGTCATACTCCTTCATTTTCTATTGCCCTTCATTATCCTATCATACCATGTCATACTCCTTCATGTCCTATTACTCCTCCATTATCCTATTGTCCCTCATGTCCATTTCCTTTTTCCACCTTTGATCTTGACAAGGCTGAGGATCTTCATGAGCATCACGCATCTTGTTTGCAACTTTTAGTCCATCATAGCTTTTGGTCATTTATCCATTTGCTTATTATAACTTTTCATCCATATTCCCTGTCTTATTGCAACTTTCTGCCACTATCTCGTATCCTACCCCGACCCTCAGTCCATGTCCCTTATCCATTCTTGGTCTTTCTTATCCTATCCATATCTTATCACTATCCATACACTCTTTTTCATTCCTTGATCTTGGTCTGTAATAAGGACGCAAAATTTAAACATAGTTTCAAAAACCTCTTGACATGTCCCTCATGCCATGTTCTTGCTTTACATTGTCATATCTAGTCTCTTGTCCCATCATGCAATAGCCCTTGAAAATTGCATCCGTATTGTCTCCATGATAAAAGGCCTTTGTCTTCCCTCTATCCACCAACATTTCAGCAAGCCTATTTATTCACCTGTCATATTCCTTGCCTTGCTAGACACTGAGGGCAAAATCATAAAAAATGAAAAATGTCTTGAAATAATCCAAAAAACTGAAAAATGTCTTGAAATAATCCAAAAAAATTGAAAAATGTCCTGAAAAAATCCAAAAAAATTGAAAAATGTCCTGAAATAATCCAAAAAAATAAAATAAATGTCTTGAAAAAATCCAAAAAAAATCAAATAATGTCTTGAAAAAATCCAAAAAAATTGAAAAATGTCCTGAAATAAATCCAAAAAAAATTGAAAAATGTCATGAAATAAATCCAAAAAAATTGAAAAATGTCCTGAAATAAATCCAAAAAAATTGAATAATGTCTTGAAAAAATCCAAAAAAATCAAAAAATGTCCTGAAAAAATCCCTAAACAGTCACATAAAGTCCTGAAAAAATGAAATTTTTTTTTTTTCAAAACATTAAAATCCAAAAACATGCATTTTGCAAAAAATATATCCTCTTGGTGCATAAGACAGATCACTGAGTATACATCCAATGACACGCAATCACACACTGTGCTTTAATGAAATCATGCATAAACAGATGAACTTTTTCAATCAAACCAGACATTCAAACTAATCACAATTGTCTTCTCAATCGAATGTTACCACCAATATCATTTGACCTTGTCACTACTATCATGAGTCTTATACAGGGTGTGGTATACTCGAAACTAGACTGTGTCCTGTCTTAGACGGGGTACCGCATTCCCTGAAACCAGACAACATGATCGTCCTATCAACACTTTCAACTTTTGACAATGAAGATCAAGATGTTTGTTTGACTTGTTGGAATTAGCAAGTCTTATCATTTATTGATTTATCTTTGATCATGTTCCTATGTTGCTCGATGATGTCACTGAGTGATTTAGAGTGACCGGGATGGTTCATGGTCCCCTTTCTTTTTTGTTGTGATTGCTGTTTGTGGAATGTTTGTCACATACTGGGGCAACTATATCATTGGGTGTTTGTGATAAGTATGTTCGCTTTGTGAACACCGCATAGACTTCGACCCTTGATGTATGCACCCTAGGATGCTTCACTCATTCCTTGTGTGCGATGTGTCTGTCTTTTGCAAAAGGGGTTGCGTTTCAGCTCTAGCCTTCAATGCCATGATGCTCTGCATCCGCTTTGCTACATTAAATAAAGGTTCTCACCTACTTATGTGCATTCGTGAAAGCAAGTTTTTCTTTATCTCTATCTGTCCTCTGTCTAATTTCTGCATACTAACATTTCTTCCGTCAGTCTTGGCAGTCCGTTTGATCCTATCATTTTCTATCATTCTTATCGATCAATTGGCCTCTTTTCTGGATGTTTCCGGCCAATTCCTCGAGGGGGAATGCATATGTCATTGTTATTGTCTGGGGCATTTTCATTATTGTTCTTTGAAACAATGCTTAGAATCGCATTGTCTCAAAGAGGGGCAAAATGTAGACATCTAAAAATGGTCAACGCTTGTGGAGTCATACTTTAACATTTACGCATTGCCTTATTTTAGGGTTCTTGCATCGCATTAACATTTCTTCTATGTTGCGCACTTGGTCTTTATCATTTGCGAGCATCGAGTCCTTCTTCTGCATTCCTCATTCTTCTCGCTTTTGAATTAGGGTTTTGTCCTCTTATCAATCTTGTCGTTTTGTGATTGATTTGTCATTGATCCTCGTCCTTGTCAATCTTGTCAATTTTGCGATCGATTTGTCATCGATCCTTGTCCTCTTCAATCATGTCAATTGGCGCATATCAATTTGGTCTCTTTATCAATATTGGTCAATTTGTCAACCAATTTCAATTGTTTATCAATCAAATCATTTATCAATTCAAAATCATGATTGAATCGACATCAAATCAATCTTACATCAAGACCTAATTGTCGTCCTTGCATTTCTAATTTATCTTCTAGGGTTTCATGATTTATTCATTTAACCTTGTTTGTCATTTTCTCTCCATTTTCTCTTTAGGATAAATGATTTATTTATTTATCCTAAGTCTTCTTATCACAATTAAATGTTTATTTAATTGGCTAATTAATTCCTCCTATTTTTGTAAATTAATTAATGAATGAGAAATTATTAATTAATTTACCTAATTTTCATCAATTTCCTAATTTCCTCATTTCTAATTTTCCTAATTCCTAATTTCCTCATTTTCTAATTTGTCAAAATTTAATTTCCACCTAATCAATTTCTCTCTAGTCTCTCCCTATTTTTGTGCTTCGGTGGAAGCATGAATTTCTCATGCGTCATACTTTTGGCATAGCAGGATGTCATAAGCTTCTAGTCCTCTAACCTTTGCATTGGCAATATGTCATAATTCATGACATAGAAGGTGTCATAACCTTCTTCCTTCAACTCAATTTTGCCATTTTGAAATCAATTGCCTCTAATATCAATTTAATGCTAATCTTGTCTTTTCTCCAATTTATCTATAAATTGGATAAATTTCTTCAATCAAAGTCCCTGGTCGAATCAATCACGCTTCTAGTATTCTTGCACTATCATCTTGTCTACTTGCTTTCACATCATGCTTATGCACTAGTAGGTGAGATCTACAAACAAAGCTATTTGAAGGAGAAAGAAGGAAAATGAAGCCACATGAAGGAGACATTCATGTTTGAATTGATGTCTTATTTTCATGTCTTTATTGAGTGTAATTAGGATTGGTCATTGCAATTGAGTTTTCGTGATTAAACTAGGCTAATGTTTATCTTGGTTTGATGATTTCCAGATTCCTATCTACAACCTTTAATAGGGTTTAACCCTTAACCGGGTATTTTAGCCATCCCTTAACCAGGTGATCCCTAGAAGGATCGATTCCTAACATAACCTATTGTAAAGTCTTTAACCAGACTAGGCTCCTAATAGAGAAGACTTCAAAAGGGTTCAAAGAATAGCTTGTGGGTATTCATCCCCACCGTGGTTTTTCCCAGTTGGGTTTCCATGTAAAAAAGATGTGTTTCATGTGATTCTTTATTATTCTCTGTTAAGCGGTAAAGCATGTTGAACCAGCAAGTCTTTACATTTGTGTTGAAAGTATTACTAGTGTATGCATATGGGTGAAGTGGAAATAAGATGTTAGATTGTGTGGAAAGCTGAGTTACTAGTTTATGTCTTTCACTATGTTTAACCGGTAGTAATCTGGTTTAGACCAGTGTTATTGCTTGCTAGTCAAGTGCAGTGTTCTCAGTCAAATCGGTACAAGGAAAAGTGTTTTTCTTGGTACTGATTCATCCCCCTCTCAGTACTAGTTTGGTACTAATTTTTCATCATTGATTCATCATTTGGTATTAGAGCATCCTCTAGGTCCTCTGTGTTGTAAGATTAACCGCTTGAGGTAAAGATCCTATTTTAATGATGAAGAGGGAAGGTCCAAAGTTCAACAAAGACATCTTTAAAATATGGAAGGACAAAAAGAAGATATACATCAAAAGCATGGGTGCTCAATATTGGAGCTATGTTGAGAATGCTTATGTTATCCCTACCGGTACTCTCACCGATGATCAAAAGAGAGAGATTCAAGAGAATGGGCAAGTCATGGAAGCCCTAATTAGCAGTTTATCTGATATTGAGTTTATTGATGTTCAGGATAAAGAGAATCCCAAAGAAGTATGGGATGCCCTTGAGAATATCTATGGTGGTGATGAGCATGTGAAACAAGCTAAGGAAGAAAGCCTTAGGGGAAAGTTTGAAGACATGCAGATGGTTGAAGGAGAGACCATTCAACAATATGGAATAAGAATCAAAACTGATGTTGGAGATATCAAGAGTGCAGGTGGTAAAATGGAAGATTCCATTGTTAGCAAAGTTTTGAGATCCTTATTACCAGTCTATGCAATAAGGGTTGCTTCTATTCAGGAGTTGAGGTCTGTAGAGAAGACAAAGGTATCCCTAGACTCCATCATTGCAAAGTTAACAACTTATGAGCTAAATAATTATGATGGAAATATTCAGAAGACTGAATTAGCCTTCAGAGCATCTACTGCACCATCTAGAAAAGGCAAAGAAGCTAGTACCAATGGTGAACTAAGACGAAGTAGAGAAATGGATGATGAGGAGATCCTGATGGAATTCAAATCTCTTCTTGCCAAGAGACTTCCCAAGGGAACCGGTAAATACAGAGGTAGCTACCTTTGAAATGCTTTTCTTGTAACCTAATAGGACACATTGTTGTAAACTGCCCTAATGGTGACAACAAGGACAAACCAGAGAGGTTCAAGAAGTTCAAAGGAGGAAACTGAAGAAATTGTTTTGTAGAAGTTGATGAAGGTGTCACTGATGAGAAATTAGAAGATGAAGAAAATGAAGATATTGTGTTTGTAGCGGTCAAGGAAGATGTGTCAGACAAGAAGGCTCTTGTCTCCCACTTTGATAATTCCAATGAGTGGATTATTGATAGTGGCTATTCTCACCATATGACTGGTGACCGGAGTAAGTTTCTATCTCTGGAAGAGTATGATGGTGGTGTGGTTCATTTTGGTAATGATGCACCATGTATGGTCAAAGGCAGAGGGTCCATCTTTCTAAATGGAAGAAGCAGTGCTGGCAATGTGTCTTGTGTAGAAGGTCTCAGGCACAACCTTTTGAGTGTTGCTCAACTGACTGATAATGGACTCAGTCTAAAATTTCAAAAATGGAGTGTGTAAAATCAAAGGAAAGAATGGTGAACTGATGGCTACCGGTATGCAGACCAAAGGTAACCTATTTCAACTAAATGCTAATGTTAGTACATGTCTAATGGCTAAGTTTGAGGATGGCTGGATATGGCATAAGAGACTCTACCATGTAAACTTTGACAATATTGTGAAGGCCAGTAAGATCAAGGCAGTTAGAGGATTGCCTATACTGAGAAAATTGGAAAATCCTTTGTGTAGAGAGTGTCAATTGGGGAAAATGTCTTCCTCAACTTTTAAAGGTAAACCTTTCACTGCAGACAATTTACTTGATCTTGTGCATACTAATTTGTGTGGTCCTATGAAAACTAGGAGTGTGTAGGGAGATAGGTATTTTATGATTCTTACTGATGATTGCTCAAGGATGATGTGGGTCACATCCTTGAAGGACAAATTTGAAGCTTTTGGAAAGTTCAAAGCCTTCAGAGCACTGGTTGAAAGAGGAAGTGGTAAGAGGATTAAGTGCTTAAGAACTGATCAAGGAGGAGAATTCACTTCCAGTGAACTCAAAAAATACTGTGAAGAGAATGGCATCAAGAGGCAACTATTTGCCCCCCGGACTCCATAGTAGAATGGCCTAGTAGAGAGGAACAACTGGATTATGGTTGAAGAAACTATAACTATGTTGATCCAAGGTAAGGTTGCTCACACCTTTTGGAGAGAAGCGGTGAGCACTGCAGTCTACACAATGAACTGGATACTCATCAAAAAGGGTAAGGATAAAACACCCTATGAGTATTGGACTGGTAATACACCAGTTGTAAGCTACTTCAAAGTGTTTGGTAGTAAATGTTATATCAAGAGGAGTGAACATCAGAGCAAGTTTGATGCTAAATGTGATGAGGGAATATTCCTAGGGTATTCCACAAAGAGCAAAGCTCTCAAATGTTTCAACAACAGGACTTAGAGAATTATTGAAAGAATCAATTTTAGAGTTGATGAAACCTCTGAGAAATCTGAGGAAATCGACAATGAGAAAGTAGGAGATGAACCGGTAGTAACCTTCTAGGAACCGGTTGCAAAATAGCCAAGCACTAGTAACAGTGCTCCTACATTGGTAGATGCTAATGCTGATGAAGATGAGGATGAAGAAGAAAAGGAAGAGGAAACAACTAAGATCATTCCTAGGTATGTAAAGTTGAATCATGATCCAAAGCAGATCATAGGAGATAAGGATGCAAGAATTCTTACAAGAAGAAAGATCAGAGAAAAATCTTGCATGATCTCTGAATTTGAGCCTAAAACATTCAGAGATGCACATAAAGATGAAGACTGGATCAAGGCAATGGAAGAGGAACTTGACCAGATAGAAAAGAATGGTACATGGTCTTTGGTACCCAGACCAAAGCATAAAAATGTCATTGGCACCAAATGGGTTTTCAAAAATAAGCTGAATGAAGATGGCTCAGTGGTTAGAAACAAAGCCAGATTGGTGTGTAAAGGATATGCCCAAGAATAAGGAGAAGACTATGCAGAAACCTTTGCTCTAGTAGTCAGATTGGAAGGAGTTCATATGCTTCTTGCATATGCAGCATTCAAAGGATTAAAAGTATATCAAATGGATGTAAATTCTGTGTTCTTGAATGGAATACTAGAAGAGGATGTGTATATAGAGAAACCAGATGGGTTTTCCCTATCAGAAGACAGTGACATGGTGTGTAGGCTACATAAGGCCTTGTATGGATTAAAGCAGGCACCTAGAGCATGGTATGAATGCTTGCACTCCCATTTTGTGAAGATTGGATTTGAGAGAACAAGTGAGGATAGTAATATCTACCTAAAGTTAGAAGGAGATCAGATTCTAATCTGTGAGGTATTTGTTCATGACATAATTTTTGGAGGAGATGACAAGATGAGTCATTATTTTGTAGATGAGATGAAACAGGAGTTTGAGATGTCACTTATAAGGGAGATTAAGGTCTTCATTGGAATACAGATTCAACAAATCAAAGATGAAATCTTTATCACTCAGTCCAAATATGTCAAAGAGGTGTTGAAGACTTTTGGCATGGAAGACAACAAACCGGTTGGTACACTGATGGTGACCAGTTGTAAACTATCAAAGGAGGATGACTCAGGGTTGGTAAATGAGAAGGAATACCAATAAATGATTGGTAAATTGCACTATGTAGTACATAGCAGACCAAACATTGCACATGTAGTGGGCATCACTGCACGGCATCACTGCACGGTTCCAGAAAAGCCCAAGAGAATCCCACTTGGTAGCAGTCAAGCGGATTCTGAGATATCTGAAGGGAACTATTGACTATGGATTATGGTATCCATACAGTAGTGATTTCAACCTGAAAGTGTTTATAGATGCTAAATGGGTTGGTAATGTGGACAATCAGAAGAGAACAACTGGTGGTGCATTCTTTCTTGGTGGAAGACTAGTCTCATGGATGAGTAAGAAACAAAGTTGTATCTCTCAGTCTACAACAGAAGCAGAGTATGTTGCAACATTTATGAACTGTACCAAGACAATTTGGATGAATCATGTATTAAATGGATTCAAAGTTCTTGTATCTGAACTGGTAAGTATATTTTTTGACAACACAAGTTCGATTAACATCTCCAAGAATCTGGTTTTACATTCTAGAACCAAGCACTTTGAGCTTAAGTATCATTTTTTTAGGGAAAAGGTTCATAACAAATAAGTTGTATTGGGACATGTTTCTAATAAGGAGTAGTTAGCAGACATATTCACCAAGCCTCTACCAAAGGTGACCTTTACCTATTTGAGAGGTGAATTAGGGGTGCTTACCCTTCAAGAGGTGAACTAAAAGTGTGCGCTCCACATCAGTCAAGACTTACAATGATATATTTTTCTCAGGATTGGTGTGTTGAAGGATGCTACTCCTTAGGGGGAGCAACATAGTAGAACATAGATGTTTATGCCTTCACTTTGGTATTGTTATCAAAGGGGGAGAAGATGTGAAGTGAAGAAGATATCTACAGTATTGGGGGAGAAGATGTGAAGCTCAGAGATATCTTTGTATATTGCCATCAATTCCAAAGGGGGATATTGTTGGCATATGTGCAGAGTATGTTGACATCATGATATTGTATGTTGTCATTGATTGATAGTTCTAATACTTAATGTTAAGTACATATGCCAAGCTAACAAGATGAGAGGGGGGGTGAATCATACAAACTTAATCTTTCATAAAAACAAAAGATTCAACCTCGGTAGCATATACTTCAGTAATATAACCAAAACTGCTAAACATGCAAACTCAAAAGCATATAAACATCATAACACTCATAACACCAGATTTAATGTGGAAACCCAAATAGGGAAAAACCACTATGGGATTTCGGACCCACTAAGAAATATACTCTTCTAGAGTATGCTCGGTTAAAAGAAAATTCTGTTAAAGATTACAAACACATTGCTAAATGTGACCCAGTTAAGGGATTTCCCTTAGATCTGTTAGGATCTTCACCTTGTTAGAAGTGACCTTGTTAAAGGATTTCAAACACTCAATCAGAATGTCACCTTGCTAGAGGGTTTTACAAATAAGACTGTTAAGTCCACTCGGTTAAGAGACTTTCTATTACTTTACAAAATAACATTAATAAAAATCTATCTGCAACTTCACATCTAAAAATGCTAAAACAGATTCTTATTTGCTCAATACAATAGGACTTATCTTGTCCATCTACAGGGCTCTATACTCTATTAATCAAAGAGGTCTTCAAGCTTCTATGCTCGGTAATCACTATGTAGCATCCCTATGCATACACTTACCCGCATACATTGTTTATTAACAGTTCCTTATTTATAAACAATTTGCCAACCACTTAATTTCCTTGATCACATTTCCCATGATCAATCATAGCCATCAGATCTCCAAACTTGACTAGGTTCAATGTATCCTTTGATCTGAAAATGTTTTACCCCACCTTGGAACTTGCATACATTTCTTGGAACTTGTGCTAGGGTATTGTAGTTCAATCTAAGCTATAGATCTTCTTGTCGGTTTTCCTTTGCCATAGATTCTTTAACAAACTTCATGCACGGTATACCAATCATTTAATCAATTCCAGCTCATCAGCTTCCTTCAATAAATAATGCTTTTATTTATTCAATGCATTCTATTATTACTTGGTTGCAGCTCGGTAAATACTAAACTTCACTCGGTAGACATTTTGCCTTCATTAACCGATAGCGATAACCTTAGGGTTTACCGACTAGGTTCCTTAGGGTTTACCAACTAGGTTCTTTGCTCGGTAACATAGTATAGTATCAACCTTACAATCAACAACATATGTAGGATATCAAAACAATCTAAACATCATGATCTCATCATTGTCTAACTCGGTAATAGTTTCCCATTGAATAACTTATTCCTCCCCTTATTCATCACATTCTTTCTATGTCTTTTACCGACATTTTTATACTCACCAAATCATACTTCTTAAGATATGGCAACATCATACTAAATTAGAAAATCAATTTCTTGACATCAATGACAAAATAATAATATTAATAAAGTAAACATCCATAATCAGTTATATCCATAATCATCAACAACCTTCTCAATATCCTTATTGAAATGCCAACAATCTCCCTTTGTCTGTTATAATGCCGACAATCTCCCCTTTTAGCATTGATGGCAAAACCAATTGATTTGACTAATTGATTTGGATTCAGATTGCTGAAATGCTGAAATGCTCTCCCCCTGTCATTAGTCTTCTCCCCCATACATTAGTCTTCTCCCCTTTTCTTCAGTTTTTTCCCCCTTTCACAAAAATTGCAAAAAGTAAAGAATGAAAACATAATAATTTCTTCCTGTATGAAGTGATTTCTTGCTGTTATGTGTCAACTTAGTCTCGGTCAGAGCATTTTGTCTCCAATTCCCGTTTCCTATTATTGTTTCCTGCACACTCCTAAAGTGTGTAACTCAACATCAACTCCTAAAAGATATTCTGTAGAGTCGTTGAATTGATGCTTTCACCGAACTCAGTCAGTGAATGGAAGATAGGGGTAGGACCCCTAACTTACTTCTGAGATACTGAAAAGTGTCCCTTGGTAGTGGCTTGGTGAAGATATTTACTATTTGTTCCTTTGTGCTAACATACTCCAACACCACTTTCTTCTCTTGAGCTTCTTCTCTAAGATACTGATATTTGATAAAGATGTGCTTTGTCTTAGAGTGCATAATAGGATTCTTTGAAATGTTGATGGCACTAGCATTGTCACAGAATATAGTTACTGACTCGGTAACTTTCTCATTTATACCTTCCAACAGTTGTTTGATCCATGCTATATTGGTACAATTCAATGCTGCAGCAACGTATTCAGCTTCTGCTATTGACTGTGAAACACATCCTTGTTTCTTGCTAAGCCAACTCACTAGTCTTTCTCCTAAAAAGAAAGCTCCTCCACTTGTGCTTTTCCTATCATCAATGTTGCTTGCCCAATCAGCATCAGTATAAAATTTTAAATAAAAAACATTTCCTTTCTGATATACTAAGCCATAATCTTTAGTGCCTTTCAAGTATCTGAAAATTCTCTTGATTGCTGTCATGTGTGTTTCCTTGGGATCTGCAGAGAATTGTGCAACTATACCTACTACATGTGCTATATCTGGCCTACTGTGAACAACATATTGTAGTTTTCCAATCATGGATCGGTAAAGTGTCTCATCAACAGATGCAGATTCATCATTCTTTGATAATTTACAGTTGGTAGTCATAGGAGTACTTACTGGTTTTGAATCCTCCATTCCAAATTTCTTCAAGATTTCCTTTATGTACTTGGATTGAGTAATGAAAATCTCATCTTTCATTTGCAGTATTTGTAGACCTATAAAATACTTTATCTCACCAATTAATGACATCTCAAATTCTTTACTCATTTCATTTCCAAAATTCTTGCATAGAGAGTCATTTCCACAAAATATAATATCATCAACAAATATGGCTGAGATCAATATTCCATTTTCATCATTCTTCATGTACATATTGTTGTTTTCACTTGTTCTTATAAAACCAATCTTGATCAGATAAGAGTGCAATCTGTCATACCATGCTCTATGTGCTTGTTTCAAACCATATAAAGCTTTGTTCAATTTACATACCTGATCATTATTCTTGTCTTCAACAAATCCTTCCGGTTGTTCAATAAAAACTTCTTCCTCTAATATACCATTCAGAAATGCAGATTTGACATCCATTTGATATACCTTGTGTATATGGTGAAAATGGAAACAACAATATTGAAAGACTAAATGAATTCAACCACAAAACCCTAGCCTAACAACAACAAAGATCCACCATAACATATGAAGATTACCTAAGACAATGCAAATCAAATGAAATCACAAAGATTATACCATCACATGTCCAATAGGGTTTGAATCTCCATTCTTCCTATCTCCATTGATCTTGCTTGATATATTTGCTCTTAGATTTTATGTGTGCACAAGAGCTCAACAAAGAACGGAAATGTGGTTGCAAGTAGGCTTGATTCATATGCAAGTTTGAAAGCGTAGTCGGGGCTGAATGCATAGTGAGTTAGTTAGGGTTTGATAATGAAGGAAACATCTCCTTATATAGAATACACTATAAGAAATGGAGGGATAAGATTGAGAGGTGTAAAAAAAGTCGGCTATGATTAGAGGGTAGGTAAAGAAAATGAATAAAATAATGAAAGGGGTAGGTAGTGTATGAATTAAGAGATGAATGACATGTGCCATGGGTAGAAAAGGTTAATGAATTAATTAAATAAATAAAGATTTATTTAATTAATAGAGGAAGTGGGATCAATTAAATAAATAAGATATTTATTTAATTTAGGAAAAAGGATAATTTAAATAAATAAATGTATTTATTTAAATGATAAATAAGGTTAGAAGAGGATAAATAAATTAATTAAATAAATAAAGATTTATTTAATTAAAAGAAGAATTAGGATTAAAATAATTAAATAAATAAAGATATTTATTTAATTAGACATGACAATTTTAGGTGTCTACATTTTGCCCCTCTTTGAGACAATGCAGCTTGTCGCGTTGTTTCAAAGAAGATAAGGTGAACTGATACAAAGTTGCCCCAAGATGGGAATGATATGCCCCCTCGAGAGATTGGATGAAAATGTCTGAAAAGATCGCAGACAATCTCTCGATAAGAAAGAAAGGCTAGAATGGACTGACTGGATAGAGTGACAGAGTCACAGGATAAAGAAGACTGACTCGGGAGACGAGGGCTAGAGCTAGGGCTAGGGTAGTCTATAAGATAGACCACAAAGGGAAAACATCCTCATTGTCATCCACACATCCAAGAGATTAGAGTGTAGAGAGAGAATAGAGTAGCAACAGTCAGCAACGATGACATTGGTGCATAGATTTGATCGCGTTCACCGATTTCAGAGGCCAGCAGATGTAGGAGAGCCGGTGAGTACCTCAAAACCTCCTTGTACTTTGTCGCAATAAATGTTGTCATAAATGCATGCTAGGTAGTGCAATAAATGCACTTTAAGATAATGTCAAGAAATGTCAAAAATGTGTAGGCGCGTCTGCGTTGGTGCCAGGCGCGTCTATGCTAGCTAGGTGTGTCTATGTTTGTGCTAGGTGCGTCTATGAATTCAACAGCATCTATGTCAGATGCGAACACGTCTGTGTTGTGTAGACACATTTGTGCAATGTAGGTATGTCTGTGCAGGATAGGTGCATTTATACAGAGTATAGGCATGTCTATGTATTTCAAGCATGTCTATGCAGAGTAGGCATGTTTATGCAGTATGTAAGCATGTTTGTGTCATGAAGGCACATTTGTGTCTTCTAGGTCAAATCGACAGTTCTGTGATGAACATACGTTGTCGATTGGATAAGCTGCTAAGAGGATACACTCAAGCAGGTCCTCTGGGGAAGACTAGGATAGTAGATAGGGCTAGGTTTGACAATTCTGTGATAGAACATACGTTGCCAATTAGGAAACTACTCAAGAGGATTCACTCAAGTAGAGGCCCTAGGATAGGATAGAGCAAGGCACTTTGTGATGAACAGTGAGTACCAAGACATAGTACTTTGTGATGAACAGAGAGTACTAAAAAGAGAAGCACTTTGTGATGAACGGGGAGTGCAAATATGAGTAGCACTTTGTAATGAATAGGGAGTGCAAATGTAAGCAACACTTTGTGATGAATAGGGAGTGCAAAAACACGTAGTACTTTGTGATGAATAGGGAGTACCACTAGGATAAATAGCAACACTTTGTGATGAATAGTGAGTGTCACTAGGATAAAAGCAAAACTTTGTGATGAACAGTGAGTGTCACTAGGATATAGTATCATAAGCACTTATGATAAAAGTAGCATTTTATGATGAACAGAGAATGCCACTTTGACTGACACAGTTGATTTGCTTGACTATAGGAGTATCTACCTATGCTAGAGTCACGAGAGAGATTCCCGTCAACATAGAGATTACGACCAGAGCTGACATTCGAGGACCGTGCTGCTATTGAGGCTATGGGTCTGAGATATATCTTGTATGTGCCTAAGTTTCAGGCAAACATGGGGTTGTTGACTGCGCTTTCTGAGAGGTGGCACTCTGAGACTTGTACATTTCATTTGTCGATGGGTGAGATGACAGTCACCTTGGAGGATGTTTACAGGATACTGAGGATACCGATCGATGGGGAGCTGATACCCTATGATTGAGATGGAGACAGGGAGGCACTGAGGTGAGTGTTTTAGGATCCCAGACTAGAGATGAGATCTGGACACGTGGCATGGGATACCATGACAGCGATAGGACTGACACTACCAGCAATGCTAGCAGGAGTTATCAGTGGGTTCCTGTGTCCAGACAGGGTGACACGAGGGTTGGCTGTGGGCTGGGGGAGCACCTTGGAGACACTGGTTACACAGCACACCAAATATGCCTAGGGACCGTGTGTGCTGGCACACTTGTACTCTGAGCTGCATCAGTTTTTGTATCATGGATCCATAGGATTGGGCTGCAGAGTTACATTGCTACAGGTGTGGGCATATAAGAATCTGCCAGTTACCCGACCGATACATTTCAGGGGCAGGGGTCATGGACGCAGCTTTGTTCATTTGTATGATATGATTACCTCACAGCCACGGATTGGCAGGTTGGAGCATTGGTGTCGAGTTCTAGATGAGATCGACACTATGATATGGATGCCATACTGTGAGTTTGAGCAATGGGAGGAGGATGCAATGGATCTACCGTATACCTTCCAGAGTAGATATCTAATTGGACGTACACCCTATGTATTGGAGAGATAGCTGATTGACAGGGTGTGTAGGCAGTTTGGCAGTATTCATGGGATGCCAAAGATGTATGCTCGGATAGTCAGGGATCGGGTACACTTTGGGTCATTGCTATCATATGATCAGGCAGTGATGCAGCTGGTAGAGATGGTACAGATGCCATGGGATATGTGGCTAGAGATTGAGGATGCAGGCATGGATGCAGAGTACATGACGTATTGGGCTGAGCATCCCTTTCCATGACCGACAGACCTAGGGGAGCCTCTAGATGGAGATGGTGGTGGGGATGGAGATGATGATGGAGATGATGGTGGGAGAGGCTGACGGAGGAGACGGGGTGTTGTTGGAGAGAGGAGGGTAGGGAGGAGAGATAGGCTCGAGTGGTGAGGGGTCTGGTGGATTGCCACTACAAGTGCCAGCAGCATAGGGTCCTAGATAGGTGCAGGGATAGGGGCAGAGGCAGGTACAGGTATAGGTACTAGTACAGGGGGAGCCATAGGCAGAGGCACAGGGGGTCGAGGAGGAGGAGGATGAGCTTCTTGAGCTGAGGGAGATCTACCAGGGACAGGTAGATGAGATTCAAGACCTGGAGAGAGAGACAGCTAGGCTCAGGAGGTGACTGAGGGAGACATAGCATGAGTGGGATCAGGCTATCCAGCGCTATACTGAGGCTGAGACAATGCTGAGGGCTGGGAGGTAGGCGATGGAGGACACAGGGGCTGGATATGCATATGTTCTATGGGCAGGGGAGGAGATAGGTTACTGGCGAGACCTATATTATGGGGCAGTGCCACCAGAGCAGCGGGCAAGGAGCTTCCGCAGACCATCGCGGACAACGATGACTATGAGAGGGAGCTAGAGGAGATAGGCATCCAGCGGTGAGGTAATGGGTCCTCCACCACCACTAGATAGAGGGGGCAGGAGAGATGATCCTAGAGCAGGTCCTTCTAGGGCTCAGACTCCGTCGAGGTCAGGCGGCTCCGAGGGAGAGAGTTCATCATAGCCATAGAGGGCTCCCTATGTATCAGTTTTGTACTATTTTGTATGATGATGTAGACACCTTCGAGTGATTTTGTAGCCATATGTATTTTGACATCATTGTATCATGACACTTTTGATTATATATATATGAGATGATTCCTCTTTGCGGCAGCTATATGTATGCGTACCTATGTGATGAGATGTTTCATGATGTATGTTTCTATGTGATGCTTATGTTATGGATGCAAATATGTACATAATGAAATGCAATATTTTTGTTCTTTTATGTTTTATATGTTTATGAAAATGCAATTGTGAATGTATGGAATGTAGATGAATATGATAATGCAAATGATTATTTACATGATGAAAATATAAAATGTGCTAACATGTGTTGTGTGCAGGATGTGCTACAATTGTAATATCTATATGTATATATGAAATGCTTAATATGTGGTAATGCAGGTGAAACTACATGAGATGCAAATGTCTTTGGCGTGTCATTATACTCAGTCGTGTGATAGTAGGCTACGCGGACTCAAGAAGGACGATGGAAGTCTATCAAGAAAGGGGGATGGAAGATATAAGATATGAAATTGAAAGAGCTTCTTGTGCGTTATCATCATTGAGCTTTATTATGGCAAGTAGGTTATGACAATCGAGGCATATGTTCGACCCAGAAAGTCATTGTGCCTGTTTGCATGGAGATAAGATAGTTGTAAACAAAGAATGCCCCAATTCATACTAGACTCTCAGTGTCCTCATATCCTTGGACAAGTCATAGAATTACTAAGAGACAATCCACAGACAACAAAGAAAAATAGGTGACGATACCCCATCCTCGCCTTTTTAGTCAAAGACATCCTGGAGATAGAATCTCTAGTCAGAGACATCTTGGAAAAGCTAAAAGACATGTCACCAAAAGATAAAATCAAAAAAGAAAAGAAAGATTTGACACCAAAATCCACTGTAGTCCTCAAGTTTAGTGTCTCTTGTCACTTGTATAAGTCTTATTTGATTGTGGTCACAATGTTTACTTTCACAAAAAGGATAGATAGCACTAAACCATAATGTTGTCTGAGTCTGTTGAAAGATTTGATTTGTTGAAGCCCATTGTTGTTGCTGTGTCTCATCTGAAACCGATTGAGTCCATGAAATTGATACTTTATCATGGAGAAGATGAAACTTTATTGCAGATTGGCGATACAAATGTTGCTTTATTGTGGATTGTGTGCAGATAGACTGAAGAAAGGTAGAAGAAACTGTACTCCTTAGAACATGTGATGCTCTCAGTTCCAGACCCCTTACTAGACGTAGGATTTTTCCTTAGCCACATATAGGAGATGATTTATTATGGATTGAAAGGGGTGAAAAGGGGGTTAATTATTAATGGCAAACCAATCTTAGGTAGATCAATAACAAGCCATGATGGGAATGTGTAAATTGTATTATGAATGGATAGGTTGTGAGTGTGTGCAAAGTGAAGGATGAAATGGAATCCTGAAGGAGGGAGGAGCAATGTCTCTACGCATGGTGCTGGTAACCCAGTTTTCACCATGGTACTTGCCCAGGGCACCACGAAAGTGGTTTTCACCATTGGACGAAATTATTTCTCTTTAATTTTTTTGATTTTTTTTTTTGTTGTTGTCACAAGGCACCTGGTTGCCAGATTTTCACCAAGTAACGATTTTTTTATGTTTTATGATTTTTTTGTATTTTTGAATTAGGATACTCTGAAGAGCTATGTATAAAACTTGCAAAGGTGCATGCTTTTGATAGGATCCTCCAAATGTTCACCCTCTGTGGTTGAGAGCTGATATGCACCAGATCCATATGCTGCTATGATGATGTAAGGACCAAGCTAGTTTGGTTCGAATTTGCCCTTCTTCTCTCTGTCTTGTTGATTTTTAGGATTTTCTTTGAGAACCAAGTCACCTACCTCAAATTTATGAGGCTTCACTTTATGATTGTAACTGTGACTCATTCGTTGTTGATAAGCCTTGAGATGATTAATAGCAGTTTGTCTTCGTTCGTCCAATAGTTCAAGTTCTTGTAAGCGAGAGACCCTATAGTCTTCATCACTGATAATGTTTTGCAAAGAGACTTGTAAAGAGGGTAACTCGACCTCAATAGGCAAGATAGCTTTAGCATCATAGACAAGTGAATAGGGTGTAGCTCCTGTAGGTGTGTGGACGCTTGTGCGGCAGGCCCAAAGTGCGGGATTAAGTTGGATATGCCAATTATGGCTAGCATCGTCGACTGTCTTTTTTAAGATTTTAAGGATTGTTTTATTAGATGCCTTAGCTTGACCATTACCTTGGGGGTAATATGGAGTGGAGAAACAATGGGAAATATGGAAGCGGTCACAGAGTTCATGAACATCCTGATTTTTGAAGGGACGCCCGTTATCCATGATGATGGAAACAGGAATATCGTATCGACAAATGATATAGTTGAGAATGAATGTAGCAATTTGTTTTCTAGTGACTTGTGTGAGAGGCACGACTTCGATCCATTTTGTGAAATATTCTGTGGCAGTGATTATGAATTTATGACCGTTGGAAGATGGAGGGTGAATCTTGCCTATGAGATCGAGTCCCCACTAACAAAAGGACCAAGGAGTCGCAATTGGTTGAAGTTCTTGTGCTGGCGCATGAATGAGGTCTCTGTGAAGTTGACACTTCTTACATTTCTTGACAAACTAATATGAATCTTTTTCCATATTGGGCCAGTAATATCCAGTTCTAATGAGTTTCTTGGCTAAGGTAGGACCACTAGAATGCGGACCACATATCCCTTCATGTACTTCACATAACGCAATCTGATCTTCGTCACTTTCTAAACATCTAAGAAGAGTGCCATCTAGACCTTGACAGTAGAGGATATCGGCTAAAATGACGTATCAAGAAGATTGGTGAATGAAAGTGTGATGTTGGTTATTGGATAGGTCAGGAGGAAAGGTATTATCACGAAGGTATGTGAAAATGGAACCATATAACTAGGACTCAGGACTGACGACACATATTATCTCAGTAGGAGTGATTTCATATGAGGGAACCAAAAGGTTATCCACCAAGAACTCATAGCAGGTCTCATTCGGTGGTAGATCAATTAGTGAAGCAATTGTAGCCATGGCATCTGTGGCTCGATTCTGCTCTCTTGGTATCTACTCAAAGTCTAATTTCATGAAATGTTGTTTCAGGTCATCCACCATTCTTTTGTAAGGCATTAATTTCTCATCATTTGTTTGCTAGTCATCAGTTACTTGACGAATTACAAGCTGAGAATCTCGAAAAATACGAAGTTCCTGGATCTTCCACTGAACTGCAATCCATAATCTAGTTGTTAATGCCTCATATTCCGCTATGTTATTAGTGCATGGAAATGATAATCGATATGATTTTGGTATAGAATCCCCTTGAGGAGTTATGAAGAGGATGCCAGCTCCTACCCCATGCTGTGTGTATGAGCCGTCAAAGTAAAGTTGCCATGGCTTTGCATGTGACACTGTTAAAATGGATTCATCTGGAAATTCTGAAATGAGAGGAACATCATCTATCATGGGAGCATCTGCTAACTGATCTGCGATAGCTTGTCCTTTTATTTCTTTTCTGTCCACATACTCGATGTTGAATTCACTCAGGATCATCACCCATTTGGCTAGTTGCCTAGTAAGTGTCACTTTATTGAGAAGGTATTTCAATGGATCAATCCTTGCAACCAACTTAGTCTTATGAGTTAGCATGTAATGTCATAGTTTCTGCGAAGCAAAGACCATAGCAAGACATGCACGCTCAATTGGTGTGTAGTTTAGCTCATATCCCACCAATGTGTGACTGATATAGTATACTGCCTTTTCTTTGCCCTCAGCAACTTGTTGTGCTAAGAGTGCCCCTAGTGCTATTGAAGTAGCTGATATGTATAGTAATAGAGGTTATTCTAGAACTAGTGGCATCAAAACTAGTGGATTCAGAAGATAATCTTTGAGTATCTGGAAAGCCTGTTGACAGTTATCATCCTATTTGAATTTGATGTTTTTATGTAGCAAGTGTTGAAAAGGATTACACTTATCTGCAAGTTGTGCTATGAATCTTCGTATAGACTGGAGTCTCCCTTGCAAAGATCAAAGCTGACTGATGTTTCGTGGTGGTTGCATCTCTAGGATGGCCTTGACTTTTGCTGGATTGGCTTCAATTCCTCTTTTTGATACAATGAATCCTAGGAGCTTCTCGAAGGTCACTCCAAAGACACATTTCTTGGGGTTTAATCTTACTTTATATTTTTCCAACCGATCAAAAAGTATGTCCAAATATGTATCTCTATCTATTGATATACCTAAGAGGTCGTCAACATAATCTTCCACAGTTACGTGCATGAGATCATGAAAGATAGTAGTCATGGCTATTTGATATGTAGCACCTGCATTTTTGAGCCCAAAGGGCATGACATTCCAACAGAAAGTTCCCCAAAGACAAGTGAATGTTGTTTTGTGCTGATCCTCAGATGCGATTTTTATTTGATTGTAACCAGAGAATCCATCCATCAAAGATAACATCGCATGACTTGCTGTGAGATCGACAATCAAGTCAATATTTGGTAATGGAAAATCATCCTTAGGACAAGCTTTGTTGATGTCTCTGAAATCTGTACATATTCTGATACTACGATCTGGTTTACTAACAGGCACTAAATTGGAGATCCATTTGGGATAATCAATTGGGTGTATGAATCCAACATCCAATAATTTCTCAAGCTCTGCTTTGACTAATAATGCGACTTGTGGGTGCATCTTTCTTAATTTTTGTTTCACTAGTTTTGCCCCTGGTTTAACCGTCAAATGGTGCATTACCAAATCCAGATCCAACCCAGGAATATCAGCGTATGACCATGCAAAGTTGATTTGTCGTTCCATGAAGAAACTTATGAATCTTGACCTTTTCGACTCTATCAAAGATTGAGCCAGGAATATGTTGTGTGGAACTTCTTCTGTACCAATGTTTGTTTTGATAGTCTCCTCTACCAACATGGATGACTTTTCCTCATATGATGCTGGGAGAATGTCGAGCCTGCCATCTTCGGGTGCCTCAGAGAGGTTGTCACCCTCAGATACGTGCTTTCTTTTTACTTTTTTGGGGTCAGATAGCGCCACAGTGTGGTTTTCACCATAAGATCCATGTTTTGTTTTTATTTTTATATTTTTGCGACTGGAAGGTCCGACACCCTCACCAAAATATGCCACGCTATTGAGTTCTATAGTGTATCCTACTTTATGGTCCCCAGGGGGAAGATCATCTCATATGCCAAGATAGTAAATAACGGCTTCATCATTTTGGAATGTGTCAAACTATGCAGGTCCTTCATGGTCCCAGTCAATAAGTTGGTGGTGAACAAGGGGGAGGCCTTTTATGTCTTCAAAGTTAGCGGGGCTAAGAGTGAAGATGCAGTTATATTCAGGTATGTCGAGGTAATTATCAAGGTCATCATTGGCACTCTCCTCATCAGTCTCGATCGTGAACAAATCCAAATTATCATCACTAGTAGCGCATTCTGGGACAAGTTTTCTCATTCTATGTGATTTTGACCTAGGACCTAGAGGCAAGGACTGTATGGGATCCTCCAGGGTTGTTTCTTGACCAACTTTGAATTTTTCATAAAATTCCTCTTCTTCTGTGGGTTCCTTTGGCTCCCTGAATGTCTCGGTGAGCTCGTAGTCACTGGAGGATTTGTGTGAACCCCATTCCCATTCATTGGAGTTTTTGGAATAGCGATTTTCTTGTTGTATTTTGGCAGCTTTGAATTGTAATGCTTCCTTTTTTCTTTGAGTGTTTACCTTGTAAGTCATGAAACCAAGTCCTTTCTAGTGTTCCTTTTTGAATGTCAATTCAGGTTGTAAAGGCTCAATGATGCCTTCCTTTCTTAAGCCAAGAGGGCTTTTGCCATCATACCCAAATTTTTGTAGAATCTTGAACCCTTTACCATACTTCTCACATGGTATGCTGATATGATCTTGTGTATCATTTTCAAGGTCTTTGTAAAGCATTTTGTATAAGTCTTCCTCTTCCAGTTCACCCCATCTTTGAAAGGTAGTAGGATCCCATTTGAGTATAATAATAGATACTTGCTTATTAGGATGTGGTCTTCCATATTCTTTTGGTGAACTCATGACTTGTTGTAAGTACATGGTTTGATTCAAAGTGTATTCACCCATGCCATTGTCCTGGAATTTCCCTTTAAGCTAACCTTGTTTTGATGTCGAATGTTTTTATGACTTAGGATCAATGTATGCAGAAGAAGGAACAACTTCCCTATTACTTGGAATGATTGTCTCAGTTTTCGGTCTCAAGTTATTGCAGTATATGAATGGATTAGGATCTCCATTAACTGTTATTTCAACTCCATTGTGAGGAAACTTGATGCATTGGTGATATGTAGATGGGACTGCCCTCATTTCATGAATCCAAGGACGTCCTAGTAATATATTATATGTGAGATCTAGGTCTAGGACTTGACAAACCACATCCTTCATAACTGGCCCAACTCTGAGAGGTAAGGTGACTGTGCCTTTGGATTAACGCTCTTCATCATCATATGCCTTGATGGTAATTTTTTTTGTAGAATTCACAGCTTTATTAGAATATCCCAATTGTTTAATAGTGCTCAATGTACAAATGTTCAGACCTGCTCCTCCATCTATTAGGACTCATTTTATTCGATGTTTGTGTATGAAGGCTTCAATGTGTAAAGGTGCATTATGTGGTTGACTTACAGAGGTGTCATCGACTTCTATGAATGTAAGGGAGTGTGGAATGGAAAGGTATCCCACCATGGCTTGAAACTAGTCCACGTTCAAATCAGTGGGGACAGAAGTGTCTCTCAAGATTTTGTCAAGAATGGCTTTATGTGTGGGGGATATGCGTAAAAGCTCAAGGATGGAGATGAGCACGGGTGTCTTCCCTAACTGTTCTACAAGGTCATACTCAGGCTTGGTCGATGAGGAAGTGGTGTTTTTAGCTGGAGCACCTTACAAAGTGAATTTACCTTGATGGGTTGTAACATGACATTCAGAGGTAGGTTCAGAAGAAGATCCAATGCCTTTTAGGACAATTTTGGGTCTTTGGGTAGAATTTTCAGGTGTTTTGTCCATGATGATAATGGTAGAGACATAATTGTCCATGGAAATGTGATTGATAGTTGAATCATAGTTATAAGATGCTCTTGTATAGTTGGTTTGGTCATCTGTGGCTGCAGCTTTTCCCTTGTCATGCTTTGGGAATGGTTCCTTAAACATCTCATGTTCTTGATTGGATGAGTGTCCTTCAATCTCAATGTCACCTCTATCAATGAGATCTTGTATGATGTTCTTCAGTCGATGACAATTTCCTGTCTTATGACCCTTGCTCTTATGGAATTCACAATACTCATCATCATTCCACCAATTTGGTTTGACCTTTGGCTCATATGGAGGAAAATCTGGAATTGTGATTACTTTGTTTGCCACTAGCTTCTTGAAAACTGACTCAAGTGGTTCTCCCAATGGGGTGTACTTCCTTTGTGATCTAGAAGTTGTTTGAGTATTCACTTAATTGTTTGTAGAGTTTGATCCTGAAAAAATGATTTTGGGTCACACTGTATTGGCATCAACAACACCAACATTGACTGTGTTCTTGTTTTTGTTCCAAAATCTTGGCTTATCTTTTCCTTTAAAGTCATCTTTGTTTTCCTTGAATATCTTGATGACTCCTTGTTCAATTAGGACCTTTTCTGTCGCTAATCCTTTTTCAATGATGTCTTTGAAGGTGGACAAACAAGCTTTTCTTAGCTCATAACCAATGTCTTTGTTAACATTCTGGGTGAACATTTCTACCATTTGTTTTTGTGGAATTTCACAAGAGCATCTGCTGGCTAGATTCCTCCATCTTTGTAAAAATGATGAAAAAGACTTAGCTTCTTTTTTCTTGGTGTTGCACAAAGTAGTCATTGATATGTCTGTCTCTATGTTGTAGGAGAAATGTTGGATAAATGCCTCTGCTAAGTCACCCCATGACTTAATTCTAGGTGGGAGTTGAGAGAACCATTTCATAGCTTGATCACCTAAGCTTTGTGGGAATAATCTCATCAAATATATCTCTTCTGCTGCTACCTCAATGCAAGCTGTGAAAAATTGTCTTATGTGTGCCTTAGGATCCCCTTTTCCTTTATACTTATCAAACTTAGGTGTCACAAAGTGTGTAGGAAAAGGAGGCATTGGAATGCTCTTGTCAAATGGATAAGGACATATGTCTCTCATTGTGTATGTTGGCTTCAATGTAATTATGTCCTCCATTTTCTTTTGTAAGTCCCTGATTTGTTGCTCCAAATTGTTCTTCGGTGGAGACCAACTTCTTGAACCATACCCCATGCCTGAACCACCGGGTGGAGGAGGAGCATGTTGCATATATGGATGATATTGATCATACACATGTTCATATGGAGGAGGTCTATAATGATGCTATGTATATGGACCACTTGGTATAGAGTCATGTTGAGGAACAACATATCTGCTTTGTCCATGTATACCGTACTCTATAGGAATGTCATGAGTTTGTTCTAGTGTGTTGCCCCCAAATTTGACGTGGGGTTTCCTTGTGTCCAAATTTTGAGCATTCCTTTGAATATCCAATTGCTTTGGTGGTTGATCCTTAGCATTGGTATGTGATTGAGCATTGGTATGTGGGACCTCTGGTTTTTGAAACAAAGATGATGGTGATTCAGGTACAAGATGTGGTCCTCTATTGCCTCCACTATTAGGCCTCCTTTGATCCATGTTGGAGTGAGTTTGTTGCAAAGGTCGATTTTCCATTATTTGAGACATGTCAAAATCATGAGGTATCTTGGCTCCACTTTGTGCCATCACTTGTAGAAAGTATTGTCTATCCCTCCTCATTATTTCCTCAACCAATCGATTGAAATGGGGATTCATAATGGTGTCTTCCACTTCTACTGAATGTATGGAAAAGTTATCCATATTGTCATTGTGTGTATCATTGTTGTTTGTAGTGTCCATGTTCTCAATATTTGGAATGTTTCTATAAGCATCCATGTCAGGTAATGTAGTATGATCAGAATTGAAAAAGATATCATTGTCATACTCATAGGAACTCATGTTTGCGGACTCTTGAGCCTCTTTAGATTCTCTCCTAGATTTTTGTAAACTGGTTTCAACCATGAACTAGGTATTGACCAAGATGTGTGAGACTAGATGAAAAATGGAAAGAGTATGGAAGACCAAGAGTTGGATGGAATGTAAATGAATTTGAGGTGTACTTGCAATGTCCAAAGTGTAAGACTAAGTATGTATGTAGTAGAGTAGGTGTGGCTTCCAAAGAGATGATAGTTTCTCTTGATGAGGTAAGTTGACCTTGACTCTAAGTAAGACCAAATGAGACCCAAAGATGATAGACCTTGATGAGGGACCACTTAGCAAAATGGTGTTGTATGCAGTGTGTTGACAAAGTATGATGAGGACAAGCAAGTGTCCTTTTGACTCAAGTTTAGACAAATGTGAATGTAATGTAAGGTGTAAAGCAATGATGGACTTTGTGAGAGCCAAAGATAGGTTGAATCTAGATGAAAACCTGAAGAGATAGCCTAGGAAGTTCAATAAGTCTGAAACTAACTGTTCTTGTTTGCTAAATTATGAATGTTTTCAATCCTGAACACAAACGTGCCTGTATACTTCACAGACACGCTTAAAGGACACAAATGCTATTCTGTCAGACATAGACATGTTTAAATGACACAGACGTGGTTCTATCAGACACAAACGTGATTTCTGAGATGCTGCAATGTTGCTCAAAAGACATAGACACATTTCTGCTCTTCACAGATGCGGTTAGATGATACATACACTATTCTGTCAGACACAGATGCATTTCTACAAACTTTGTGCAATTTTTCCAATCTGTGAAGTTGTTTGTTGTGACCAAATCTGAATGTTTGACTATTTTTCGTGACAAGAGGACACAGTGTTGATGAGGAATCAATGTTTGCAAGTGTTTAGACTCTAAAATGGCTCAAAGAAAAGTTTGTTGTTTGATGTAAGAATGTTTTGCATACACTTGAAGACACAAAAGACACAATGTTTGTTGTTTGGTCTTGAATGTTTGATTGTTCAAAATAAGTCAAGCACAATTCTTATGGTTGGCCAAGACAATAGTTGTTGATCCCACATGGAGTTCCCCCAAGGCTACGCTATTCAAAGCGGATAATTAGATGCTTGACCCCATTGGATCCACCCTCGGCACTCACTTCTCGTGGCATCCAAGAATCAGTCCCCATGAAAACTCCCCGTGGTGAACTTTGTATCTCTACTAAGAACCGTATGTGTGTGGGCCGCTACTAGAGGTCCGACCTCCTGCCTCAACAACTAGAAGGATTTTGGCTTCTAAAACAAAAAGGTGCTAGTAAGGGCATCCGCTCGTGTGGCCATACATGCGACACTTTCAGCTCTATAAATACAGAAGGCTCCCAGTCGGTAGGGGTTACGCCCTACAACTGATCAAATAAATTTGATCAAACGGGTTTATGGGGAGACATAGTGTCGGTATGAACTAATCAGCACACGTTATTCATAGTTTTCACCATGAATATAATTATTTATAGTGGTTTGGAAGAAGACGACTTTTCTTTTGCTACCACTTGGGTCGTTCTCTCCTCACTAGTAGTCCTAATGACCACACAGGGAGACAGGCCCTCTAAAGATTAAACAAAAAGAGCCTATTGCTCAAAACACAAAAGACAATGATTTAATTTTAGTGCACCTATTGAAGTGTTTGCTAGTCTATGAAAACAAGGCACACAATAAAAATAAAAAACCCTTGCCAAGGACCTGCAACAAAGATCTATTTGTAAAGCGAAAAATCATGATCGAACCCTAGTTGCTCTCCCCCCTTCCAACTCCGAGGAGAGAGAAGGGAGATTCACTAGGGTTGATGGTTTTCACTTAGGGGAGAGAATTTACATTCAAAAGAGGGGTTGAAACCCACAAGATCCAATCCCACGCAATGCAAGATTGGATGCTAAATGTGTTTCAAGGGTTAAGACAGCAAGGCTACCCTCTTTTGTAAAGAATGTTGATAGAAGAATTAAGCTAGGAATGCATAGAAAGTGACAAAGATTCGCTTATAAACTGAGATAGGGATATAGGATGAAGCTGCGGACCTGGAATTAGTAGTAAAATGTCGATACGGCGCTGTCCTACAAATTTGAGCAAAAGTTGTCGGGATGATGGCGCCCGACGCCACGGTCCTCCGAAAAATCCGCGAAACGAAGGGGGATCTGTTCGTCTCTGCACAAGGATTCCAGATCTTCAATTTCAGCCGCGTACCTGCAACCTACACACAGAAAAGAGAAGACGATTGGGGGGTTAGGGATTAGGGGTTTGCCTTTAGATCAAACCCCGGTTTTGGAATTAACCAAGAAATGAGCAAGTGCTGTAAATGTAAATAACTGTAAAACAAGTACTAATACCTTGTTCTAAGGATGTTTGTATCCTTATGTGCGAAGGTATAGATGTTGTATGTTGTTGTAGTATGTAGTATGTGATCTCCTCTTCAATGGTTGAATCCTTGTCTTGAATGCAACACTTAGCCTTGAATGGAGACTTAGAAGGAATGCTTGAATGCTTGAATGTTTGAATGCTTGAATGTTTGAGTATAGTTTCCACGCTTGTACACATATGTCCTTCTCATGCCAAATGAGAGAGAAAAATGTAGTTTATATACTTGTCATTTAGGGCTGATAGACTGATTTTCCCGACCTTAGGCCGACCAGGAAAGTTTAATTTCCAATTTGCAAATAAAAAGACCCGAGACCCCTTAGGAGACCGGGCCCAAAATAGGACCCAGGGACTAGGGCGCTGGGCGCTCTAGTCCCACCTCTCGGGACAGCAGGGTGCAAGGAGGTTCAGGCCAGGGTGCTTGAAAAATGCAGTTTTTAGTGTCGTGAGCAAGTTTCAGGGTCTCCATTCAGGTTGCGTGTTGTGTCGCCATCGTGAAGACCGAAATGCAGTCGAAATTGCAAGTGTCGCAATTTTAGGACGCTACACTATTAGTAGTTTGGATTGTTTCAAATGATCACCCCTTCCTACAAGCACACAAGTTAGGTAAATTTTAAACCCAAAAGACTTTGTGAAAATAGGGGCCTTCAACAAAACATTTTTTCTTTCAAGACAAGTTGCACCAATTTTGTTAGCTAGATCTGAAAATGTTAGCTCAAAATAAACCAGATCTGAAAACCCGAATGACTAAAAATTGAATCAATGAAACCCAAAATGAAACAAGTGCACACAGATGCGGTTATCAGAAACACAAATGTGGCTTCTAGATGCAGACACGCTTAGATGAGACACATACGCGGCTCCAGAACATAGATGCGGCTTCTAGACACAGATGTGCTTGAAAACCCCACATACACGACTAGGGAACACAGACGCAACTTCCAGAATCTGTAAAAAAAAATATTGTTGAGGATGCAAACGCGATCCCAGATGTCTCAGATGTGGCAAAAAACCAAAAACATGATCTGAAAGTATGCAGACATGATCCTAGATGTCTCAGACACGACAGAAAACCAAAAACGCAATCCGAAAGTATGCAGACGTGAAAATATCAAAATGCTATAAAAAATGTCAGATCTGCAACTTCAAAACACACAATCTACAACAAGGATGTTAAACGCAAAAGGGACAAGAGTCCCACCGGGCGTGCCAAAATGTATATGGTGAAAATGGAAACAACAATATTGAAAGACTAAATGAATTCAACCACAAAACCCTAGCCTAACAACAACAAAGATCCACCATAACATATAAGATTACCTAAGACAATGCAAATCAAATGAAATCACAAAGATTATACCATTACATGTCCAATAGGGTTTGAATCTTCGTTCTTCCTATCTCCATTGATCTTGCTTGATATATTTGCTCTCATATTTTATGTGTGCACAAGAGCTCAACAAAGAACGGAAATATGGTTGCAAGTAGGCTTGATTGCATATGCAAGTTTGAAAGCGTAGTCGGGGCTGAATGCATAGTGAGTTAGTTAGGGTTTGATAATGAAGGAAGCATCTCCTTATATAGAAGATACTATAAGAAATGGAGGGATAAGATTGAGAGGTGTAAAAAAAATCATCTATGATTAGAAGGTAGGTAAAGAAAATGAATAAAATAATGAAAGGGGTAGGTAGTGTATGAATTAAGAGATGAATGACATGTGTCATGGGTAGAAAAGGTTAATGAATTAATTAAATAAATAAAGATTTATTTATTTAATAGAGGAAGTGGGATCAATTAAATAAATAAGATATTTATTTAATTTAGGAAAAAGGATAATTTAAATAAATAAATGTATTTATTTAAATGAGAAATAAGGCTAGAAGAGGATAAATGAATTAATTAAATAAATAAAGATTTATTTAATTAATAGAAGAATTAGGATTAAAATAATTAAATAAATAAAGATATTTATTTAATTAGACATGACAATTTTAGGTATCTACACCTTGAAATTCATGTAAGCAGCATATGACAACAATGTTCTTACTCCTTCAAGTCTTGCCACAGGTGCAAAAGTCTCACCATAATCAATTCCTTCTTCTTGGGCATAACCTTTGCAAACTAGTCTTGCTTTATTTCTAATGACCTCACCTCTTTCATTCAACTTGTTTATGAAAATCCACTTTGTACTGATTACATTTTTGTCCTTTGGTCTTGGGACCAGTGTCCATGTGTCATTCTTCTTGATTTGATCAATCTCTTCTGTCATAGCATTTATCCAATCTTAACTATTAAATGCCTCTTTCACTATCCTCGATTCAAATTCAGATATCAGACATGTGTTCTGTCTCAGTTTGTTCCTTGTCATCACTGGATCATTCTTATCTCCTATAATCTGACTTGATGCATGATGTCTTCTAACATACTTGGCTAATACATGCTTAGTAGGCTCTGTATGATCTTCTTCATCACTCGGTAACTGGATATTCTCTTCATTTACTTCAACAGCTCTCTTGGTAAGACTTTTCAGTTGAACATAGACAAATTCATCGTAATCTTCTAGTTCCTTGGAATTTCCTTCATCATTTCTTTCTGCAAATTCATCAATTTTCACATTTGCACTTTCTACTATTTTGTTAGATGATTTGATTAGACATTTAAATGCTTTGCTTCTAGAAGAATAACCAAGAAATGTTCCTTCACTTTTCTGATCAAACTTTCCATTTCTATCATCTTTGTCAACATAGCATCTACTTCCAAATATTTTGAAGTAACTTACATTAGGTTTCTTGTCATACCAGATTTCATATGGTGTCTTCAAAGTTCCTTTCTTCAGTTGTACTCGGTTCAGGGTGTAAACTACTGTGCTTATTACTTCTCTCCAAAATGTTTGTGGCACTTTCTTTTCAATCATTAGGGTTCTAACACAATCCACAATAGATCTATTTCTTCTCTCAACAATTCCATTTTGTTGTGGAGTTCTCGGTGCAGAGACTTGTCTTTTTATACCATGATCATTGCAGAATAAGTTGAACTCATCAGATGTGAACTCTCCTCCTCTGTCTGATCTAAGACATTTCAGTTGTCTTCCTATTTCATTTTCAACTCTTGCCTTGTACCATTTAAACATTTGAAAAGCTTCTGATTTTTCTTTTAAAAACATAACTGACATCATCCTTGAATAATCATCCACAAATAATATGAAATATTTATCACAATAATAACTTTGAACTTTCATAGGACCACAAAGATCAATGTGCACAAGATCTAAAATTCCCTTAGAAGTGTAGGACTTACTTGTAAAGCTTGATCTTGTCATCTTACCCATCTGGCATCCTCAGCACATAGCATTCTCAAGTTTTTCCAAACTTAGTAGACCTCTTACTCGGTGCTTCTTGCTTATCTTGATCAGATTATCAAAATTTACATGACAAAACCTTTTATGCCATAACCAAGTATCATCTATCTTTGCATACAAACACTTGTTTCGAGTTGAGTCAAGGTGAAATGTGTTACCTTTTGTTTGAGTCCCGATAGCAGCTAACTTTCCATGCTTGTCATGAACTTTGACAATTCCTTTCTGAAATTTTATTTGGTAACCTATGTTGTTTAGCTATGCTACACTCAACAAGTTGTATTTCAGACCTTCAACCCAATAAACATCATTACATTTAGCATTATCAAGAAGTGTTATAGATCCTTTACCTTTTACCGGACATGGTGCATCATTACCAAATCTTACATAGCCTCCATCATAATCTTTTAATGTAACAAATTTGTGTTTATCACCTATCATGTGATGTGAGCATCCACTATCTATGATCTAAAAATCATTAGTATTTATGTGAGGGGTGAATTCACAAAACTGGTTCCCACTTTTGCCAACGAAAGAATTTGGCGAAAGTGGGAATTTCGGATTTGACAATGTTCGAGCAAAACACAAATGTTCGCTCGGACTGCCCCTGGGAGTCCGAGCGAACCAAACGGTTCAGCTGGGTTCGAGCGAACCCATTAAATATCGATATTTTAATGGGTTCGCTCGAACCCCCCATTCGCTCGAACCCTTGGCAGTTAGGGTTTTTTTTAAAATTTTATAAATATCGAAAATGACAGTTAAAAGGTCATTGTTACATTTGACTTTTTCTGTCTGGTGGGGGTTGGATCGAACCAGTCGTCAGCATCACGTCATCGAGCCTTGTCTGCAGCAGTTAGCATCTTTCTTATTTCAGTTTTCGACCCTTGTTATATCAGGTGCACAAAATAACCCTTTGTTTGGTTTAATAATGTCTTTTTTTATTAAATTTGTAAATAATTTATTTGTTAATTTAATTTTTTTATTAAATAATTATATATAGTTATTGGTTTTGAACATTTTAGAAAAATGTTTGATAATTTATTGTTTTTCATTATTTTAGAAAAATGTTTGATAATTTAATATTTTGATTGAAATGTGTAAATTTGTTTTTAAAATTACGTAATTGTATAGATGTATATTTTTTTCAACATTTTAAAAAATTGTTATGAAAAACATAGAAAACTACCCTGTAGTAAATCAGATCTTAGAAAAACATTAGCAAAAAAAGAAAAACGTTAAAAAAATTAATTTAAATAAACATTAGAAAATTTAGATACCAAATTTAAACAAATTAGACAAAATAAATTTCCTCTACAATGTGACCTATTTTCACATCCTATTACACGCACAACATGACCCCTTAAGACCACATATGACACTATACGTTCTCTTAGGAGGTCATAGAGGATCACATATAATATAATAGTGTACATGTATGACATTCCCTTTAGGATCACATCTAGTGTCCTAAGGGGTCATACGTGGTTCTAAGGGGTCACACGTGTTATAACACATGCGGGACCCCTTAGAATCGCATATGACCCCTTATAAAATTGTAGGGTGAATGACATACCCCTTAGTCCATCAAATAGTGTCTTAACACATACGTGACCCATTAAAATCGCATATGACCCTTTATAAAATCAATCTTAGTGTGAACGACATATCCCAAAACCCATCACATAGCGTCTTAAGGGGTCGTATGTGGTCCTAAGGGGTCACACATGCTTTAACACATGCGTGACACCTTAGTAGGTCACATAGGACCCCTTATAACATCCTACTATACATATGACATTCCCCTTAGGATCACATAGTGTCATAAGGGGTCATATGTGGTTCTGAGGGGTCATGCATTTGTTATAACATATGCATGACCCCTTAGAACTGCATATGACCCCTTATAAAATCCTAGTGTGAACGACATACCCCTTAGTCCATCACATAGTGTCTTAAGGGGTCCTATGTTTTCCTAAGGGGTCACGCATGCATTAACACATGTGTGACCCCTTAGTAGGTCACATATGACCCCTTATAACATCCTACTGTACATATGACATTCCCCTTAGGATCATATAGTGTCCTAAGGGGTCATATGTGGTTAGACCCACATATGACCCCTTATAAAATCCTATAACCACATATGACCCCTTATAAAATCCTAGTGTGAACGACATACCCTTTAGTTCATCACATAGCGTCTTAAGGGTCGTATGTGGTCCTAGGGGCCACGCATGCATTGACACATACGTGACCCCTTAGTAGGTCACATGTATGACCCCTAATAACATCCTACTGTACATATGACATTTCCTATGTGTCCTAAGGGGTTGAATATGTGGTCCTAAGGGCTCACGCATGCATTAACACATGCGTGACCCCTTATAGAATCCTAGTGTGAATGACATACCCCTTAGTCCATCACATACTATCTTAAGGGGTCGTATGTGGTCCTAAGGGGTCAACATGCATTAACACATGCGTGACCCCCTTATAACATCCTACTGTACATATGACATTCCCCTTAGGATCATATAGTGTCCTAAGGGGTCATATGTGGTTAGACCCACATATGACCCCTTATAAAATCCTATAACCACATATGACCCCTTATAAAATCCTAGTGTGAACGAGATACCCCTTAGCCCATCACATAGCGTCTTAAGGGGTCATATGTGGTCCTAAGGGGCCACGCATGCATTGACACATGCGTGACACCTTAGTAGGTCACATAGGACCCCTTATAACATCCTACTATACATATGACATTCCCCTTAGGATCACATAGTGTCATAAGGGGTCATATGTGGTTCTGAGGGGTCATGCATTTGTTATAACATATGCATGACCCCTTAGAACTGCATATGACCCCTTATAAAATCCTAGTGTGAATGACATACCCCTTAGTCCATCACATAGTGTCTTAAGGGGTCCTATGTTACATCCTAAGGGGTCACGCATGCATTAACACATGTGTGACCCCTTAGTAGGTCACATATGACCCCTTATAACATCCTACTGTACATATGACATTCCCCTTAGAATCATATAGTGTCCTAAGGGGTCATATGTTGTCCTAAGGGGTCACGCATGCATTAACACATGTGTGACCCCTTAGTAGGTCACATATGACCCCTTATAACATCCTACTGTACATATGACATTCCCCTTAGGATCATATAGTGTCCTAAGGGGTCATATGTGGTTAGACCCACATATGACCCCTTATAAAATCCTATAACCACATATGACCCCTTATAAAATCCTAGTGTGAACGACATACCCTTTAGTTCATCACATAGCGTCTTAAGGGTCGTATGTGGTCCTAGGGGCCACGCATGCATTGACACATACGTGACCCCTTAGTAGGTCACATGTATGACCCCTAATAACATCCTACTGTACATATGACATTTCCTATGTGTCCTAAGGGGTTGAATATGTGGTCCTAAGGACTCACACATGCATTAACACATGCGTGACCCCTTATAACATCCTATTGTACATATGACATTCCCCTTAGGATCATATAGTGTCCTAAGGGGTCATATGTGGTTAGACCCACATATGACCCCTTATAAAATCCTATAACCACATATGACCCCTTATAAAATCCTAGTGTGAACGACATACCCCTTAGTTCATCACATAGCATCTTAAGGGGTCATATGTGGTCCTAGGGGGCCATGCATGCATTGACACATACGTGACCCCTTAGTAGGTCACACATGACCCCTAATAACATCCTACTGTACACATGAAATTTCCTATGTGTCCTAAGGGGTTGAATATGTGGTCCTAAGGGCTCACGCATGCATTAACACATGCGTGACCCTTTATAGAATCCTAGTGTGAACGACATACCCCTTAGTCCATCACATACTATCTTAAGGGGTCGTATGTGGTCCTAAGGGGTCAACATGCATTAACACATGCGTGACCCCTTATAACATCCTACTGTACATATGACATTCCCCTTAGGATCATATAGTGTCCTAAGGGGTCATATGTGGTTAGACCCACATATGACCCCTTATAACATCCTACTGTACATATGACATTCCCCTTAGGATCATATAGTGTCCTAAGGGGTCATATGTGGTTAGACCCACATATGAACCCTTATAACATCCTACTATACATATGACATTCCCCTTAGGATCATATAGTGTCCTAACATACATATGATGTGTTAGATCTCTCTATTCTTGAATTTTTTATGTATGTCAAAGATTTAAATATGTACATGTACATTAGATCTCTCTATCTCTCTGAAATATATGTTATCTCTAGATCTGAAATATATGAACTCTCTCTCTCTCTCTCACTGAAATATTTGAAATTTTTACATGTATTTTTTGAAAATGAAAATGATCTCTCTCTCTCTGTCATGAAGATTTATATGTATATAATCTCTCTCTCTCTCTCTCATGAAAATGATCTCTCTCTCTCTCTCATGAAAATGATCTCTCTCTCTCTGCTTACGTATTTATTTTAACTTTATGACATGTACCTAGATAGATGGCATCCCAGGATATACCTTCGCAGGCTCCTGATCAGGATCCACCTTTGCAGGCTCCTGATCAGGATCCACCTTCACAGGCTCCTGATCAGGATCCACCTGCGCAGGCTCCACATCAGGAGCCACCACAGCAGGATCCTCCACAGCAGGATCCCCCCTTGCCCGATATTGCCACTATTTTTCATTACAGTGATCGAGAGCTGCATAGGTTGAGGGCCATACTAGATGACCCTCGTACTGATGGCATGTACAAGAGTACGTGCACGTCCATTTTTGACAGTTTGCAGACATTGAGGGACCGCTTAGTATCTCATACCTCATTCTCACCTGAGGTTATAGAGGATATATATAGACAGTTGAGGAGTGAGGTGAGGGGTCCTCATTCTTTTGCTGATGTGGTGAGGGTGGTCTCGAAGGAGACCATCAAGGAGAGATGCTTCCCACAATATCAGGAGAAGAGTAAGGTGAGGGGATATCAGGTTACCAGATGTATTGACCCACAGGTTGCGTCACTGATTTACCCATGATTCTTAGCAGCCCATGGTCGTTATCCTAATAATGACCAGATTCCATTATACTTTGCATAGCAGGTATTTGCTGAGGTTCATTGTCAGATGAAACCAAACTACCTTGATATTCCGGGATATTATGGACAGGGGAGGGGCAGGATTGCTGATAGAGATGCATACCGTAGGCGTGATAGAGCTCCGCCTAGACACAGGGACCTTGTTGGCCAGAGATTTCCTGCAATAGTCCCAGCCATGGCACCCATAGCAGATCACGTTGTGATTTCTTCTCAGAGAGAAGCAATTGATAGGATTGGACATATTGCATCAGCAGCAGCCACCATATCTTCTGACAGGGTGGGCAGATATATGATGACTCGACCACGTTCGCGATCATCCATAGATCATGCATCTTCTAGTCATGGGGGGGCTTCAGATTCAGATGATTGGTATATTTCTGCTGGCATCCCCTCCCTAGATGAGGTAGCAGCTATAGTCGGAGGTAGTAGACATGTACAGATGTCGCAGTATTTAGTCGAGGACCTACTACATGCTTATAGTTTTATTTCATCTCGACTTGGGATACCATTGGGTGATGTTAGAGAGGAGATTCTCAGAGATGTTCAGGCTACAGCGGCATCGACGCATACCCCGAGGCAGTCACAGCATTCTCATCACTCTACGCATGCTCCAGGCACTGACCCACCTACAGATCACTCTGTTGCTGCAGAGGAGGAGCTACGAGCTGATGAGCTCCATATCACAGATGAGGGCCGGTTGGATTCATGTGAGGAGATACGAGCTGATCAGGTACATATCACAGATGAGGGTTTGGACTCATTTGAGGATCAGCTGAGAGATTTGAGCCATACTGGATTTATGGACATGCTACTACAGTCAGACACTTCATCCACGATGCCCACTCATCTAGTTAGCCCCTTGCACTCCTCAGTGATACGTACAGCTAGAGAGAGATATGCTGGCACGAGTGATGTTGTTGATATGATTACGGGACAGGATCAATCTACTATATAGCCTACTCCAGGTGATACACAGGTATGTACATGTACATGTGCGTTTAAAATTTTAGAAGATATGTATACTTACATTGCAAATTTGTACCTAATAAATCTATATATATATATAGATCTCATGTTTAATTTAAATAATCTAGAAATTTCTAAGTTTTAATTTGTAGATCATTTAAATTGATTGTGGACTAATCCTTAAATTGACAGTTAGCTCATGTCACTCCTTCCTTGAGCTCTGAGCATGTGCGTAGGAGAGATTCTTTAGATGCTGACATTAGTGTACAGGTTAGTTATGGTTTTTGGTATATATATATTTGATGTACATGCACGTCTAGAGAGATCTATATATATTATATTTAATATTTAAATAAATTCTACTTTTGCAGGACTCCCCCTCAGATGGTCGCTCAGTTCGTAGCCGACATGATGATCCCCAGTGTTGATTTGCTCCAGACTTTATAGCTCATTTACATTTATCTTTTTATATACTTTCATATTATATATATATTCATGCACGTACATGGAGTTTAGACTCTAGATTATACTTTATACCTGGTTTATGTTTGACTCTGGATTATACTTTATACTTTATACATGGAGTTTAGACTCTAGATTATACTTTATACCTGGTTTGTGTTTGACTAGAGCTAGATTATACTTTATACATGGAGTTTAGGCTATAGATTATACATGTTATAAGTTTTATACATGTTTGATTATATTATATTTATACACATGTTTGATTATATTCTAGATTTATGTACATGATGTTTGATTAAATTAGATTTAAATACATGATTGATTAGATTGTATATTTCATGCATGTGTACAACGACTTGTTTAGACTCTAGATTATACTTTATACCTGGTTTGTGTTTGATCAAGATCTATTATACATGTTTGATTATATTAGATTTATACACATGTTTGATTAAAGATTAGATTTAAATTCATGTTCAAGATTAGATTGTATATTTCATGCATGTACAACGACTTGTTTAGACTCTAGATTATACTTTATACCTAGTTTGTGTTTGATTGATCTATTATACATGTTTGATTATATTAGATTTATACACATGTTTGATTAAAGATTAGATTTAAATTCATGTTTGATTAGATTGTATATTTCATGCATGTACAACGACTTGTTTAGACTCTAGATTATTCTGTATACCTGGTTTGTGTTTGATCATCTATTATACATGTTTGATTATATTTGATTTATACATGTTTGATTAGATTAGATTTAAATACATGTTTGATTTTCAAACAAACTTGATTTAAATGTATTCAATTATACATGTTTGATTTTCAAACAAAAGAGTATGTATGAAATGAACAAACTAAACTAAGATAGGTCATGTATTGAATAGTTCACATCCAGTACATGTATATTACATAGGTATGTATATTTGTAGGTATGTGAGCTTCTAGGTATGTATATTGTAGTTAAATAGTTCACAACATGTACATGTCCTAATTCCATATTAAATATATCAATTTTACAAATGTACATATTACATTCTAATTTAAATATGCATTTTTTAATTAAATACAAATACAATTACATACAATTAAACACGTGCACATTTAAATACATCCTAATTTGATATAATGTATAAATAAACTTAAAAAAATATTTATCCTAAATAGTTTCAAAACAAGTTACTTGAGATCTAGAATTTATCTTGAACTTTTACATTAAAATTCAATTCAAGTGGATTACTAAATTATGTATATATAGTTCATACCACATCAAGTGGTTCACAACGCTCTTCAATAACACTTAATATTTTGTCATGATCTTCACTATCTAGTCTCCACTTTTGAGTCCGCCCTCGACGTGGAACTGTTTGAAGAATTAGGCCAACATCAATGACCAAGTGACTATACTGATATACCTTGTTATCAATTTGGTATTCAGTGAAATGAATCCCATGTTGAACAATTTTAACTTGTTTGAAATATGTCCCTTGCACTACAACTGATCCTGCATGTACATGTATATAAGAAACATGAGAAATTAAAAAAATTCACACAAGCGATTTGTATGTATGTACATATTCAAATCAGAACTCAAACCTGTGGGAAATGACATTCCATCACTCATCTCAGATTTTGATAACTTCTTTCTCTCTTCTGTGCAACGCAATAAATAATAACTAACACCTTCTATATTTCCATCTTCTGCTATGACTGCAAAAATATCTCCTGCAATTTGACACAAGTTAAATAAATTCTAAGTTATATGTCATTTTTAAGGAAATGTTTACATGTGTACGTCATGTACATACATACCTTTTTTAATCAATCCTGAAATATGATCGTAATCACCAGAAATCAAAGGAATGTCTTCAAAGTTTTCATCCTCATTTGAATCCTCGTATGTGTCAGAAACATCTAGTGGCACCATTTTCCATTCACTAACATATCCAATCTCTTGGTTCTTGCAATCAACATAGTTTTCGAAAATGCATTCAGAACAAAAACATGAATAATCTCTAGTGTATAATGTCCATGGGCGATTATCTGTACTCATGACACAATGCAAAGATCTTGTCCTCTCCACACTCTTGCATCCATGCATTGATTTTCTATCCACATCTGTAAAATGTACATGTGTACAAGAATACATACATGTAGATCAAGTTGTTAAATTAAAAAAAAATAGAATAAAATACTAAAAGAGAACACGTACCGGTTATCTCCCAAAACACTCTATATGGAATGGGCTTATATGTTCTTGATGATGATTCCCCAGGATAATTAGGTTGTTCAAAGTGTTTCTTACACCATTCAACAACATCATGTGCATTTTCTATACGTTCTCCTGTGTACTTTATTTGATGCTTTCTTAGAGCACGTTTGATACAAGCTCCTGCACCATCATGTTCACCCTTTCCATGACCACTCTCAAAAAAACTCCAAACATGTGGTATTTTGTCATTTCGATGATATCTACATAGTGCATAAAATGGCCTCGAAGATTTGAATTGTGCCGCACATCCATCAGAACAAACAAAATGTTTAACTATTGTTATGCCTCTATCTTTCAAATATTCAAAAAACTTCTTAAAGCAATGTTGTACAAAAAGTGTGTCATGCTCCTTATCATCACTGATATAGAAGTGGTACTCTTTCTTAATGACATGATTTTCAAATGTACTATCAACACCATCTAAATTCATCTGTGCATGTCGATAACACACATGCACGAAAATAGTGATTTGCTTTGAAAAATAATACTCTGATTGAATCTCTTTTTGATGCACAAAAGAGTAATTCTCTGCGAAGTCAACTACAGATAAAATAGTTCCAAGTGGGAAAGTGTCTCTTAATCTTTTAAATTGTTCTGCTTGCCACTTGGCAAAAAAACCATGGCATATGTATGGTTTTATCAACTTACGAAAATTTTCCATAAATGTTCCAATAGGTATTTCTTCTTCTACATAATCTAGTCTTGTAGATTCCTTTCCAAATTTTGTTTCAATTTTTTTGTACTTATAACTCTTGCAATTTACCATCTTCCTCATGTCAGTATCTTCATCTCTCAAAGGCAATTTAGCCAAGTCCCCGCATGTTCCACAAATTCCTCTTATGCAATTTATTTGACCGGTTGCATTATCATCTGATTTATCACATAAGATGGATGCTATGAATTGACTTGTTCGTTTAGGAGGAGCATTTTCATAACCATCATTATCTTCTCTAATCTTTCAAAACACCTGATAGTACAAGTCAAATTCGATGTGATAACGACAACAACAAGTTTCGAAAACTTTGTTTAACTTCACATAATATGGCCTTAACCGTTCAAACATGGTTTGTCCAATCTTTATATGAGGGTTTGTTTTAGTAAACAATACATACAATTCATGTTTTGTTGTGTCTAGCCAATGTTTTACATGGAGATCATAACGATCAGGACCAATCCTTTGCTTGATAACATCTCTACTATTTGATGAAGGGCGAGTATTATCATTCCAAAAACTTGTCACAAAGTTCCTAACAACATCTTCAATTCTATCAGAACGAGGAGCTCTACACATAATTGCCCAATTCCCTTCTGAGGTAGTATCATCCAAAATCTTTCTCCTTTTAACATATTTAGATATTGTCCTTCTACTAAAACCAAACTCAGATGACAGTGAAGAGATTTGTCTTTTTTGAGACAATCTTTCATTTACTAAAGATGTCAACATCACTCTTCTTGAAATGGTCTTATCTAGTTTTCGAGATTTTTTACCAATGTTCACCAAACCTTTCTTAACATTATCAACAATAGATTTTTGTAGCTGAGAATATTTCCTCTTTTGATTTGTTGTATCTATACCCAACAATTTCATTGGATCTATTAAGTCTTTATGAGTAAGTACAATTGATAACAATTGAGCTTTTTCTAGTGTAGTATCAAGATTGTTGAAATGCGACATTATTTCTTTTGCACTTTTATTCATTGACCTCCTTTTAGTATGTCTAGGTTCTTCACTGAGACGTTTCAACTCATCCACATCCATTTCAAGTAAATGATCTAAATTTTTATAAGAAATATTTCTCTTCACCTGTTTAGCTAGATCCACAATATGCTCATCCATATCAGTGGTAGGAGGTAAGGAGCCTGACCCCTCTCCTTCAAAGGTCTCCATTGGTTCAACTTGGACAATCTCCTCCCTATGTTCATCAACTATATTGTGTTCTTCAACAGGTTCATTTGCCCATTCTGCACATAATTTAAGAGTTTGTGTAAGGTTCTTGAATTAATCAGAGATTATTCAATTAGGATTAAGAATAGGGGTGAATTTGGCTTAAAGCTTTACATGTTAAAATTAAAGCCCATTCAATTTGGTTTATTAAATTTAAATACTTTTTTAAGACCTTATTGTTATAACTCTAATTAAATTACTTGTTTAGGTTTAAAGTTCAATTTGTTCTCAGGTTAGGATTAAAGTTCAATCTCTAATTTTGAGCACTAATTTAACACATAAAATAAAATTTTGATAAATTAGAAATTCCAATTTTGAAAATTAAAAGTACAAATATTTTGATGCATGCATACGATAACTTAGGTGACCTCATATTAATTTGTTATGGACCATAATGTAAGTGGACTATAATTTGTCACATGTGACTATATTTAAGACCTATTATTGCATAATAGACCTCCTAATCTGAAATGTTTTTGCATGTACGTGAAGTTGAATATAAATAGTTCACCTAAATTATTCAACATGTTTAATAGGAGAAAAATGCAATTACACAACAAGCAAGTTGATGGAAATTGAAATTTGCAAATACACATGTATTATCTCAAATTAATTATGTTTTCCAATTAAAAAAAAATTATTTTTAATCCTATTAAAAATATTAGATAAAAAATATTGAATTCTAATTAATTGATACATAATACATATTAAATTAAATATCTTCTTTGTTATAAATTTATGTCACATTTAAGAACTATAATCAATGTAATAGTCCTAATAGGCCTTATTATTAAAATCAATATGACCACATTTGAAAAAACATTTCACAAAATTAATATACTTAACTACCCTTAAGACAAATATATTATGTGATATTAAAGGACCTATCACATGAAATTACTTGTACATGTAGATTAAATATTCAATATATATAATTTAGAACCTAAAAATTATGACATAATAGGTCTTATCTATTATAAATGAACTTAATTATATAGGAGAAAAATGCAATTACACAACAAGCAAGTTGATGGAAATTGAAATTTGCAAATACACATGTATTATCTCAAATTAATTATGTTTTCCAATTAAAACAAAATTATTTTTAATCCTATTAAAAATATTAGATAAAAAATATTGAATTCTAATTAATTGATACATAATACATATTAAATTAAATATCTTCTTTGTTATAAATTTATGTCACATTTAAGAACTATAATCAATGTAATAGTCCTAATAGGCCTTATTATTAAAATCAATATGACCACATTTGAAAAAACATTTCACAAAATTAATATGCTTAACTACCCTTAAGACAAATATATTATGTGATATTAAAGGACCTATCACATGAAATTACTTGTACATGTAGATTAAATATTCAATATATATAATTTAGAACCTAAAAATTATGACATAATAGGTCTTATCTATTATAAATGAACTTAATTATATAGGAGAAAAATGCAATTACACAACAAGCAAGTTGATGGAAATTGAAATTTGCAAATACACATGTATTATCTCAAATTAATTATGTTTTCCAATTAAAACAAAATTATTTTTAATCCTATTAAAAATATTAGATAAAAAATATTGAATTCTAATTAATTGATACGTAATACATATTAAATTAAATAGAAATAAAATTAAAAATACATACTTGCATCATGATATCTTTGTCTTCTTTGTTCTCGATATCTTTCTTCCGTTTCAGGAGAATAATTCCTTGCAGTCTTATTTTGCCTTCTCTTCTTGTTCCCCATGCTTTTACAAAAAACCTTCAAATTATTCGCTTTCAAAATAATTTTCAAATATCTTCTCTCATCCAAAAGTGCGAATTATTTTAATCATTTGAGTGATAAAAAGCGAAAAAAAATTATAGATATTTATACGATTCCACAAATGAAAAAAAAAAAAAAAAATGCGTCGGCCCGTGTTCGAACAAAAGCCGACAGTTAAAAATTGTTGGGTTCGCTCGAACATGGCAGTTACCAAAAAATGCGTGCCGAAATTTAGCTCGTGGGTTCGAGCGAATGGGGGTTCGCTCGAACCCACTTTGGTTCGAGCGAACCCAATCCGATCGAACATGTGTTCGATCGAAACCCCAAAATTGGAAGTTTCTCCCAAAAAATTTCAGAGTTCTGAAGAATTAATGACTTCGGAGCTCTGGTTCAGTACACAAATGAAATAATCTTCATAACCCAAAAATATTAGATGGTAGTACTCGAAACAAGCTTTCCAACGGATATAATTTTGTTATATTTTGAATTTATTATGTTCTTGATTTTTTAATTTTATTAAAAGTTGGTCTTTAACCGAACATGAACTTCTCTGTTCAACGCATTGGGAAAAATAAGAAACTAATTCAAATTTTTTTTGAAAAATATCTATGCCCTTGGTATTGATGTCTTCTTTCTAACAAAAAAAATAAAATTGAATTTCGATTTATATAGAACAAGTTATGTGTTCAAACGTAAACCTATGTTTGAATTATGACTAGTCAGACTTCAAAACTTTATAAAATGAAAAATATTGAACATATCACTATAAAACCAAATGCATGCCCTGGATATTGATGTTACAAACCAAAATTCGAAAGAATTGAGTTTTTATCATTTATAGAAAAAAAGTTATACGTTACGGAAGGCACATCACTCTTAAAAAATGTAGTTTGTTGTAAAAAACTACTTTTCGAGGGAGATGGAAATTTTTTTAAAAAATCTTTCAAAAAAATTTGAAAAAAATGTATATAGAATCTACAAACAAAATGCTAGAAATCACTAATTTACATCATCTTCAAATTTTTAATAGTTTAAAAGTTATAGTTCTCGGAAGTTGAAGATTATTTTAAAAATGTACATCTCAGTGTCAAAAGTGGCAAAAAAGTGGGAACCATTATTGTGAGTTCACCCTGAGATATTAGGGATTTTTCTTCATACCTTTCTTCATCTGATCCATCTTTGATAGCCACATAAACTACTTCCTCTGTATCAGTTTCATCTGATTTATCATCATTGGATTCCTCTTCAGCTATTAGGCATGACTTTCTATCTCTTCTTCTGCAATCTTGATGTCCTTTGTAATGATTATCTTTCTATCTGTCATCTCGGTAATCTCTCTTTCAAGTAGAATCTTTGTCAAGACAGTTAGAAGCCATATGTCCTATCTTATCAAAATTGAAACATTTTAAAGGTAGTTTTCCTTTATACTTACCTTTGCCTCTCGGTAACCTTCTGGCTAATAGTGCTTCAAACTCTTCTTGCTTTCTGATTTCCTCATACAGTTTTGTGCACTTTTTCCATGTTCTTGCAAAATCTCTCACTTGCTCCATTGTGATCCCCTTCAGTGTACTTACTCATTCTATCATTGTAATCATCAGATTCACCAATATGAAAAGAACTAAATGCAGATTCAACTTTATTTACCGATGACCCACTATTATCAAAATTACTTAACTCAAATGCATGTAGCTTACCAATAGTAGCATCCAAGGAAACTGGCATATTGGGTACAAACCTCAATTCATTGATTGCAGAGACTCGGATTGCATAAGCTAGTAGAAGGGTTCTTAACAACTTACTTGTTATATCGTTTTCTTCAATAGTTCCACCTGCTCCTTTGATTTGATTGACAATCTCCTTTAGTCTTGTACTATACTGGGTTATGTTCTCACCTTCATTCATCCTCATAGATTCAAGTTGTCCTTTTAGACTGTCCACTTTTTCTCTTTGAACATGTTCATCACCGCCATACACAGACATGAGCTTGTCCCACATTGCCTTTGCATCATTGCAGCCTTCTTGATCATTAAACTTTGAGTCAGTCAATGCAGATGTTATTTCAATCATTTCTTAGATATGTTCTTGATTTGCCTTTATCTTTTCCATTGTCAGTGGATAGATGCTCGGTGTAATGAAATCATTCTCCAGATAATATACAACATATTCTCCAACTCCTGATAGGTGCAGCTTCATCCTTTTCTGCCATGTAGAGAAACTTGACTTGTTCAGCTTCGATGCATCTCTCTTATACATATTTGGATCTTTGCCTCAAGTATCTTTAAACTTTTTCTTCTAGAGTCACAAGCTTTGATACCAATTGATAGTTCTAATACTTAATGTTAAGTACAGATGCCAAGCTAACAAGATGAGAGGATGGGGTGAATCATACAAACTCAATCTTTCATAAAAACAACAGATTCAACCTCGGTAACATATACTTCAATAATATAACCAAAACTGCTAAACATGCAAACTCAAAAGCATATAAACATCATAACACTCATAACACCAGATTTAATATGGAAACCCAAATAGGGAAAAACCATTGTGGGATTTCAGACCCACTAAGAAATATACTCTTCTAGAGTATGCTCAGTTAAAAGCAAATCCTGTTAAAGATTACAAACACATTGCTAGATGTGACCCGATTAAGGGATTTCCCTTAGATCTGTTAGGATCTCCACCTTGTTAGAAGTGACCTTGTTAAAGGATTTCAAACACTCAATCAGAATGTCACCTTGCGAGAGGGTTTTACAAATGAGACTGTTAAGTCCACTCGGTTAAGAGATTTTCTGTTACTTTACAAAATAATAGTAATAAAAATCTATCTGCAACTTCACATCTAAAAATGCTAAAGCAAATTCTTATTTGCTCAATACAATAGGACTTATCTTGTCCATCTGTAGGGCTCTATACTCTGCTAATCAAATAGGTCTTCAAGCTTCTGTGCTCGGTAATCACTATGTAGCATCCCTGTGCATACACTTTCCCGCATACATTGTTTATTAACAGTTCCTTATTTATAAACAATTTACCAACCGCTTAATCTCCTTGATCACATTTCCTATGATCAATCATAGCCATCAGATCTCCAAACTTGACTAGGTTCAATGTATCTTTCGATCTGAAAATGTTTTACCCGGCCTTGGAACTTGCATGCATTTCTTGGAACTTGTGCTAGGGTATTGCGGTTCAATCTAAGTTGTAGATCTTCCTGCTGATTTTCCTTTGCCATAGATTCTTTAAGAAACTTCATGCACAACATTCCAATCATTTAATCAATTCTAGCTCATCAGCTTCCTTCAATAAATAATGCTTTTATTCATTCAATGCATTCTGTTATTACTCGGTTGCAGCTCGGTAAATACTAAACTTCACTCGGTAGACATTCTGCCTTCATTAACCGATAGCGATAACCTTAGGGTTTACCGACTAGGTTCTTTGCTCGGTAACATAGTATAGTATCAACCTTACAATCAACAACATATGTAGGATATCAAAACAATCTAAACATCATGATCTCATCATTGTCTAACTCGGTAATAGTTGCCCATTGAATAACTTATTCCTCCCCTTATTCATCACATTCTTTCTGTGTCTTTTACCGACATCTTTATACTCACCAAATCATAGTTCTTAAGATAGAAACATCATACTGAATTAGAAAATCAATTTCTTGACATCAATGACAAAATAATAATATTAATAAAGTAAACATCCATAATCAGTTATATCCATAACCATCAACAACCTTCTAAATATCCTTATTGAAATGCCAACAATATCCCTTTGTCTATTATAATGCCAACATTGATGTCAATATGATGACGAGTGAACCGGTATATTGAAGTAAGCACTGTCAAGAGAACCGATATGATGTTGTGAACTGGTATATGTGAAAAAGTGAAGTGGTATGTTTGTCCAAGTGAACCGGTATGTGGGAATGTGAACCGGTATATGGAATGTTTTGTATCAAGGTTTCATATGGTATGACTACCGGTTGGTAGTCTTAGCTTCACGGTTTCCAGTTGAAGTGTTCTATGCCTATGTGATTCAACCGATAACATCGTGTGATGAGTTAGCATTGTAATGAAGAACAGATTGTGTTGCCACGTTAGCCTTGTGCGCGTGAAGGATCTTGCATGAAGGAGATTGATCCTATCTACCTCGAGAAGGTATGAAGTCTCTGTAAATGGTGGAGAATGCCTAATGGGTTATCAACCTCCAAGAAGCGGTGAAGAATGAACATTGGAGAACGTCTTGAGATCTGTTCAAGACTGTTGTAATCAATGCAATATGATCATCAGTTAGGATTGAACCGATTGAATTGCTTAACCTAAATGTTTAGGGTTTAGGGTTTATGCTACAGACCTATCTGTTTCCTATAAGGTCGATGTTGTTTTTCATGTTGAGGTTGTTGGCAAATGCTGTGTGTGTATCCAAGTGCAAAGATACGTGATTCTTGCCAGACCAGATAAGAGAATAGATACCTGCAGAGTGTGATTGCAGAAGGAAGGAAATAAAGCGGATCTCCATTGGCATTGAGTGTTGTTACCAAATCATTGTAATACCTGTTGACCTCTAACCAGTTCAACAGTTGGAAAATCCCTTAATAGGGTAGCTTTAAACAGCTTGTTGTAAATCGTCTTACAAGGTAACCTTTAACAGGGTTTAACCCTTAACCGAGTATTTTAGCCATCCCTTAACCAGGTGATCCCTAGCAGGATCGGTTTCTAACATAACCTATTGTAAAGTCTTTAACTAAACTAGGCTCCTAACAGAGTGGACTTCAAAAGGGTTCAAGAACAACTTGTGGGTATTCATCCCCACCGTGGTTTTTCCTAGTTGGGTTTCCACGTGAAAAAGATGTGTGTTTCATGTGATGCTTTGTTATTCTCTATTAAGCGGTAAAGCATGTTGAACCAGTAATTCTTTACATTTCTGTTGAAAGTATTACTAGTGTATGCATATGGGTGAAGTGGAAATAAGATGTTAGATTGTGTGGAAAGTTGAGTTACCGGTTTATGTCTTTCATTGTGTTTAACCAGTATTAATCTGGTTTAGATTGGTGTTATTGCTTGCCAGTCAAGTGCAGTGTTCTCAGTCAAACCGGTACAAGAAAAAGTGTTTTTCTCAGTATTGATTCACCCCCTCTCTCAGTACCGGTTTGGTACTAACTATTCATCATTGATTCATCACACAATGGAGTCTCACTGACTATAGAGACGTCAACCACCTCAAAATATTTGGACAACAATCCAGAGAGAAGAATTGTCGGTGATAGCATCAAACATGCCAGATTATAGTTCTGGTTAAGCTCAATACCAGAGGTCTAAAACCTCTTACATAAACCCAACTTGATCATCTATGATCAAACAAATTTTCTGCACAAATGATTATTACATTATTCGCTCCTTGCCCATTCATACATCCATCCATACATGATCTACAATGAGATATTACATATATTTATACCAACCCGGGACCTAACCAAATAGGTTGGCCACCCAAATGATAATTCAATAGATCCATTACATAATCCTGAAATTAAAATTATAAAGCATGTTGGCCTAAGGCCAAACAAACTTCATCCAATCAATAAAACATCCCAATAGTGTATCACTAGATCCACCAAGACGTTACATAAAAACTGGTCCATAACCTAGATAGCACCAGAACTAAATTAGATCCACACACGCCAAAGCAATGAAACCAATCAGTCAAGGCACAAACACGATCACTATCAGCATCCTGAATCCCTTATGAAAGTTGCACCAACACCACTTATGAATTACATCAAAGATCTTCAATAAAACTCTATCGGTGAAACCCTTACCAGACCAATAAAGCAGGCTTACTAGAACATAAGATATCATTCGATCATCAAGTCAATACTAACTAACTAAAACATGCTTTAGAAGCATATGAAACATTCATACATACTTATTCCATCATCTAGATCATACCGGTGACAATCAATTGATAATCTTCCCAATCCAATCCTTCTACCAGAAGCCGGTAAACAACCATAACAGGTAGTATTGACATCAATGAAAAAACATCAATGCAACACATAATCAATTCCATCTTATGGCCAACAATCTCCCTCTTTGGAATTGATGGCAACATTAGATGTGAAAAAAAACCTAGTGCCAAGAAATGCCAAACAAGTCTCCCCCAATGGAAGACTACCAACAATCTCCCATAAAATGATATAGCAATGAAGCTCTGAACCAAAAAACCAAATACCACCAAACTCCCCCTAAGGAGTGCAATCAATCTAAAAAATAGATATCAATGGTTTTTCACATATATTCCCCCCCCTTTGACAACAATGCCAAAGAATCAAACAGAATAAAAAAACTCTAAATCTCAAAGCTAACTACTCCCCCTGAGTAGTAGCATTATTTCATCAATCCGGAGCAAAATATAGCTCTGATAATGCATACCGAACCGATGCACATCTGCATCATTTATGTCTCTATTGGATGGGTAGAAACCCCCAATCTGTCTCTCAAATACTTGAATAATTCCCGAGACAAAGGTTTAGTGAAGATGTCTTCTATCTGGTCTTTAGTGTTCACATAAACCAATCTGACTTCTTTTGCTTCCACCTTTTCCTTCAAAAAGTTATTATTGATTGATATGTGCTTAGTATTGGAGTGAAATACTGGATTCTTTGATATGTCAATAGCTGCAAAATTATCACAATGAATAACTATCAGATCATTACAACTTACTTGTATATCCTTCAACATCTGTTTCATCCATAGAAATTGAGTACAATTAGTTGTGGTTGCAACATACTAAGCTTCAATAGTAGATAGAGAAATGCATGACCACTTCTTGCTAATCCATGAAACCAACTTCTTCCCAAGAAAGAATGCTCCACTGAATGTGCTCTTCCGGTCATCAACATCACCTGCCCAATTTGCACTTGTATATGCACATAAAGTAAAGTCATCATCTTTAGGGTACCATAAATCATATTCAGTACCTAAAGGACCAATAGGAAGTAAGTATGAAGGAAAATCACCTTTTAAATGCTTTGCATGTAATAAGATAGGTCATTTTGCATCGAGATGTCCTAAAAGGAATTCAAGATTTGAAGAAAGATCTAGAAGATCTTTTAGGCCTAACAATGATTATCAGAACAAGCATAAGTACAAGAAGACCAAAGACAAATCATGCTACTTTGGTGATCAGGAAGGTGTGACTGATTCTAATGATGAGCTGGCACAAGATTCAACTAGTGGATCTAACAATGGAACGAAATGGGTATTTTTGGCTATTAAGGAAGATGACTTGGTACCTGAAGAGAAGGCCCTTGCTACTAAAATTGAAGACGAGGATGAATGGGTAATTGATAGTGGATGTTCACATCATATGACTGGAGATAAAAAGGAAGTTCTTATATTTGCAAGAATTTGATGGTGGCCTGGTTAGATTTCGAGATGACAAAGCATGCATGATCAAGGGAAGATGAACAATATCATCAGATGGTAAGCATAACACTGATAATGTTGATGAATGGACAGTACCAAACCGGTACTGAGAGGGGGGGGGTGAATCAGTATAGACAAAAACACAATCCTAAACCGGTTTGGCAGTAGACATAGTGCTTTGGCAGATAAATAGTAACAACAATCTTAAACAGAGTACAACCGGCAAAACCCCGAATAACTGAGACAAACATAAACCGGTTGACACTTATCTTTTCATACAATCTAACACTTTATTTCCATTTCACCCTAGTGCATGAACAGGTAATCTAACATCAAAGATATATAAATAGCTAGATCAACATGATTTACCTGCAGACACAAATCACTTAAATCATCACATGAATAACATCACACATGACACAGATTTTTTTCACGTGGAAACCCAACTGGAAAAAACCACGGTGGGGATGAACACCCACAAGCTATTTTTGAACTCTTTAGAAGTCCGCTCTGTTAGGAGCCTTGTCCGGTTAGAGACTGATACAATAGGTTCTATTAGAAACTGATCCTATTAGGGTTCACCCGGATAAGAAATGGCTTGAATACCCTGTTAAAGGTTACCTTGTTAGAGGATTTCAAGAACCCAATGGTTTTGAGTCACCCTGTTAAAGGATTTACAGTAAGCCGGTTAAAGCTACCCTATTAAGGGATTTACCAACTATTGAAGTGGTTAGAGATCAACAGGTATTACAATGATCTAGTAACAACACTCAATGCCAATGCAGATCTGCTTAAGCTCCTCTTCACCTTTTGCACTTACACTCTGTAGGGATCACTTCTCTCCTTTGGTCTGGCAAGAATCACATATCTCTTCACTTGGATACACACACACAACGTTTACCAACAACCTCAGAAAGAAACACAACATCAACCTTATAGGAAACAGACAGGTCGGTAGCATAAACCCTAAACCCTAACCTTGTTAGGTTAAGCAATTCAAACAGTTCAATCCTAACTGTTGAGCATATTGCATTAAATGCAATAGTCTTGAACTGATCTCAATGTTAGGTCCCAGAGACAACTGAGAGGGGGGGTGAATCAGTTGTCTAATAAATTCAAACCAAAGACCATTTAACCAACTTAATGCTTAATACCGGTAAACCAGTTAAGTATGCCGATAGACAGTGTTAATAGTAAATTGCTATACCGGTAAAGATTAATGCATGAAACATAAACATAAAGTCATTCACAACACATAACACCAATATTTGTACATGGAAACCCTGTAAGGGGAAAAACCATAGTGGGAAACCTTACCCACAATCAGATGATACTACTGCAGATAGTAAGTGTACATAAATGGGGTCTGCACATGCAGAAAGGCCAACAGCCTAGAGCTCACTGCTCAATCAGAAAATGGGAGTCACACTGACTACAGTTGGATGGTTAAATCCAATAAGAATGCATTGCACAAAATATCATCTTCATATGCTGGATTCAGTACCGGTGTAATGCTGATATACTTCTACAAAAACCTAGCTTCACCTTCAAATGATGTCTTCATGTATACCTCTGCTTAATCTCGCATATACCTTCACACAATTCTTCTTCGCATTCACACATTCGATCTTACATTTATACCATTTCCTAAGACCAATTTTAGTAGGTCAGCTCTACAAGATATTACAATAAAAATATTTTACAAATAATATAATATCCGATGCAATAATTGATTGAACATGTCGGCTTAATGCATTTACAACAATAATAAATCATCTCCATAGCGTGCCATGCTGATCTGGAAAAGATAAACCTGCCGGTGTAACCCTAGATAACCCTGGACCTATTTGCCGATAAAAACAAATATGCAAATATGATTATACTAATGATTAATTATTCAAAACAAAGTGTCCACATGATGTCTTCGACATTACCAGGTGTCTTCCATATCATTCCAAGTGTCGGTGAACATTATATCCTGTCGGTGAACCATATACCAGTAACTGTGCAATAGTTACTTGCTTGCCGGTAAATGTTGTTGGATCTCCAAATTGCTAGTGTTCCAGTAGGTGTTGACATCAATGACAAAATCATACCAAAATACCAACAATATCCCCCTTTGGCATTGATGGCAACACAAGATGGAAAAACCATCAAAGTGTCAAAACAGAAATACCAAATACCAAAAACCAACAATCTCCTCTAAACAATTTCTCCCCCTGGGAGCAACATGTGTTTATCCAAAGATTTATTTTCAATACCAATCTCTCCTCAAAAGATAATGTGTTTTTCCATAGATATCTCTCCCCCTTTGACATCAAATGCCAAACTTACAAAAAATCAAGTTCATATACAAAATACCAATCAATTCAATATACCAACTACTCCCCCTGAGAAGTAGCTTCCTCATCAAAGACCGGAGTAAAAGATTTGTCTTTCAATTCTGTCATGCCCAAACTTTGGGCAAACATAGACAACAATTTTTTTTAAAAAAATGCTAAATTACACGCAACCTTTGCTTAAATAGTTGTAACAACTTAACAAGCTGTACCAACGAATTCTTAAATGATATTACATACTACTCTGATAATTCCTACTTATAAGAGGAACAAACAGATGTTATAAGAGTATTTATAATTTCACTCAAAAGTTCCCTTTCATTTCTGTTGCGCTTATTAGTACTTAATTAGATCCATTTCTTCTAATTAAACATTAATAAACTTACTTGGTTCGATATCAATTATTTAATAAATATCGAGTCCCTATCATCCTGTTAATACATCCTTTCTTAATAATTTTAATTTAAAAGTGGGACACTAAATGAATTATTTTGTTATTTCCTCAACTTCATCCACTAACTTAATTCATATCAACACTCTAAACTAATTGATGAGGTACGATTTGTCTCCCATAATCATTTATTGCTTTAAGGAACTAATTAAATTTAGTCCTAGCTCTTAGATTATAAATGTCTGTCGATAATATAAATGCAATTAATTTTATTCGACTAAATGGTTTGATTAAGTTCATAATGATATTCGTCCTATAAGGTTTAATCTCACAAACCTATATTTAGTACAAGTTTCCAAGTAGTAATAAGATCTTGAAAACATCCTTTTGTTTCATACCCTTATGTTTAACAATAAACCCCTAATAAAATATTAGATCTACCATCTGTCCTTAAACAAAATTGTTATTAAATGTCTAAAGTAAAATAAACATTAATATATATCAAGTTGTAATAATTAAATTATATATATTTTTCCCTTAAACAAATATTGGTACAATATACCCGATTCACTCCTATCATTTTAACTCACTCTATATATATATATATACACTTTAAATATATTTCCCATTATATAAAACAACCATGAAAACCCTAATCTTATTAATAGAAACATAGAGCCCCTTTTTATTCCATTCATTCTTCATTGTCCCTAATACCCTAGCCTTAACCGGCTAGGGTTTTATATTTTTATTGCAACTCAATTTTTTTGCAGGGGCTACAAGCGGCGGCCTTGGCACACAGGCAGGGTTTTATGGAGGGCCTGGGGAAGGCAAGCAGCGGTGACCCCGGGGGCACCGCTCACTGTGGACTCCCACAGTGGCAGCGACCACTGTGGATGCCCACAGTGGCGGCCCTTGGGCTGTCCACTGTGGGACGCCACAGTGGCGCCGCCCACTGTGGTCACCCACAGTGGTGGCTCTCGGCCACGCCCTCCACTGTGCTAAGCACAGTGGTTCGACCCTTCCGCCGACCACTGTGCTTAGCACAGTGGCTCGACGGAACCCCTTTTTTTTTGTTTTATTTTTTTTTATATATTATTATTTTTTTTTAAATTTAAAAATAAAATTATATATATATATATATATATGCACCAATATGTTAAATATGTTAATATATTTAAACTAAAATTTATAATTAAATATATATAAAGATATATATTTATTTATATGCTTATGTTTTGGAATTCTCATTAATTTCTTAGTTTCTAAAGGAAATAAATAGGCTAACTAAATATAGGTTTTCTTTCTGTAAAAATAAGAAATTAACAGCATTAGATATACTTAGAACGACATTTTTAGAATTTATTCATTCCCATTAAATCTGATTCACTATAGAATTTATTTCTGCATTAAGTAAATGTCAGAGTCTGATAATTTTACAGCAACTATCCAAATGACAAATTTTAATGAAATAAGCAGCAACTATAGAAATATGAAATTATCTTAAATCAATTAGTCCATTTTAATCGTTAGATTTTATTTTCTGTAATTAAGTAATTTACAGTATTCAATAATTTGAACAACATTTATATAAATGGTGGAATTCAATAATTTTAACAGCAAGTAAATGTTTTATTAATTAATTTAAAACTTAGAGATATGTATAGAAAATAGTCTGATTTTTATTTTCAGAATAAACATGCATGCAAGCATTAAAATTTTAAGAACAATGTAAACTGATATTCAATAGAATCTTTTCATTTATGCAATATTAAATTAACAGAAATAATGTAATTATTTAAGGCATTTTTAGAATCCAATATAGACATTATTACAAGAGGGTGAAATACCCAAACTAGTCCCTCATTCCTATTGAATGAGGACTTCAATTAAATTAGATAGATCTTCTTTCCTAAATGGATACAACATATAGTTTCCTTTTACATTTCTACACTTATAATATCAATTACTTCGTTTCCAAATCTTTTTCTGCAAACAATTAAAACAACAACTTCTACTTGTCCTTTTCTTTCCTTACAACAACCTGCAAATAAATCAATGCTATGACCATGGAGTGCTCACCTCCCAGCCTAGGCTAACTAGTGGCCACCCCCGAGCTCGGAGAACCAAGCCCTAGACAGGTAACACACATGCAAACTAAAATAAACAAGGGAAAGCAATTGCAATCACATTCCCAACCCAGGTTACACTGCACCACACAATGTGATGTCTTTTCAAGGGTGGTAGTGGACCAAGTACCCTAAGGAGACTACAAGTATGGTAAAACATATAGCCACCTCATGGAAAACCAAATACATCAAGTGTAACAACCCCACATTCCTTATGCCCCCCAAGGCATTCATGCCTTATTTCCCTCCTTATGACCCCCAATGCATAAACAAGCCATGCAGCAAGGGTCACATAGAATCCCTTGTGATCACTCTCATAATGAGAGCCTCTCACTCGAGGGCTGTCACTTCTACCACCCACAAGACCCTCCTCTCTCCCAAGAGTAGGAGGTCTTGATTACTCCCAAAACACATACGTGGCATAAGCATAAAACACCAAATAAATTTTCAAGAAATACATGCACGAAAAACAAGTATTTTACACAAGCATTTCTTTCAAAACAACATGCAATGAGAAAATATTATAAGAAAATAAAAACCAACCTTAAACTGCCCAAAGGTATGCTAGTTTTGTTGAGGATGAGCAGCCCAATTCCATAGTTCTTCTCTTTCTACCCTTAGCCAAAATTCTCAATCCAAAATCTATCTTTTTCTTTACAAAATTATTTTGTCTCCAAAAATGGAGAGTGGGTGATTAACCCCAAAATCTCTCTTTCTTGCTTAAGAAGACACTAGTGTGAGTTCTCTCAAGTTTCTAAAACTGAAAAGGAAAGTAAGGTAAAATGGGAAAGGGAACTCTCATTCGAAAAGGAAGGTTCACAACTTAGTTCAAGTCTTCAAACTTCAATTTTCGTACAACTTAGAAAAGTCACTTTTTAGGGTGTCTAAAAGGTCACATGGGAGTAGAAACTTGCCTAAAATTACCCCTAACCCTTAGGTATACCTTATGGGCTTTAGGAAACCCTATTAAACTACCCCTAGGTGTCCATTTAACCCTTTTTTAACCCTCTGAAGTTTATTTTTAGGTCAAACCTATGTTGACCATCCCAAAGATTCTTTACCCAAGACATTTATGGAATCACATTACATTAATTGAAAAAGCTATAGTTAAACAATTTCCTCCAAGAGACGAATTTAAAAACTCAAACATAAATCAACACATGTGTCTAGTGACACAAAGAAAATACTTTTACAAAATTGCACATGAAATCTTGTCTCTTGTTGGATTTAAATAAAGCAAATAAATAACATTTAACACACATGCATCATCTACTATTATGAATAAAATACGACACAACGGGGTGTTGTCTCTCCAAATAGACAAACCCTGGTTTTACGAACATACATAGGTCTAGGTTTGGTTCTCCGTAATATTTCCATGGTCACATGGGTATCTTTTCCTGCGCCACTCAAATACACATTAGTAATTTCCAATAACCTCGTATAATATTAAACACATGAATTAGAATACACATCAAACACTTCGCATACAATTTACATTTGACAATTCAATATATCTCATATCCAAATAAATCCACATAAGAAATTATCATAATTCTCATAATTTTAGTCCCCACATAAAACATACATCTTGATTCTATCATCATAATAATGTCCTACAAATCCAATAATGACATACATCATCTCCAATTTATCCTATTCTAGAATCATATAGAGTTCTATATCATAAAGCATATAAATGAAGTATCAACCTACATCAATGTTATTCCAAATCATGGAATCATATAAGTTCTAAATCCAGACATAGCTGACATACGTTAAATCAAGATTATCCAATCAATGGATCTTTTAGGATTTCAAATTCATAACACATCAAAATATACACCACAAGGTGCAATAACTCTATAATTTGGTTCAATTGCTTTTCTCACCAATCTATTTGTCTAACACAGTCCATTCTATTGAATTATAAAGCATTTATTAATAGGATCAAACATGGTCAACTAAGTTAATCAAAGCTTGGTCTGGGGAAGAGCTTGCATCCTCCTCCCCTAGAGTTGGACTTACTCCTGGAAGTCACATGAGTAGAATTATGAATTAGGGAGAAAATTTCCCACAATTTCAATAGGTTACTCAAAATTTTATCTTGCCTACTAGAAGTATGAAATACCAAAATCAGCTTATTATTGTAATTAACTTACTATCTTCACAAGGTTAAACTCTTAGTATTAATGTTACATTTCCCTTTGGTTCTAGGTAGTTTTTTATTTATTTTTATTTTTATTTTTTATGTTCCATCTTCCAACAATTTACATTGCTACGCCATCCGAATCATATCGATAACACACATCAACTCCCACAATCAAGGTTACACATATTGAATTTCTAGGAGTCCTACTTTGTTTAGGATTTGTTTTAAAACATGTTTGTCCTACTGTAATTCCCATCCATGCCTGTTATTTAAGGAAATTGACATCGTACTTAACCAAAACGAACCTACTTATCCTACATCAAGGCACCTCATTAGGGTGTTAATATAATATTCGCAAAATCGTCCTAGGTGCATAATTTTTTCCAACTTTCTTAGCTGACAAGGCAAAAGCAAATTTAGGTTCTTCAATTCTGCCCTTATATAGGGTAGTTTTCTACCACTAGGGTTTATAATGTTTTTATTAGGCTCCAAGGTTAAAGTTTCATAGGGTGCATTATTTGCGATTCCCATACATTAAGGTACATATCAATCCCATTCTAAGGGAATGATGGAATTTATTATTACTTCTTTTAGATATCATCCACGTAATCATCTCCATACACATGCCAAATTTACCAGTCGACAATCATTACTTTCGCAATTCATTAGGTCTAGGTCACACTATTGTTATAATTTTTATTTTTTTTCTCTTTCAGATTTCTCACAATTAATTTTAATTAGGAGGATTTTCCTTCCTTTATCTTAATTTGATAAAACACATTCTTTGTTAATTCTTGTGCCTAATTTCACTCCTTGCGGTATTCTCCCTTGACACACTATCAGTGGTTCAACGAACATGATAGATATTACACAAATCACATCACTAGGGCTAGTTATATCAACCATCAAAATGACCACTTCAACACTTTACAAGATCAAAATGCAAGCTACTTCTGCCAAGTCCAATAAAAAAAAGAAAAAATGCCGGCAATTGAAAAATATTAAAACTAGAAACATGGCAAGTGCCATAGTTCATATAAAAAGAAACATAAATTTAGTGGTCCTCTCATCATAATAGAAAAAAATAGACAGAAAGTACTAGCCCCTAGGCTATGAAATGCTATTCAAAGGAAAATAAAAAATAATATTGAATCAAATTTGAGACAAGATGACCATTCTAGCCATGCTATAGGGAGTAACCGCAACACATCACTCAAGATCATGTGTCCTGAGAGTGTTTGGAAGTGATTATTAGACTCTTAAGGTTCTTAGATTCTTTATAATCCTCTATTGATTAATGAAATAAATTATTATACACAAGAGATCGCAATCGTTTAATAGATCATGTTCCATTTTAACCTTCACGTGCTTACTATTACCAGCAACACTTTCTGATATAGACCACTATCTTTTTAGGGTTATTAACATCCATAATAATATCTAACAGGTGATTGGACTAACTCTACCATTCTCCGTCCATTCTTCTTGAACTTCCATTTCTTATCTTAATATGCTAAACCTTGATTCAATGATACGTGGCAGCTCAAGTATCGACACTTTCATGTCTTACACACTCGGTTGATAGTTCGGTACAAAATTGACACTTGTTTACTTAGAACCATTTAGGTTTGTATAATGTAATCATATAATTTTACTAGGGACATCATTTGTTTTCTTAGCACCTTATGCTAGCTCCTTATATTTTCACCTCTAACATTCACTTGCCTTCATTAGGTAGGAGCTTGTTGCCAAATTGCTAACACTTATGGTTAAGAGCCATTTGGGGTGGAATTATTGTCAAGTAAGATCGATAACGGTTGACAATAATTTTCTATCCCCACATTTCATGACATATTTCAGACAACTCGGAGAGTGGACTTATCCTCTCCTACTTTACTTATGCAACTATGAAATCAAGGGGGTGTGCACTTGAAAGTGACTAACACCCCTCCCTTTTATTAAAATTTAGTAAAAAGGGAAGTTATCTTGTTCCTTATTACTTATTTATATTTACTTACTAGCCCATTTCTGGCATATCACAACTTTCGGTCTCTCCAATCTAAATGAACCATCTTACCATCTTAATATCTAGTTACCCTATAACATAAGGATGTTCAACAATTTCCAATGTCTTAAGACTCCCATAATTTCCAAATTCTTAGCTAACCACATAATTCGGCTCCTTATCAATGTTCTCATAAAATATTTTATACTTCCAACTAATCCTCATTTAAGCTTTGGTATTATATTACTGTTATACTATCATTTCCTAAGCCATTTCCATCTACACGTTGTTCCATCCATACTTAATGTTTTCACATAATTTCACACTTGAGTGCCAAAATTTGCAAAGCTCCTTTGATTGTGCCTAGTAGTTAAATTGTGTTACATATTGTCTTGTACCTAGCGGCTAACCATGATTGGGTTGCATTTTTCTTCTTAGTTTTCTGAACGAATATTAGTTACTTATTCCTAGATTATAAGATCTTAATTCTTTTACACCCCTTATACTTCAATGGGGATTTTTGTATGATTCCTAACTCAACTCTACTCTCTCTTCCATTATTTACTTTCCCCAAGCTTATCTTTCCATAAAGGAATTAGGTACAAGACAATATGTAACACAATTTAATTACTAGGCACAATCAAAGGAGCTTTGCAAATTTCGGCACTCAAGTGTGAAACCATGATTGGGTTGCACTTTTCTTCTTAGCTTTCTGAGAAAAGCAATTGAACCAAGTTATAGAGTTATTGCACCTTGTGGTGTACATTTTGATGTGTTATGAATTTGAAATCCTAAAAGATCCATTGATTGGATAATCTTGATTTAACGTATGTCAGCTATGTCTGGGTTTAGAACTTATATGGTTCCATGATTTGGGATAACATTGATGAATGTTGATACTTCATTTATATGCTTTATGATATAGAACTCTATATGATTCTAGAATAGGATAAATTGGAAATGATTTATGTCATTATTGGATTTGCAGGACATTATTATGATGATAGAATCAAGATGTATGTTTTATGTGGGGACTAAAATTATGAGAATTATGATAATTTCTTATGTGGATTTATTTGGATATGAGATATATTGAATTGTCAAATGTAAATTGTATGCGAAGTGTTTGATGTGTATTCTAATTCATGTGTTTAATATTATACGAGGTTATTGGAAATTACTAATGTGTATTTGAGTGGCGCAGGAAAAGATACCCATGTGACCATGGAAATATTATGGAGAACCAAACCTAGACCTATGTATGTTCGTAAAACCAGGGTTTGTCTATTTGGAGAGACAACACCCCATTGTGTCGTATTTTATTCGTAATAGTAGATGATGCATGTGTGTTAAATGTTATTTATTTGATTTATTTAAATCCAACAAGAGACAAGATTTCATGTGCAATTTTGTAAAAGTATTTTCTTTGTGTCACTGGACACGTGTTGATTTATGTTTGAGTTTTTAAATTCGTCTCTTGGAGGAAATTGTTTAACTATAGCTTTTTCAATTGATGTAATGTGATTCCATAAATGCCTTGGGTAAAGAATCTTTGGGATGGTCAACATAGGTTTGACCCGAAAATAAACTTCAGAGGGGTTAAAAAAGGGTTAAATGGACACCTAGGGGTAGTTTAATAGGGTTTCCTAAAGCCCATAAGGTATACCTAAGGGTTAGGGGTAATTTTAGGCAAGTTTCTACTCCCATGTGACCTTTTAGACACCCTAAAAAGTGACTTTTCTAAGTTGTGCGAAAATTGAAGTTTGAAGACTTGAACTAAGTTGTGAACCTTCCTTTTCGAATGAGAGTTCCCTTTCCCATTTTACCTTACTTTCCTTTTCAGTTTTAGAAACTTGAGAGAACTCACACTAGTGTCTTCTTAAGCAAGAAAGAGAGATTTTGGGGGTAATCACCTACTCTCCATTTTTGGAGACAAAATAATTTTGTAAAGAAAAAGATAGATTTTGGATTGAGAATTTTGGCTAAGGGTAGAAAGAGAAGAACTGTGGAATTGGGCCGCTCATCCTCAACAAAACTAGCATACCTTTGGGCAGTTTAAGGTTGGTTTTTATTTTCTTATAATATTTTCTCGTTGCATGTTGTTTTGAAAGAAATGCTTGTGTAAAAGACTTATTTTTCGTGCATGTATTTCTTGAAAATTTATCTGGTGTTTTATGCTTATGCCACGTATGTGTTTTGGGAGTAATCAAGACCTCCTACTCTTGGGAGAGAGGAGGGTCTTGTGGGTGGTAGAAGTGACAGCCCTTGAGTGAGAGGCTCTTGTTATGAGAGTGATCACAAGGGATTCTATGTGACCCTTGCTGCATGGCTTGTTTATGCATTGGGGGTCATAAGGAGGGAAATAAGGCATGAATGCCTTGGGGGGCATAAGGAATGTGGGGTTGTTACACTTGATGTATTTGGTTTGCCATGAGGTGGCTATATGTTTTGGTTTGCCATGAGGTCTCCTCAGGGAACTTGGTCCACTACCACCATTGAAAAGACATCACATTATGTGGTGCAGTGTAGCCTGGGTTGGGAATGTGATTGCGGTTGTTTTCCCTTGTTTATTTGAGCTTGTATGTGTGTTACCTATCTAGGGCTTGGTTCTCCAAGCTCAGGGGTGGCTACTAGTTAGCCTAGGCTGGGAGGTGAGCACTCCATGGTCATAGCATTGATTTATTTGCAGGTTGTTGTAAGGAAAGAAAAGGACAAGTAGAAGTTGTTGTTTTAATTGTTTGCAGAAAAAGATTTGGAAATGAAGTAATTGATATTATAAGTGTACAAATGTAAAAGGAAACTATATGTTGTACCCATTTAGGAAAGAAGATGTATCTAATTTAATTGAAGTCTTCATTCAATAGGAATGAGGGACTAGTTTGGGTATTTCACCCTCTTGTAATAATGTCTATATTGGATTCTAGAAATGCCTTAAATAATTTCATTATTTCTGTTAATTTAATATTGCATAAATGAAAAGATACTGTTGAATATCAGTTTACATTGTTCTTAAAATTTTAATGCTTGCATGCATGTTTATTCTGAAAATAAAAATCAGACTATTTTCTATACATATCTCTAAGTTTTAAATTAATTAATAAAACATTTACTTGCTGTTAAAATTATTGAATTCCGCCATTTATATAAATGCTGTTTAAATTATTGAATACTGTAAATTACTTAATTACAGAAAATAAAATCTAACAATTAAAATGGACTAATTGATTTAAAATAATTTCATATTTCTATAGTTGTTGCTTATTTCATTAAAATTTGTCATTTGGATAGTTGCTGTAAAATTATTAGACTCTGACATTTATTTAATGCAGAAATAAATTCTATAGTTAATCAAATTTAATGGGAATGAATAAATTCTAAAAATGTCATTCTAAGTATATCTAATGCTGTTAATTTCTTATTTTTACAAAAAAAAAACCTATATTTAGTTAGCCTATTTATTTCCTTTAGAAACTAAGAAATTTATGAGAATTCCAAAACATAAGCATATAAATAAATATATATCTGTATATATATTTATTTATAAATTTTAGTTTAAATACATTAACATATTTAACATATTGGTGCATATATATATATATAAATATATAAATACATATATATATATATATATTTAAATATATTATTTTATTTTTAAATTAAAAATATATATATATATAAAAAAAATAAAACAAAAAAAAAGGGGTTCGACTGAGCCACAGTGCTTAGCACAGTGGACGGCATAGCCGGGAGTGCCACTGTGGGTGACCACAGTGGGCGGCGCCACTGTGGCATCCCACAGTGGATGACGCCACTGTGGCATCCCATAGTGGACGGCCCAAGGGCTGCCACTGTGGGCGTCCACAGTGGTCGCCACTACTGTGGGAGTCCACAGTGAGCGGTGCCCCCGGGGTCACTGCCGCTTGCCTTCCTTGTGCCCTCCATAAAACCTTGCCTGTGTGCCAAGGTCACCGCTCGTAGCCCCTTCAAAAAAATCGAGTTGCAATAAAAATATAAAACCCTAGCCGGTTAAGGCTAGGGTATTAGGGACAATGAAGAATGAATGAAATAAAAAGGGGCTCTATGTTTCTATTAATAAGATTAGGGTTTTCATGGTTGTTTTATATAATGGGAAATATATTTAAAGTGTAAATATATCTATATATATATATATAGTGAGTTAAAATGATAGGAGTGAATCGGGTATATTGTACCAATATTTGTTTAAGGGAAAAATATATATAATTTAATTATTACAACTTGATATATATTAATGTTTATTTTACTTTAGACATTTAATAACAATTTTGTTTAAGGACAGATGGTAGATCTAATATTTTATTAGGGGTTTATTGTTAAACATAAGGGTTTGTGAGATTAAACCTTATAGGATGAATATCATTATGAACTTAATCAAACCATTTAGTCGAATAAAATTAATTGCATTTACATTATCGACAGACATTTATAATCTAAGAGCTAGGACTAAATTTAATTAGTTCCTTAAAGCAATAAATGATTATGGAAGACAAATCTTACCTTGTCAATTAGTTTAGAGTGTTGATATGAATTAAGTTAGTGGATGAAGTTGAGGAAATAACAAAATAATTCATTTAGTGTCCCACTTTTAAATTAAAATTATTAAGAAAGGGTGTATTAACAGGATGATGGGGACTCGATATTTATTAAATAATTGATATCAAACCAAGTAAGTTTATTAATGTCTAATTAGAAAAAATGGATCTAATTAAGTACTAATAAGCGCAACAGAAATGAAAGGGAACTTTTGAGTGAAATTATAAATACTCTTATAACATCTGTTCGTTCCTCTTATAAGTATGAATTATCAGAGTAGTATGTAGTATCATTTAAGAATTCGTTGGTACAGCTTGTTAAGTTGTTACAACTATTTAAGCAAAGGTTGTGTGTAATTTAGCATTTTAAAAAAAAAAATTTGTTGTCTGTGTTTGCCCAAAGTTTGGGCATGACAAATTCTGCTGGTTGATGACAATTATCAACTGTCTAAGTCTCTACCGGTGGTGGTATGACTCCAAGATGATCTCTAAGATATTCAAAAGTCTCCTTAGGCAAAGGTTTTGTGAAAATATCTGCAAGCTATTTTTTAGTATTCACATAAACCAGTTTTATCTCCTTTTCTTCAACTTTTTCCCTTAGAAAATTCAGTTTGATAGAAACATGTTTTGTTTTAGAATGTAATACCGGATTCTTAGATATATCAATTGATGCAGTGTTATCACAATATATAGAAATAGGTTCTTTGCATTTTACCTTTATGTCTTTCAACATTTGCTTACGCCATAGTACCTGTGTACAGTTAGTTGTTGATGCAACATATTCTGATTCTGCTATTGATAAAGATGTACAACTCTATTTCTTACTCAACCAAGAAACTAATCTCTTTCCAAGAAAGAATGCTCCTCCAGTGGTGCTTTTTCTATCATCCACATCTCCTGCCCAATTTGCATCTGTGTATGCACATAGATCAAAATTTTCATCTCTAGGATACCATAATCCAAGATTTGCAGTGCCTTGTAAGTACCGGAAAATCCTTTTTACTGTTGATTCATGATTTTCCCTAGGATTAATTTGAAATCTAGAAACAATACATACTACATTCATAATATCAGGCCTAGTTTGTGTCAAATACAGTAAACCTCCTATCATAGATTTATATCTAGTTGGATTAACAGGTGTAGATTCATCCCTTTGAGATAATTTGTCATTTGTAGTCATAGGTGTGCTTACCGGTTTAGAGTTCTCCATCCCAAATTTCTTTAGTAATTCTTTCAAATACTTGGATTGACTTAAAAATATACCTTTATCAATCTGTGAAATCTGCAATCCTAAAAAAAAAGTTATTTCTCCAATCATAGACATTTCAAATTCTTGCTGCATTTTAATAGAAAATTCCTTACATAATCCATCTTCTCCTCCAAAGATTATATCATCAACAAATACTTCTATAATCAGGATGTCATCATTAGTTATTTTGTAATATAAATTGTTGTATGCATTTCCTTTAGTAAAACCAATCTTTAAAAGATACTTATCCAACCTTGCATACCAAGCTCTTGGGGCTTGTTTCAATCCATACAGAGCTTTTCTTAACCTGCAAACCATATCATTGTCATCTGTCAGAGAAAATCCATCAGGTTGTTCAATATATACTTCCTCTTCAAGATCTCCATTAAAAAATGCACATTTAATATCCATTTGATAAACTTTGTAGTTCTTGTGAGCTGCAAAAGCCAAGAATAATCTGACTGCCTCAATTCTAGCTATTGGTGCAAAGGTTTCATTGTAATCAACTCCTTTTTTCTGAGAATATCCCTTACACACTAGTCTTGCTTTATTTCTAACAACCTTACCATTTTCATTAAGTTTGTTTCTAAATACCCATTTGGTTCCAATTACATTTTTATCTTTAGGCCGGGGAACAAATGTCAAAGTGTTATTTTTCTCAATTTGTCCTAATTCTTCTTCCATAGCTTTAATCCAAAATTTATCTTCACATGTCTCATTGATAGATGATGGTTCAATTTGAGAAATAAGACATACCTCTTCATTTGCCAATCTTCCTCTTGTCATAACTCCTTTAAATTTGTTTCCAATTATCTAATCTTAGTTTTCTGTTGTTCTTCAATTACTGTGGAATCCTCTTATGGTACTAAGGTAACTAGATCTTCATTCTATACTGGTGGATTTAGTGTAGGTTCATTTGTCACAATTTCTGTTGCCGGTTCAGAGTCTATATACCTTGAAGTTCCTCTAAATTGTTCATCATTTTTTACATTTGTACTCTCAACAATTTTTTGCAATCTCTTATTAAAACATTTATATGCCTTTCTCTTAGATGAATAACCAAGAAATATTCCTTCATCACTTCTAGGATCAAATTTGCCAATATACTCATCTCTTCTAATATAACATTTACTTCCAAAAATTCTGAAATACTTAAGAGTAGTAGTATTACCAAACCATAGTTCATGAGGGGTCTTACCGGTTTCACCTTTGATGTGAACTTTGTTGAATGTATAGACAACAGTGCTAACTGCTTGTCTCCAATACACATGTGGTAGATTTGGTTCAGATAACATACTTCTTGCTGCATCCAAGATAGTTCTGTTTTTCCTTTCAACAACTCCATTCTGTTGTGGTGTCCGAGGTGCTGATAACTGTCTTCTAATTCCATTCACTTCACAAAATGTATTAAAGTCCTTAGATGTGAATTTTCCTCCTTGATCTGATCTTAAAAATTTGATTTTCTTACCGGTTTCATTCTCAACCATTGCTTTGAACAATTTGAACTTTCCAAGTGCTTCTGATTTTTCTTTGAGAAAAGCAACCCAACACATTCTAGAATAATCATCAATAATTAGCATGAAATATATATCACCTTGTAAGCTTTTAGTTCTAGCTGGACTACATAAATCAGTGTGAATTAAATCAAGAGCATTATTGGATTTTTCTGGAATACTTTTGAAACTAGCTCTAACTTGTTTTCCAAATTGACATTCCTTACAAATTTTATTCTGAGGTTTCACAATTTTAAGTAGATCTCTAAGTGCCTTAGAAGTACTAATTTTCACCTTGCAATCAAAGTTTACATGACATAGTCTCTTATGCCATAACCAACTTTCATCTATATGTGCAATCAAGCATGCCTTTTCACTGTTATTCAAATGAAAGATATTATCTCTAGTCTGATTACCAGTTGCAATTTCCAAACCAGTTCTATTCATGATTTTGCATTTTCCATTTTTAAATTGTAACTGAAATCCCTTCTCAACTAATTGACCAATAGGCTTACCATCAAGAGATATTGAACCCTTACCTTTTATTGAATAGGATTTGTCATCTCCAAATCTTACTAAACCTCCATTGTATTCTTGAAAGTTTAAGAATTTACCTTTGTCTCCTGTCATATGATGTGAGCATCCTGAATCAATGATCCATTCATCCTTTACTTCAACTTTAGCTGCTAGGGCTTGTTCTACCGATTGAGCAGTAGGTGCCAGTTGATCTTCTGTTATAGCAACAAAAACCCATCCATTGTTTGTTGGATCCTCATCAGAATCATCAGTCACACCTTCATCAGCAATGTAACAAGATTTGTCTTTGTTCTTCTTAAATTTGTATCTCTGATATTCAGGATTAGGCTTGTATGTTCTTCTAGCTTCTTCTCTTAGTCTAGCATGTCTATCAGGGCATCTCGAAGCCATATGACCAATTTTATTGCAGTTGAAACATTTAAAGGGTGCTTTACCATCATACTTACTTCCAACTGGACCTTTTGGCATTTTCCTTGCAAATAGTGCTTCAACTTCTTCAAGCTCTTCATTCTCCTTCCTAGTTTCTTCAAGTTCTCTTACATAAAAGGCTTTCCAGTCTAATTTGTCAAATGAAGGAGTAGATGATGTTGATGCTTTAAAGGCCAAATCTGTCTTTATAGTAGCAACATGACCAAATTCCTCAATTTCAAAGGCTGAAAGTTTTCCAATCAATGTATCCCTAGTTACTGATGTATTAGGCATTGTTCTCAACTCATTTATAGCAGTAACCTTCATTTTATATGCTGGTGGCAATCCTCTTAAGATTTTTGAAACAATTTCATCCTCACTTAGAGTTCCTCCCTTAGAGTTCCTCCACAACATTTAATACCCAAAACAATTTCATTTACTCTTTCCATAAAAGAAGAAATTCTTTCATCTTCTTCCATTTTTAGATGTTCATACCTGGCTGGGAAGCTTTCAAGTTTTGCAATCTTGACTGTGGAATCTCCTTCATTTAGTGTTTCCAAATGATCCCAAATAGCTTTAGCAGTAGACCTATCTGATAATCCCATGATTTGTTGATCTGATAATGAGCTCAAAAGTGCTTCTCTTGTTTTGCAATCATTTTCCTCATCTTTAGCTAAGGTAGTTAGAGCAGTCTGACCAGCTACAACAACAGTATAACCATTCTTTGTAACTTCCCAGATGTCTTTACCAATGCAATTCAGATGTGTCTCCATCCTGATCTTCCATATCCCATAGTTGGTTCCATCAAGTTTAGGACTTTCCTTCCTGAAATAATTAGTAGACATTGGATCTCCTCAAGTTGTTAAACTTCTGCAAAAGAGGACTAAGCTCTAATACCAATTGTTAGGTCCTGGAGACAACTGAGAGAGGGGGGGTGAATCAGTTGTCTAATAAATTCAAACCAAAGACCATTTAACCAACTTAATGCTTAATACCTGTAAACCAGTTAAGTATGCCGATAGACAATGTTAATAGTAAATTGCTATACCGGTAAAGATTAATGCATGAAACATAAACATAAAGTCATCCACAACACATAACACCAATATTTGTACGTGGAAACCCTGTATGGGGAAAAGCCACGGTGGGAAACCTTACCCACAATTAGATGATACTACTGTAGATAGTAAGTGTACATAAATGGGGTCTACACATGCAGAAAAGCCAACAGCCTAGAGCTCACTGCTCAATCACAAAATGGGAGTCACACTGACTACAGTTGGATGGTTAAATCCAATAAGAATGTATTGCACAAAATAGCATCTTCATATGCTGGATTCAGTACCGGTGTAATGTTGATATGCAAACCTAGCTTCACCTTCAAATGATGTTTTCGTGTATACCTCTACTTAATCTCGCATATACCTTCACACAATTCTTCTTCACATTCACACATTTGATCTTACAAATAAGATCTTACATTTATACCATACTCTAAGACCAATTTTAGTAGGTCGGCTCTACAAGATATTACAATAAAAACATTTTACAAATAATATAATATCCGATGCAATAACTGATTGAACATGTTGGCTTAATGCATTTACAACAATAATAAATCATCTCCATAGCATGCCATGCTGATCTGGAAAAGATAAACCTGCCGGTGTAACCCTAGATAACCTTGGACCTATTTGCCGGTAAAAGCAAATATGAAAATATGATTATACCAATGATTAATTTTTCAAAACAAAGTGTCCACACGATGTCTTTGACATTACCAGGTGTCTTCCATATCATTCCAAGTGCCGGTGAACCATATACCAGTAACTGTGCAATAGTTACTTGCTTGCCAGTAAATGTTGTTGGATCTCCAAAGTGCTAGTGTTCCAGTAGGTGTTAACATAAATGAAAAAACCATACCAAAATACCAACACTCAATACGTTCTCCATCATTTGTTTTCCACCTCTTTCATGGCGGTTGATAACCCATCACGCGTTTTCACCGTTTATAGACTTTGCACATTCTCGAGGTAGATAGGAACAATCTCCTTCATGCAAGATCTTTCACGCGCATAAGGCTGATGTGGCAACATGATCTGTTCTTCATTATAATGCTAACTCAGCACACAAAGTCACTGATTGAGTCACACAGGCTTGAAGCACTTCAACCAGAAACCTTGAAGTTAAGACTACCAACTGGTAGTCATACAAAGCTTCCATGTACCGGTTCCCATAACCACATGTCGGTTCACCTTGAACAAACACACCGCTTCACTTTGGCACATATACCAGTTCACAATGTTATACCGGTTCTCACATATACCAGTTCTCTTTTCTTCAACATATTGACATCAATGACAACATACAATGTCATCATGTCCTCATACTGGTTCACATAATACCAACAATCTCCCCCTTTGGCATTGATGACAATATACAAAGATATCTCCCTGCTTCACATCTTCTCCACTTCACTTCTTCTCCTCCTTTGAAAACAATGCCAAAGTGGAGGCACAAGCTTCCCTGTTCCATTATGCTGCTCCCCCTGAGTTGTAGCATCTTTCAACACATCAATCCTGAAAAAAAATTTGACTGTGCAATACCTGATTTATGTGGAGCATATACCTTTAGTTCACCTCCTAAAGGGGCAACACTCCTAATTCACCTCTTAAGTACGTTAATGTAGCCTTTGGGAGAGGCTTGGTGAAGATGTCTACTAACTACTCCTTACTGGAAACATGTTCCAGTACAATCTCTTTGTTCTGAACCTTTTCCCTCAAGAAATGATACTTAAGCTCAAAGTGCTTGGTTCTAGAATGTAAAACTGGATTCTTGGAGATGTTAATTGCACTAGTATTGTCACAAAATATACTTACCGGTTCAGATATAGGAACTTTGAAGCCATTTAATACATGCTTTATCCAAGCTGTCTGAGTGCAGTTCATGAAAGTTGCAACATACTCTGCTTCCACTATAGACTGAGAGATACAACTCTGCTTCTTACTCATCCATGAGACCAATCTACCACCAAGAAAGAAAGCACCACCAGTTGTGCTCTTCCGGTCATCCACATTACTTGCCCAATCAGCATCTGTGAATACTTTCAAGTTGAAATCCTTGCTATATGGATACCACAATCCATAATCAATAGTTCCTTTCAGATACCTAAGAATCCGCTTGACTGCAACCAAGTGGGATTCTCTTGCATTTTTCTAGAACTTTGTAGTAATTCCAACTGCATGTGCAATATCTGGTCTGCTATGCACTACATAATGCATCTTACCAATCATTGATTGGTATTCCTTCTCATTAACAAATGCTGAGTCATCCTCTTTAGATAGTTTACAACTGGTCACCATCCGTGTACCAACTAGTTTTCTATCTTCCATGCCAAAGGTCTTCAACATCTCTTTGACATATTTGGACTGAGTAATAAAGATTCCATCTTTCATCTGTTGAATCTGTAGTCCAATGAAGAACTTAATCTCCCCTATGAGTGACATCTCAAACTCTTTCTTCATCTCATCTGCAAACTCATGACTCAACTTGTCATCTCCACCAAAGATAATGTCATCAACAAATACCTCACAGATCAAGATCTGATCTCCTTCAAATTATAAGTAGATATTGCTATCTTCGCTTGTTTTCTCAAATCCAATCTTCACAAGATGGGAGTGCAGGCATTCATACCATGCTCTAGGTCCCTACTTTAGACCATATAAGGCTTTATGTAGCCTACACACCATGTCACTATCTTCAGATAGGGAAAACCCATCTGGTTTCTCTATATACACCTCCTATTCAAGTACAACATTTAGGAATGCAGATTTTACATCCATTTGATATACTTTGAATCCTTTAAAAGCTGCATATGCAAGAAGCATACAAACTCCTTCCAATCTGGCTACAAGAGCAAAGGTTTCTCCATAGTCTTCTCCTTCTTCTTGGGCATATCCTTTACACACTAGCCTGGCTTTGTTTCTAATCATTGTGCCATCCTCATTCAGCTTATTTCTGAAAACCCATTTGGTACCTATGACATTTTTATTCTCCGGTCTAGGTATCGAAGACCATGTACCATTTCTCTCTATCTGGTCAAGTTCCTCTTCCATTGCCTTTATCCAGTCTTCATCTTTATGTGCCTCTTTGAATGATTTAGGCTCAAAATCAGAGATCATACATGAGTTTTCTCTGACCTTTCTTCTTGTAAGGATTCCTGCATCCTTATCTCCTATGATTTGCTTAGGATCATGATTCAGCTTGACATATCGAGGAATGGTCTTAACAGATTTCTCTTGCTTTTCTTCTTCATCCTCATCTCCATTAGTATCAGCATCTACATCTACTGATGTAGGAACACTATTACTGGTACTTGGTTGACTTGCAAGTGGTTCCTAGAAGGTTACAACCAGTTCATTTACCACTTGCTTACTATCGGTTTCCTTGTTTTTCTCAAAGTTTTCATCAACTCTAACATTGATGCTTTCCATAATTCTCTGAGTCCTATTATTGAAACACTTGAGAGCTTTTCTCTTGGTGGAATACCCTAGGAATATTCCCTCATCACATTTCACATCAAATTTTCTCTGGTGTTCTCTCCTCTTGATGTAATATCTGCTACCAAACACTCTAAAATAGCTAACCACAGGTGTCTTACCGGTCCAATATTCATAAGGATTTTTATCTTTACCTTTCTTTATGAGTACCCGGTTCTTTGTGTAGACTGCAGTGCTCACCACTTCTCTCCAAAAGGTGTGAGCAACCTTTCCTTGAATCAACATTGTTCTTGCTACTTCAACCACAGTCCGATTATTCCTCTCTGCTAGTCCATTTTTCTATGGAGTTCGGGGGGCAGACAGTTGCCTCTTGATGCCATGTTCTTCAGAGTACTTGTTGAATTCACCGGAAGTGAATTCCCCTCCTTGATCAGTTCTAAGACACTTGATCCTTTTACTGCTTTCCTTCTCCACTAATTCTCTGAAAGCTTTGAACTTTCCAAAATCTTTAGACTTATCCTTCAAGAATGTGACCCACATCATTCTTGAGCACTCATCAGTGAGAATCATGAAATACCTATCACCCTGCACACTCCTAGTTTTCAAAGGACCACACAAATTAGTATGCACAAGATCAAGTAAATTGACAGTAGTGAAAGGTTTACCTTTAAAGGTTGAGGAAGACATTTTCCCCAGTTGACACTCTCTGCACAAGGTATTTTCTAGTTTTCTCAGCACCAGAAACCCTCTAACTGCCTTGAGCTTACTGGCTTTCACAATGTTATCAAAGTTTACATGGTAGAGTATGCCATATCCAGCTGTCATCGAACTTGGCCATAAGACATGTACTAATATTTGCATTCAACTGAAATAGGTTACCTTTGGTCTACATGCCGGTGGCCACCAATTCACCATTCTTTCCTTTGATTTTGCCCACTCCATTCTTGAATTCCAGAGTGAGACCACTATTATTTAGCTGGGTAACACTTAGAAGGTTGTGTCTGAGACCATCAACCCAATACACATTGTTAGCACTACTCTTTCCATTCAGAGAGATGGACCCTCTACCTTTGACCATACATGGTGCATCATTACCAAAGCACACCACACAACCATCATACTCTTCCAAGGATAGAAACTTGCTCCAATCACCAGTCATATGGTGAGAACAACCACTATCAATAATCCACTCATTGGAATTATCAAAGTGGGAGACAAGAGCCTTCTTGTCATACACATCTTCCTTTACAACAACAAACACAATATCTTCATTTTCTTCATCTTCTAATTCCTCATCCGTGACACCTTCATCAACTGCCACAAAACCATTTCTCTGGTTTCCTCCTTTGAATTTTTTGAACCTTTTCAGTTTATCCTTGTTGTCACCATTAGGACAGTTTACAGCGATATGTCCTATCTAGTTACAAGAAAAGCATTTCAAAGGGAGCTTACCTCTGTATTTACTGGTTCCTTTAGGAAGTTTCCTGGTAAGAAGAGCTTCAAATTCCATTAGAATCTCCTCATCATCCATTTCTCTTCTCTATCTTGGTTCACCACTGGTGCTTGCTTCTTTTCCTTTTCTGGATGGTACAACAAAAGCTTTAAAAGTTGATTCAGTCTTTTGAACACTGCCATCAAAACTATTTATCTCATAGGCTATCAACTTTGCAATGATGGAGTCTAGGGATACCTTAGTCTTGTCTATTGATCTCAACTCCTGAATAGCAACAACCCTTATTGCATAGACTGGTAATAAGGATCTCAGAACTTTTCTTACCACAGTGGAATCTTCCATTTTATCACCTGCACTCTTGATATCTTCGACAACAGTTTTGATTCTTATTCCATACTGTTGAATGGTCTCACCTTCAACCATCCGCATGTCTTTAAACTTCCCTCTAAGGCTTTCTTCCTTAGCTTTTTTTACATGCTCATCACCGCCATAGATATTGTCAAGAGTATTCCATACATCTTTGGGATTTACTTTACCTTGGACATCAATAAACTCAATGTTAGATAAACTACTAATTAGGGCTTCCATGACTTGCCCATTCTCCTACATCTCTCTCTTTTGGTCATCGGTGAGAGTGCCGGTAGGGGAAATATAAACATTCTCAACATAGCTCCAGTGTTGAGCACCCATGCTTCTAATGTATATCTTCATTTTGTCTTTCCATATACTGAAATTATCTCTATTGAACTTTGGACCTTCCCTCTTTATCATTAGACTGGGATCTTTTCCTCAAGCGGTTAAGCTTATAACATAGAGGACCTAGAGGAAGCTCTGATACCAATTGATAACACAATGATGAACGGATAGTACCAAACTGGTACTGAAAGGGGGGGGTGAATCAGTACAGACAAAAACACAATCCTAAACCAGTTTGGCAGCAGACATAGTGCTTTGGTAGACAAACAGTAATAGCAGTCTTAAACAAAGTACAACCGGCAAAACCCTGAATAACTGAGACAAACATAAACCGGTTGACACTTATCTTTTCATACAATCTAATACTTTATTTCCATTTCACCCTAGTGCATGAACAGGTAATCTAACATCAAAGATATATAAACAGCTAGATCAACATGATTTACCTTCAGACACAAATCACTTAAATCATCACATGAATAACATCACACATGACACATAGATTTTTTTCACGTGGAAACCCAATTGGGAAAAAACACGGTGGGGATGAACACCCACAAGCTATTTTTGAACTCTTTAGAAGTTTGCTTTGTTAGGAGCCTTGTCCAGTTAGAGACTGATACAATAGGTTCTGTTAGAAAATGATCCAGTTAGGGATCACCCGGTTAAGGGATGGCTAGAATACCCTGTTAAAGGTTACCTTGTTAGAGGATTTCAAGAACTCAATGGTTTTGAGTCACCCTGTTAAAGGATTTACAGTAAGCCGGTTAAAGCTACCCTGTTAAGGGATTTCCCAACTGTTGAAGTGGTTAGAGATCAACAGGTATTACAATGATCTAGTAAAAACACTCAATGCCAATGCAGATCCACTTAAGCTCCTCTTCACCTTCTGCACTTACACTCTACAGGTATCACTTCTCTCCTTTGGTCTGGCAAGAATCATGTATCTCTTCACTTGGACATACACACACAACTTTTGCCAACAACCTCAGAAAGAAACACAACATCGACCTTATAGGAAACAGATAGGTCGGTAGCATAAACCCTAAACCCTAACCTTGTTAGGATAAGCAATTCAAACAATATAATCCTGACCGTTGAGCATATTGCATTAAATGCAATAGTCTTGAACTGATCTCAAGACGTTCTCCATCATTCATTTTCCACTGCTTTCATGGTGGTTGATAACCCATCACGCATTTTCACCATTTATAGACTTTGCACATTCCTAAGGTAGATAGGAACAATCTCCTTCATGCAAGATCCTTCACACGCACAAGGCTGATGTGGCAACATGATCTATTCTTTGTTATAATGCTAACTCATCACACAAAGTCACCGATTGAGTCACACAGGCTTGAAGCACTTCAACCAGAAACCCTGAAGTTAAGACTACCAACTGGTAGTCATACAAAGCTTCCATGTACCGGTTCCCATAACCACATGTCGGTTCACCTTGAACAAAAACAACGCATCACTTTGGCACATATACTAGTTCACAATGTTATACCGGTTCTCACATATACCGGTTCTTGGTATCATACCGGTTCTCTCTTCTTCAGCATATTGACATCAATGACAACATACAATGTCATCATGTCCTCATACCGGTTCACATAATGCCAACAGATAAGGGATTTCAATTACAGTTCAAGGATGGAAAATGCAAGGTTATCAATAGCTCTGGATTGGAGATTGCAACCGGTACACAAACTAAAGGTAACATTTTTCATTTGAACTCTGGTCAGAAGACATGTTTGATTGCACAAATTGATGAGATTTGGCTATGGCATAAGAGGTTGTGTCATATTAATTTTGATTGCATTGTGAAGATTAGTTCTACTAAGGCAGTTAGAGATATACCTAAGATTGTAAAGCCCTATAATCCGGTATGTAAGGAATGTCAACTGGGAAATCAAGTCAGAACTTGTTTTAAGAGTATACAAGACAAATCCAATGATGTTCTTGATCTTATTCATACTAATTTGTGTGGTCCTACTAGAATCAAAAGTTTTTAGGGTGATAGATATTTCATGCTAATCATTGATGACTATTCAAGAATGATTTGGGTTACTTTTCTAAGGGAGAAGTTTGAAGCATTTGAAAAGTTTAAAATCTTTAAAGCTAAAGTTGAGACATAAAAATGATTGAAGATTAAATTCTTAAGGTCAGATCATGGTGGAGAATTCACATGCAGTGAATTTAACAACTATTATGAGAAGAATGGGATAAGGAGACAGTTGTCTGCACCCCAGACACCTCAACAGAATGGAGTTATGGAAAGGAAGAACAAAACTATCTTGGATGCAACTAGAACTATGATGATGGAAGCTAATATGCCTCATGTCTACTAGAGAGAAGCTATAAGCACGATGATATACACATTGAACAGAGTTTATTTCAAAGGAGATACCAGTAAGACACCTTATGAGTTATGGTTTAGTCATACACCGACAGTTAAGTATTTTAGAATCTTTGGTAGTAAATGCTATATCAAAAGAGATGATTCCATTGGAATGTTTGATCCTAGATGTGATGAAGGAATATTTCTTGGTTATTCTTATATATGGTGAAAAGTGGATAATGGAAACAACAATATTGAAAGACTAAATGAATTCAACCACAAAACCCTAGCCTAACAAAAACAAAGATCGACCATAACATATGAAGATTACCTAAGATAATGAAAATCAACAAAATAAAAAAGAGTATACCCACATGTCCACTAGGGTTTGAATCTTCATTCTTACTATCTCCATTGATCTTGCTTGATATATTTGATCTCATATTTTAGGTGTGCACAAAATCTCAACAAAGAACGGAAATGTGGTTTATAGCTTGATCGTAAAAAGGCTTGATTGCATAAGATTGATTAGAATTCTCCTTAGATGAATAGGTTTTTAGGGTTGATAATGAAGGAGAGTATCCTCTTATATAGAAGACACTGTAGGAAATGGAGGGATAAGATTAAGAGGTGTAAAGATAAATGGTCGGCTAGGATTAGAGGGTAGGTAGAGGAAATAATAAAATGATAAAGGGGGTAGGCCTTGTAGGAATTAAGAGATGAATGACATGTGTCATGGGTAGAAAAGGTTAATGAATTAATTAAATAAATAAAGATTCATTTAATTAATAGAAGAAGTGAGATCAATTAAATAAATAAAATATTTATTTAATTTATGAAAAGGATAATTTAAATAAATAAATGTATTTATTTAAATGAGGAAAAAGGATTAGAAGAGGATTAATGAATTAATTAATTAAATAAATATTTATTTAATTAATAGAAGACTTAGGATAAAATAATAAAATAAATAAAAGTATTTATTTAATTAGACAAGACAATTTTAGGTGTCTACAATTCTAATGGAATCAAAGCATATAGATGTTATAACAAAAGATTGCAAAGAATTATGGAGAGCACAAATGTCAAGGTGGATGAGAAGAACATAAGTCAAATCGGAACTTATGAGAGAGAACCGACAGTGGAAATGATCATAACTGAATCGGTAGCACTTACACCAAAACGAAATGTTGAACCAGTTACTCCGACAGTATCAAAAAAGTCAACAATAACTGAAGATCAAGGCTAAGCAAAAAAAAATCAGAAGACTCCTAGGTATGTAAGGTTGAATCATTCAGAAGATCAGATCATTGGAGACAAAACCAAAGGAGTGATGACAAGAAGAAGGTTGGCAGGTGATGAGGTATGTTTAATTTCTCAAGTTAAACCGACATCAATAATTGAAGCTTGCAAAGATGATTGTTGGATGAAAGTTATGGAAGAAGAATTAGATAAGATAGAAAAGAATAACACATGGACTTTAGTTCCCTAACCTAAAAATAAGAATGTTATTGGAACTAAATGGTTTTTCAGGAATAAATTGAATGAAGATGGACAAGTTGTGAGGAATAAATCTAGATTGGTTTGTAAAGGATATTCTCAGAAGGAAGGAATTGATTATGATGAAACCTTTGCACCGGTAGCTAGGATTGAATTTGTGAGATTATTTCTTGCTTATGCTGCACATAAGAACTACAAGGTTTATCAAATGGATGTTAAGTGTGCATTTCTGAATGGAGATCTTGAAGAGGAAGTCTATATCGAGCAACCTGGTGGATTTTCACTTTCAGATGACAAAAAGATGGTTTGCGGGTTAAAGAAAGCTTTAAATGGATTGAAACAAGCCCCTAGAGCTTGGTATGCAAGACTGGATAAATATATTTTGAAGCTTGATTTCACGAAAGGTAATGCTGACAGTAATTTATATTATAAGATCACTAATGATGACATATTTATTATTGAAGTCTTTATTGATGATATCATTTTTGGAGGTAAAGATAAGTTGTGTATGAAATTCTCTAACAATATGAAGAATGAATTTGAGATGTCTATGATTGGGGAGATGAAATTCTTTTTAGGTTTGCAAATTACTCAAATTGATAAAGGTATTTTAATCTGTCAAACTAAGTATGCTAGAGAGTTGTTGAATAAATTTGGGTTGGAAAATTCTAAAGCGGTTGGTACTCTGATGGTTACAAGTGAGAAATTGACAAAGAAAGATGCATTTGCATGGGTAAGTCCTACAAGGTACAAGTCAATGATTGGAGGTTTGTTATATCCGACTAAGACTACAACGAATATAATGAATGCAGTTTGTAAATTATCAAGATATGAGAGTGATCCTAGATAAAATTATGAGAGTGCAGTGAAAAGGATTTTCAAGTATTTGTAGGGAACAACTGAATATGGTCTTTGGTATCCTAAAAATGATGACTTTACATTATGTGCATATATAGATGCAGATTAGGATAGAGATGTTGATGATCGGAAGAGAACATCTGGTGGAGTTTTCTTTCTTGGAAAGAAACTTGTTTCATGGATCAACAAAAAGAAGTCATGCACCTCTTTATCTACTGTTGAAGTTGAGTATGTTACTACTGCTACTAACTATACACAAGTTCTATGGATGAAGGAAATGTTGAAGGATATAAAGGTGGATTGTAATGAACCGGTAGTTATTCACTATGCTAAATCTGCTGCTATTGATATATCAAAGAATCCAATATTTCATTCTAAGACAAAACACATATCTATCAAGTATAAATTTTTGAAGGAGAAGGTGGAAGAAAATGAAGTCAGACTGGTTTATGTGAACACTAAAGAGCAGATTACAGACATCTTCACTAAACCTTTACCCAAAGAATCATTTGAGTAATTTAGAGATGGATTGGGGGTTTTTTCCCCTCTGGTAGAGACTTGAGTGATGTTGATTGACATCAGTCTGGTATGCATTATCAAAGCTATTACTCATTCTGGATTGATGTGGTGGTGCTACTACTCAGGAGGAGTAGTCAGTTGTAAGAATAAAAGGATTTATGACTTTTCTTTGATATTTATGTTAGATCTTTGGTATTGATGTCAAAGGGGGAGAGTTATTCTTGTGAAAAACATAAGGGAGAGATATACTCTTTAGGGGAGTTTGGTTTAGAGCTTCATTGCTATATCATTTTGTGGGAGATTGTTGGTTGTCTTCCATAGGGGGAGACTTGTTTGGCATTTCTTGGTACTTGGATGTTTTTCATATCTAGTGTTGCCATGAATGCTTGGAAATTTGGAGGAATTGATTATATGTTGCATTGATGTTTTGTCATTGATGGCAACATTGGCTATTTTGGTTGTTTACTGGTTTCCGGTTGGTTCTGGTAGAGTGGTTGGATTATGATATTGATCCGATATGCTTTGATATGCTTTGGTTTGTGGAATTGATTTGGATCTGTCATTCATGCTATTCAGATGCATATCACAATCAGTTGGTTTGGGATTTGATGATATAGATACTATCATTTATTCTAGTAAGCCTTTTGGTCACTGGTAAGGATTTTACCGATAGAGCTTTGTTGAAGATCTTTTGATGCACGTGATAAGTCATGTTGGTGCAGCTTCTAGATGGCTTTTAGGATGATGTTGGTTATCTTGTTCACGTTTTTATTGATCGGTGGTGTTGGATTTGGGTCTAGACCTAATGATGTCTTATTTGGATAGGTTTTGGACCAACTTGTGTAATGTGTTGGTGGAAACTCCCAATGCATTACTGGTTGGATTCATTGATTGGATTATGCTATTTCGGTCTTAGGCCGACTTGGTTGATCATTCGATTGTGGGTTTATGTTATGAATTTATTGTATTATATTTTAGGTGGCTGACCTAAATATTTAGGTCCTTGGTTGGTATAAATATGATGTAAGATCTCTTTGTAGATCATAGGATTAATGTGATTATGGTTATGGGATGGTTATGCGATTACCTGTGTGAATAATTCTCTAATCATATGCAAGAGTTTTGGTCAGTCATAGGTGATTGAATTAGTTTGGTTAGAGAGGTTTAAGACCTTCGGTACTGAGCTTAACCTAAACTATACTCAGGCATAGGAGATGCTATCTTTGCAGTTCACTCTTCTTTCTGGATTGTAGTCTTGATTTATTTTGTAGCCAGTGAGGATCCTTTTGTGATGAGCAGTGTGCTCTAGGTTGTTGGCCTTCTTGCATGTGCAGGCCCTTCATTTTGTAATCACATACTTACTACAGAAGTATTATCTGACTATGGGTAGGCTTCCCACCATGGTTTTTCCCTTTACCAAATTTTCCACGTACAAATCTTGGTGTCATGTGTTTTGGATGGATGGTAATTATTTTGTGATTTATGATTATTCTTAATTTCTATATTAGTTATTCTGGTATTTGGTTTATGCATTCCGGTATTGAGTTTATATGTTCTGGTAATAATGATTTGAATGCTTAAAGTTATGTAATCTATTGACAACTGATTCACCCCCCCTCTCAGTTGTCCTCTGGTTATCTGAGTTGTCTAACATATTCAAGGCTTCTTTAATTTGGTCCATATTCACATTAAGACCTTCTCTATCTTTGCTAACTGCCTTGATCAATGTATCAATTCTTTTCTTTTCATATTATTTTTCTACATTATGTAGAGCAGCCTCTCCAAGAATTTTCATTTGCTCCCCTGCAATTGTGACCAAGTGGCCTAGTTTTTCAATGGGAGTTGTGAGACTATCAGTATCAATCTCCGGTAACAAATTGGAAAATATGTTAACTGCAGTCTATATAGTTTGAGCTTCTCTCCTCTGAGATCTTATTATCTTCATCTTGGCCTAGGATTGCATTGCAGATGCAATCTCCATCAGTTCTATTTGACTCAACATATCTATATTTATTGGCCCTTGGATGGCCATTGTATCATTATCCTCATCATCATCAATGATTTTCTTTGAAGTAATTGACCCATGGGTCACTTTCTTCTCTTGTGCTTCTTCTTTCTTCTTCTCTTCTTCCTTCTTGAGTGGCTCTATAGTTTTGACAACATCTATTTGTACACTCTTTTGTGTATCTTTATGTATCTCTTATGTCTTCTCTAGTGGCTCTGTGGTTTGCACATCATCTATTTGTGCATTCTCTTGTGTCTTTGTCTTCTCTTAATCTTTACTAGTTGGAATAACATCCGGTATTGCTAGTTGTTCTTTTGTGACATTAGGAACTGATGTGGCATCACCTACTAGTTCTTTCTCCATTTGAGTAACACCCAGTGTCTCATCAATTTCAATCACATCTGGTAGTTCACCTTCAATTACCAGTGCTTCAGAGAGATATTCTTCCTCACAAGAATAAATCTTCTTCGGTTCCTCTTTTTCAAGTCCTAAAAACTTTTTCAAAATTTCCCCAGTCTCAACTTGCACAGATTGGGACTCACCAACAAGCAATCTTGTTAACCTCTTTTGAGTACAAAATAATGGTTTTGATTTTGAAATAATTTCCTGTATTTCCTCCTTGGAGGTCTTTGGTTGTAAATGAACAAATACATACTCTATCATTTCTTTATCTTTCTTAAATGCCATTTGCCATCTAGCTTCCAATTTTCTATACAAAGAATTAGGTATATGTCCTTGTAATTCAATCAACGCTTTGTTATAATGATTCATAAACCAAACAACTTAATCCTCAATATGTTTATGCTCTTCCTCACCAAAATTGTTATAGAGCTTATTTAAACCAATCAATATAGCATACTTCCTTATATTCCTCAACAAGTTCTCAAGAGAAGTAAGTTTAGTTACCTATGGCTTAACTGATTTGACAGTGGGTGAACCAACCACTTTAGACTTCTTGCCACTTGCCCTCAATTCTTTCTTACCACCTTCTGATTTGGTTTCCTTTGTGGTAGCCTTAAAAACTCTTTGTGCTTGTTCTTTATTTCTTTCTTTTTCCTATAGCTTTTGAGACTTTAGGTGCTTGAGGCTTATCTTCCTTTTCTTTTCTCCTGATTTGTATCTTTGGAGGAGGAGGGGGCTTCTCCTTCTTGAAATTTGCACTCCTAGTTTTTCTATTGGTGGAGACACTAGAGGTTCCTGCCTTCCTTTCTTCAAATATAGTTCTTGCTTCATCAATCATCTCCTTTGTGAAGCCTTGTGCAACAAAAAATTCCTCAACCTCTTTCCTAATATTTTTTACCACTACCGGTTTGGCCAATTCAACATGTACCTTTATTGATTTCTCTTTGAATGTGCCAAACCTAGGTACACTTGGATCTACCAGTTTAGATATAAGGTTGTCAGCATGAATAATCAAGATACCTTCTTATACCTCATACCCCATAGGCATGACCCATGAAGTCCTTGGATATGCAACCTCCATCTGACAAATATTGGTATCAACCATAAAACAAATGGAGTCTTCATACCTTTTCAGCACATGCTCCCATATCCTCTCTTTGACATACATTTTCTTCTAGAATTTCTTGAAGTATCCCTAGATAGTCTTAGTGAACTCATTGCCAAGCATCTTAATGTTGTTCTTGATTTGCAAGGCTACCAATATATCCACAAATCATTGGATATCACCTATACCGAGAAAGTAATTTTGGCAATAGAAAAACAATCCAATACTCAACTGACCAAAATTGAACTTTCGTCGCTTGTCCTTCTTGATTTATTCAAGACTCAATATCAGTTGGGCTCTCAAGGCCTCTGCTAGGTCATAATCAACATTATCTTTTAACATTCATAATGCTATGTGGATAGTAGCTCCGGGAATGCTATTCATCTTACTCAAATGGTATACTCTATAGCTGAGGACCATGGATGTAAACTTCACTTTTGGATCTTCTATATCATTGATCGTCATGACACAACCATCCCACTTCAACTTTGTCAGTTGAAAAACCTCATCCTTCAGGATTGTTCTCAAAACAGGGACTTTACTGGTGACCCATAATTCGATGACAACATGGATGACCTCTTTTATGATCTTTTGTGGTCTATCCAACCATATAAATTGATCGTGGATCGCTTAGAACATATCTCACGTGCTCTTCTTTAGATTCATCTAGAAAGTTTACTACATGGTGAAAATGCTTATCGGATACCCTTTTGAATTCATCCTTCATAATTCCTTGTTCATCACACAGTGTTAAGTATTGATCAAAGATGGAAAATGTGCCCAAATCCTCCAGTTTGCAATAGATGTATGATCGAATGTCCTCAACATGAAAAACCCCATAGTATATGCTGGATAGGGCTCTAGCTAGATCTATCTCTGTGGACTTATGAGGATGTTTCTTAAAGTTCGGTCAAAATCTTTTGGTAATACCAATAATATGGGCTATAGCCATTGTGAAAATTCAAACACAGATTCAGATTCACAGAGAAATACCTTTAGACTTCTTCGCAACTAGGGTTTCTAGTTTGAATGCTCTTCCACCGATTATCTTTTCCACAAATATTCAAAATTTTCTATCAACTTCACCAAAGTAGCAATCAAATGCTCTTCTATGTTTCTATCACTCCCCAAATGTGCTCTCAAAAATTCTAAGTGAAAAATGAGACTATAAAACACCTTTTTATTTGCCTTTTACCAATTGCATTTAATGCTAAACCGGTTGAACATACCCTAATCACCGTTCAACCCTATAACTTGCTACTGGTTCACATATCACATCTGATTTACCGGTTATATCTCAAAATCACTTCATAACATCATTTAGCATCAAAACATGCAGATTTGACTTACCGCACACCATTTAGGGGGTCTGAAAATGGATCTGACAATATGCTCCCCCTAAGATTCATACATAGCTTAGTTTTCCAGCGAGGGATTCTCTAGACCAGGTGAAGAATTAGAGTCCTCCGATGGTTTCTCCTCACTTTTCTTCCTCCATATATTATTCATCTCTTTTGGTTTCTTCCACATCTACCTTCTTCTTTCCTTTCCGATCAACAAATTGATTAAGTGGTTGGTACATTCTATCTCTACAAAACCTTGCAATGTGTCCTAGTTTGTGACAGTGGAAACATGTCATTCTAGATGCTCTCCAAGGTCCAGCATTACCTCTATCAGTTCCTCTCCGATAATTCATATCCACATGACCATAGTTGTGACAGATTGAACATGTCACATTCCATCTATTCTCCATTTCATATGGACTAGAATGATTCACATAAGGTCTCTGCCAAGTAGGGTTCCTCTGGTCATTGTAAGATTGTATCCATTCACTATTAGACCTCTGATCCATGTAAGATCTTTGATTGTTTACTCTTGACCTGCACTCAACATCTCTATCCCCATATTTGTTGCAATTGAAGCAATATCTATAAAAAGTACTAGGATTATATCCTTCATATGCATTAGGTCTATATCAATCAAAAGTACTGGATCTACTTCTACAAACATTTGTAGTATGACCTACCTTATGACAGTTAAAACATACTAGTTTGTAGGTTCTCTTACCGGTGTTCTTCTTGGTCTTTGGTGCAGATTTGGCTTCATGCATGGTGTCCTTGGTGCCGGAAGGCTCTTCTTGTTTAAAGGTTGTGTATCCCAAGCCATGTGTATATCCTTTCTACCTTTGTGTTTGAATCTACTCATCAAGAATAATAGTGCTCTTATTGAATTTAGCTAATAACTCATTTGCATCAGCCAATTCCTTGGTAAGCTCCTCATTCTTCTTTGTGAGACTTTCTCTAAGAGACATAGCCATGTCTAGATTAGCTTGTATTTCCTCTTTTTCCTCTTTGGTCTCATGAAGATGTGCATGTAGGGTACCAATCTCCTAGTTCAACTTAAATATCTCATTCTCCTTATCTCTTATTTTGTCTTCAGCTGCCCTCCTAGCTTCCAACTCTTGGCTCATCCCGATGGTAAGGGCTTCCAACTCTCTCCTTATATTTGTCTTTTAATTGTTCACCTTTTCCACATCATTAGAAAAGGCATCAATGGTTTCTTTCTTAGATGAATTGCTTTCACTGAGTTCCAACAACTTCTCAACCAACTCTCTTCTGTTAGCCAATGAAGATTTGTACTTGACCTTTAGTTCATCAAGAGCTTCTTCAAATTCTGCAAGCCTGTTTGAAAGCTCTCTGTAACTCATTGAACCTTCCACCATGATAGCCTTAGAGATCCTTCCCAAGTGGTTAAGCCTTAAGAGAATTAGGCTCTGATACCAATTGATAAACTTATAAGGCACTGAGAGGGTGGGTAAATCGGTGCAAGCAAAAACTTAATAAATCTGATAACAACTTTCACCAACTTGTAAATCAATAAGCATGAAAGAAATATAACCACATAAGAAAACATCCAAAAAATCATACAAACCACAACACAATAATTTTTGATGTGGAAACCCAATTGGGAAAAAACACAGTGGGAATTAATACCTACAAGGATCTTCTAACTACAATATAGAGATCTGATCGGTTAAGGCCATACAATCACCCTGTTAGGGGCAAACTTGGTTAAGAATGTTTTATCTTGGTTAAGAGCTATGTAATAAGGCCTTTTAGGACCCAACCCTATTAGGAGATACCCACGTTACTGGGATTTACAAAAACAAACTAATGTGTCACCTGGTTAGAGTATTTCACCTTTGGACCTGCTAGGATCCTACCGCACCCTGTTAGGAGTGACTTTGTTAGAGGATTTTCTTGTTGCAATTGTTAGGAAGACAAGTTCAACTAATCTAAATTTAGCACCTTTGTGCCTAATTAGATCCACTTCTGCTCAGATTCTATCACCGACTAGACATCAATACCTAACTTCTCCTTCAACCGCATGATCAAATTCTCACTCTTGATACATAAAATCATACAACTTACACCTCCTTATAAAGAACTTTGTTAGGTCAGTTAAGAACCTTAGAAAAATTCCCTAGGTTCATTTAATCTAGTCACCTTTTAGATTTTCCCGCTCATTACACTTTTCTCTTGTTGGAAAAATAATTCATAACTTAAAAACATAACAATAAGTCTAGTGGTTACCGATCAAACTAACTCTGCTATATCGGTTCTCTGTTCTTCCTAACATTGACTGACAAATCCATCATAACTCGCTCAATATATCGAATTTGTTGATGTTGTTTGGAACATAGGTGCATGTTCCTGTCTCCAACACTCCTGTAAAACCACAATGTCAAAATATTCTCCAATAGTTCATACCAGTCGCTTGGTCATCACTCTATTCATGTTTACCGGTTGACAACAACTTAGTAGTTTTGCTATCTAACTAATTCCACTATCGGTTAGGCCATACCGGTTGGTCTAGATGACCTAGATGACTAAACAAACATGGTTGCCATCAATGACAACACAAATAAAGTCATCAAACAACCTATTACAACTATATCATCATCAACAAGCCAACATAAGCAAGCAATAATCTAACAACTTCAATTCTGGTAACCAAAGCAAAAGTTTCTTCATAATCAATCCCTTCTTATTGTGAATATCTTTTGTAGACTAGTCTGGCTTTATTTCTGACTACTTCACCGACTTCATTCAATTTGTTCCTAAAACCCATTTAGTACCATTAACATTTTTATCCTTAGGTCTAGGCACAAGTTCCCAAGTGTTGTTCTTTTCAATCTGATCTAACTCTTCTTCCATGGTTCTCATCGAGTTATCATCTTTACATGCTTCAACAACATATTTAGGTTCAACTTTAGAATTCAAACATACTTCTTTTGCAACTTAACTTCTTCTAGTCATCACACCTTTATTCTTATCACCAATAATATGATTCTTAGAATGATTTAGTTTGACATACCTCAGAGTCTTCTGATTGTTCTGATCTTCAGGTTCTCGCACATCATCACTAGTAGCAACAACATTAGGATTAACAGTCTCTACCAGATCATTCTGCTTAGGCTCTTTAGACTAAATAGGAGCTAAAACAACATGTTGACTGCCATCATAAGCTCTGATATCCTTCCCAAGGTTTTCATCCACCTTCACATTTGTATTCTCAACTATCTTTCTCAGTCTCTTGTTATAGCATTGGTAGGCTTTGCTATTTGTATAGTATCCCAAAAAGATACCTTCATCACTTCTAGCATCAAAATTTCCAATATCCTCATCTCTTGATATAGTATTTGCTACCAAAAAATTTGAAATATTTCATAGTAGGAACATGACCAAACCAAAGCTCATAAGGTGTCTTACCGGTATCACCTTTGATATGAACTCTATTGAATCTATAGACTGCAGTGCTAATAGATTCTCTCCAGTAGACCTTCAAAACATTTCCTTCAATCAACATAGTTCTTGCAGCATCTAAAATGGTATGGTTCTTCCTTTCAGTGATTCCATTCTGTTGTGGGGTCCTAGGAGTAGATAGTTGTCTTTTGATTCCATGCATCTCACAAAAGGAATTCAACTCACTAGAACAAATTCTCCATCTCTACCAGATCTCAACCACTTCAGCTTCAATTCGGACTCAGTTTCAACTTTAGCTTTGAATATCTCGAATTTCTCAAATTCTTTAGATTTTTCCTTCAAAAAGATAACCCACATCATTTTGGAATAATCATAAATTAGCAGCATCAAGTATCTATCACCCTGCACACTTCTAACATTTGCAGGTCCACAGAGATCAGTATGCATAAGATCTAACAATCCACCAGATGTATACCGTTTTCTCTTGAAAGAAATTCTTGTTTGCTTACCCAGCTGACATTCCTTACATACTGGATTAATAGGTTTAACAATCTTAGACAAATCCCTAACAACTTGTGTAGAACTGACCTTGATTAATGAATCAAAGTTTACATGACACATTCTTCTATACCATAACCAACTCTCATCTATCTTAGCAATCAAACAACTTTTTTCACAACATTCAAATGAAAAATGTTACCTTCAGTCTTAGTTCTAGATGCAATCTCTATATCGGAGGCATTCAAGATTTTGAATTTACCATCTTTGAATTGTAGATCATAACCCTTATCAACCATCTATCCAACACTCAAAAGATTCTGCTTCAAACCTTCAACATACAAGACATCATCAGTTTTATGCTTATCATCAAAAGAAATAGAACCTCTCCCACGGATTACATAGGCTTTGTCATCTCCAAATCTAACTATTCCACCATCATACCTTTCTATGCTTACAACTTTTCTTTTGTCACCGACCATATGATGTGAACAATCACTGTCAATCACCCATTCCCCTTTTTCTTCTACCTTTGTAGCCAAAGATTTCTCCTCAACATAACAGCTAGCAGAATCAATAGACATAGGTCTATACTCTTTAATGACAATAAACACAACTTCATCTCCTTCTGATTCATCATCTGTAACGCCTTAATCTATAGCATAATAATAGTTCTTCTGGCTCCTAAACTTCTGGTTATACTTATAAGACTTATCATACTTCTCATATCTATCATTCCTATCAAACATATAAAACTTATCATGTCTGTCATACTTAGCCATTCTCTTCGGGCATCTAGAAGCAAAATGTCCTATCTTATTACAAGAAAAACATTTCAAGGACAAATTTCTATCATACTTACTGACACCTTTAGGCAATCTTTGGGCAATCAATGATTCAAGCTCATCAATCTCTCTTTATTGCTCTTCTATCTCTCTTCTTTCTCTTTCATATCTGGATATCTTGCACTCATCAGGATCATATTTCTGCCTACTAGACACATATGATGATGCCTTGAATGTTGTCTCAGAATTTCCATGTGATTCTCCAAATTTGTTTAGCTCAAATGAAGCAAATTTTTCAACCAACACATCTCTTGTCATTGTAGTTACACTCTAGATCTCATCAATAATAGCAACCTTATATTTATAAGCAGGAGGCAAAGATATCAACACCTTAGCAACAATCTCATCTTCTTCAATCTTTCCACCGATAGATCTAATACCAAGGACAAGCTCATTCACCTTAGCCACGTATGAATGTATGTTATCATCATCTCCCATCTTCAATATCTCATACTTTCCTTTTAAACTCTTAAACTTAGCAACTTTCACTTGACTATAGCTTTCATACAGGATTTCAAGCTTCATCCAGAACTCATGCACGGTCTGAAGTTCCATAACATTTGTTATTTGAGAATCAGTCAGGGCATTGAGAAATGCTTCCTTTTCTCTGATGTTATATTCACCTTCCTTTACCTCATCAGGATTGGATGATCCATTCTAAGGAACAAAATAGGCATTCTTAGTAATCTTCCAATAATCTTCTTCAAGACATTTCAAATGCACCTCCATCTGTCTCTTCCACACAATATAGTTTCTCCCATCAAACCTTGGACTGTCCTTCTTGAAAAGAATACCTTGAGATTCCATCTCGAATCTCCTCAAGTGATTAAGATTCTACCAGAGGATCTAGCTCTGATAGCAATTGTTAGCATCAATCAAGAAAAAAGACTGAGAGGGGGGGGGGGGTGAATCAGTCTTCACTGGATCTCAGCAAATTAAACTCCAAAACATAAACTGATAGACCACAACATCAAATAGATAAGAAAATTAATAGCACAACACACAACACTAATATTTTGATGTGGAAAACCCAGTTAAGGGAAAAACCATGGTGGGAACCTACCTACAGTAAGATGATACTCTACATTAGTATGTAAAAATATTACAATGGGGAATTCACATGCATTCAGGAACACTGCCTAGAGCTCACTACTCAAAAGATATATTCCCAGAAGGCTACAACCCTCAAGGAAGTCTCACTGACTTACAATATGATTCAGACTACAATCCAAAAGGAATTAACTGCAATAATATCATCTACAAATGCCTGATGATAGTTCTAGTTAAGAATAGTTGTCTGCTCTGCAACACAAAACACACCTCAAGACTTCACTGAATGATATATTCTTGTTTGCGCAATCACCTCTCTCTAATAATGCAAACATAATACCGACACCTAAATTACATAAGCATCTCACCTATATATAAATCATCAACCTTGATAACAAGGTCAGCTAAACCCTCAACCCTCAAATCACAATTACAAACAATACATTGCATGATACAAAGATCGACCACCAGACCAATATATTATGATTTACATTACATATTATGGACCTAATTCAAATTCCCAAATGATTACATCCACCGGAAATCCCGCCAAGATCAACCCCAACATGCTACACCACCAAAAATACTGTATAACACGCAAATCATTACCAGTTCATAGAAATCACCAAAGACTCGCACAATGATCAATGTGGATCACCAAAAAAAATAGGACACAACTAGGAAACACTAGAAAGCATTTTAGAATCATCCGAAATAGTTGCACCAACACCTCTTTTTAAATCTTCACCGGTCAACGTCTCAAAGCTCAAGAACACAACCTGTAGACACCTAAAAATGGTCAACGCTTGCGGAGTCGTACTTTAACATTTGCGCATTGCCTCATTTTAGGTTTTTGCATCACATTAACATTTCTCCTATGTCATGCACTTGGTTTTTATCATTTGCGAGCATCGAGTCGTTCTTCTACATTCTTCATTCATCTCGCCTTCGAATTTGGTCTTGTCGACAACAATCTTCAATCATGATTTTGGTCGATCTTATCCTATCACATCAATGTGCGTGCTCATTTGTCATCATTTTGGACATCGTCAATCCTAATTAGGGTTTTGTCCTCTTATCAATCTTGTCATCTGGCGATCGATTTATCATCAATCCTTATCATTTTCAATCTTGTCGTTTAACGATCGATTTGTCATCGGTCGTTGTCATATTTGATCTTGTCATTTTGCGATCGATTTGTCATCGATCATGGTCATTTTCAATCTTGTCATCTTGCAATCTATTTTGTAATCGATTCTTGTCCTCTTGTCAATCTTGTCATTTTGCGATCGATTTGTCATCGATCATTGTTTGTCTCAATTATGTCAATTTGGATCAATTAGTCATTGTTCCTCATCAATTGGCACATTTATCAATTAAATCATTTATCACATTGGTCCTTTGTTAATCAGAATCATGATCGAGTCAATTATCTTTCATCAAGACCTAATTCATCTTCTAGGGTTTCGTGATTTAATCATTTAACCTGGTTTGTCATTTCCCTCTTTAGGATTAATAAATTATTTATTTATCCCAAGTCTTCTCATCACAATTAAATGTTCATTTAATTGGCTAATTATTCCTCTTTGTGAATTAATTAATGAATGACAAATTATTAATTAATTTACCTAATTTATAATTTCCATCAATTTCTTAATTCCTAAATTCTTAATTCTCTAATTTCCTAATTTTCTAATTCCTAATTTCAATTTCCTCCTATTTCTCTCCTAAATTCATGGAAATGACATAGAAATTTGTCATAATTTGTCATAATTGACAATCAATCAATTTTTGACATAGAAATTTGTCATAATTTGTCATAATTATCAATCAACAAATTTTGCATAGAAAGTGCATAATTTGTCATAATTTGTCATAATTGACATAATTGATTTGCAATTTCCATTTGAATTGAATCATGCTAATTTGATCCATCTCTCCAATTTGTCTATAAATTGGATGAATTTCTTCAATCAAAGCCTTGATTCTTGACCCCTAATCAGATTATCGAATTTCTAATCAATCACGCTTCGAGTACTTTTGAGCAATTTTCTTACCTACTTGCTTTCAATCATGTATGTGCACTTGTAGGTGAGATCCACAACCAAACTATTTGAAGAGGAAAGAAGAACAATGGAGTTGCATGAAGGAAGCATTTGGATTTACCTCTAGTTTGCATAATCTTTTTGAATGTTTCAATTTTATGTCTCTATTGAATGTGTTTAGGATAGATCGTTGCAATGAGTTTTGGTGATTGAGCTAATAATTAGTATTTCAATATTGCTTTGATGATTTCCTATTTCCTAACTCACATTAATTGGTGAACCCGATGTGAACACTAACCATCTAACCCCTTTACTGTGTCTTTGAGTGCTTTTGAGTTGATTTGCAGGCCAAAAAAACCAAAAACAGGGCAGTGCAGGGCTTTCTGGGGACTTCTGTGCCTATGTCAAGAAACTTGCGCCTGTGTTGAAGACATTATGCGCCTGTGTCATGACTTCTGCGCCTGTGTAAAGTCCAGAACAGAGGTAAAAATGCAGTGTTTTACTTGAAAATTGTCTTGATTTTGCATTCTATTTTCTGTGTTTTGGTTTTTGGTACTAATTATCTGTGCAGCATCTTAGCATACACATGGCAAAGACAAAAAATGAAACTACTAACATGTGTTATGCAGAATCGATAGTCAAAGAATAAACACCTCAAACTTCTAACTTGTGTTTTGTAGGTTGCCTTGGAGAAACAACTAAACTTGGTGTTTGTTATTAATGTTTTAGGCACCTAATGATTTCTAAATAGGTTGGAATGAATATGTTTTTGCTTTGATTTTTGAGTGTGACATTGGAGTAGGAGAGTATGCTCTCATCCTTCTTAGGGTGATCAGAAATCCAGATCTTCGATACCATGCTCATGTCTTTGATTGTGTGTCTCCTTTAGAGGGCCTGCCTTCCCGACCACTTTGCTTTTGCAAGCAAGTGATAATCGTGAGAAGGGAATGACCCAAAGTGAGTATGGCTAGAATTCCTTGGCATTCTAACTCACTATAAACAAATACCTGATGAGTGAAAGCTTTGAAGGAAGGGTTACGTGGGAATTGCAGTTACTTGGGAAGTGATGACCCTTGAACTCTTTCTCATATCAACATCTAAGTAGGGCCTCTTGGTCTAAATCATTCTTACACGACTACATTTGTTTGGTATCTTGATGGGCTTAATGTCTCAATCACGCTTGCGTGACATCAAGGAGTAACGCTTAACATAAATCCTTACTAAACACCTTGTATTTAGAGGCCAAAAACCCTTCTAGTTGCTTGAGAAGGACAAGTTCGGATACTTGGAAGAGATACTAAGTTCGCCATGGGGAGATTTCCATGGGGACTGATGCTTGGCTGCCCTAAGAAGTGAGTGCCATGGAGGGGAGCCCGTGGGGTCAAGCATCTATGTATTCTCCTTGAACCCCATAATGAGTCTACCTCTCAAGTACCTAATGTCCTTGCCTACCATAAGAAATGTGGGAATGAGCATGATTGTCTTGAGTCTAAGTTGCAATATCTTGTATTCTTTGTTTGTCAAAAGTTGAATTGTATCTCATTTCAAGAACAAGGCAAATTGATTCAAAACAAGGCTAAACACAAGAGACATTCATCCAACAAAAGTTCAACAAGATTCAAAACATCTTCAAACATGGTTGTCAAACATTTTTCAAAATCTTATCTCAACATTCATGTCACTTACATTTAGGTTCATTCTAGGTTGCATTTTGCAAAGTTCATTGTCAAGTACCAAGGTTAGGTTTTGCCTAAGTCATACTTTTTTTCTATAAGGGTCATCCATTTGCATGTGTCCTCTTGCATTAAAGTCATACCATTGTCATACATTCATATTTGCATACCCTAGGTCTCTTCATTAAGCTTAGGTCATTACCATATCATATTAGGGTCACTTGCATGGTAATTGTCCATTTTCCATATAGTCTCAAAACTACGTTTTGCCATACTTGAGTAATCCAAATCTTTGATAAACCCTAAGTCATTGTTAGGAAGTCTAGACCTTATTAAATCTTTTGTCCTTTTGTCATCAATATCATTTGGTCAAACCTAGCTTAGTATCCAAGCATATAGGGGAGACTTTGTCATTTTGTCCTTTTGTCACTTGGTCCTTTTGTCCTTTGAGGTCTAGACATCATTTCAATTTCCTAAGGGTCTCTTTTAGATTTGCATTCATAAGTTTGTCAAAAATCTTCAAAAACAACCAAAAACATAGATTGCATTTTCATCTATTCAAGTTTGCATTTAGTTGCATAGCATATATTGCCCTTGAAAAAATTCCAAAAAACATTGCATTTGCATAAGTGACATGCCTGTTGAGACAAGATCAAAATCTAAAAAGATGGGCGAACCAATGTATCAACCCATGGACAACATAGCAAATTCATAGTTTCAAACTAGTCAAACAATACAAATTGAAGGTTCATCAAACACATCTCTACCACCATATGGAACGGTTCAACTTGGACCACCTCCATTATATGAACCAGTGTTTGTACCTATGAAACCAGGACATGGGAGTGTTCCACCAACTCCAAGAGGAAGTGCACCTTTCAATTTGAATCAACCACACCTGCAACATGACATTCAAACTCAAACATTATATGAAGAACAAACCCTCTCACAAGGATTTGGTTCAGATCAAGGCATTCAACAAGAAACGAATCCAAATGTCCAACCAGATTCTTCATCCGATTCCAATGCTTCTGATGATGTTGACATGTTCCTTCAAGATCCAAAGATAACAAAAAAGATGGATAAGTTCTTGAATAAGGTCTTTAAGATGTTTCCACAAAAGTATCTTAACATGATGAGTAATGTAACCTCTTCAAGTGAACAAATCAATGTGCAAGAACAACAAGGTGGTGAGTTGTTAAGTTTCTCTCTGCATCCAAATGAAGAAAATGCACAACAAACAAATCAACCTACCTTGATGAGCAAACGTGCTTCAAAGGCATTGACAGTAACTATTCCTCAAAAGTCACCATTTGAGACAATAAATAATCCATTATTCAACACAACACCTGTAACACAAGATCAAATGAAGAACACGCAAGTATTCATAGCTGTCCCTCAACAAGAAGTGGTTCCTTACATGCATAAAATTGGATCAAAATCTAAGATGCAAGAAAGCTTCACGACTGGAATGCCTGATATCACCAATGTCCAAAGCAATTCCACAATGCAACAAAGTTCTTATGTCCCGTTAAGTTCAATATCTTTGCCAAACACTATTGCGACAAATCCTTTGATAATGGTGACACAAAGAGCTACAGATAGTGGTTTGCACCAACAACAATTGTTGCAACAATTGAGTAATATACAAAAGGTACAATCGAATGTGCAAACAAGCAATGTGCAACAACAACAATTTCGCATTCGACAACAAATTGCAGTGCCTTCGACACCCTTACAAGTTAATGCAAACTTGCAACCATCACAATGGATTGGACAAACAACCCAACAAGTTAATGCAAGTGCTATACCCCATCCTAAGGAGAAGCAACAAAAACCACCTAAGCAAAGTTTTTTACAAATGATGGGATATACACTGCGACAACAATTGGCACAAAGTCAACAAATTCCGATTCGTCAACATCAACAACATGTGCCACAATATGTGCCAAGGCAAACAAGTTATCCTACTTCACAACCGCAATTGGCGCCTGTGCAATATCAACAACCTACTCAATTGCAATATCAACCTAGGCTCCAAGAAGCACAACAACAAGGTCGATATCAAGGCATAGCACAACTGCAACAACAAGAGATGTACCAAGAACTTTATATGCCGGAGACACCAAAAATGGCCATTTCAGAGTATCAACAACCGATTGGAAATGCGATGTATCGACAAAGAATACCAACCGGGATTAATGATGGACCTCTAAAATCTGATACAATTACGCAACAACTTGAGAAGTTGCAACGAAAAGTTGACGCATTAGAAACTAAAGGAACAAAGAAGTTGTATACAGATCAAGATTTATGTCCTAATCCATTTGACAAGAGTGTATACATGCCTCCATTCCCTAAGCATTTTGAGGCACCTAATTTTGAGAAATATAAAGGGAATGGCAATCCAAAAGATCACATTCGTGCATTTTTCGTGGCATGTATTGAAGTGAGCTATGAGGACACCTATTTAATGCGATTATTTGCATGAAGTCTTACGGGAAAAGCCGTGGATTGGTATTCACATCTGCCAGGAAATATAAAGACCGTGTCGGAATTGGCTCAAAAGTTTTTATCTCATTTCGCGTTCAACATCGACAGTGACGTGACCATGTCAGATTTATGCAACACCAAGCAAAAGCAAGGTGAATCATTAGTGACTTTCTTGCAATGATGGCGAAGCTTGTATAGTCATTCTTCTCTCGATATACCCGAAGAACAACAAGTGAATCTGTTTATCTAGAATTTGGTCCCAGAAATGATGTATGAGCTAAAATTGAAAAGTCCCAGTACTATAGAGAAACTCATTAAGAAAGGAATGAGCATTGAAACGGCTCTGGTAGCTAAAGGAATTATCAAGCTCAATAAAGACAATGACAACACCAATTATTCGGGGGATAGAAATAGATTTTAGTATAAGAACAAGAATGTCACTAATGATGGAGTTGTTGATGCAAGAGCGGTGAATGCAAATCAACCCCCATTCACGATCAAGAAATTGAGTGTTCCTAATATGTCAACTATGGAACAAAATCAAGCACCAATGAGCAATGTTACTCAACAGCCGCAATACCAACAACATGCTCAACAAAAGCATACTCAACAGTATAATCAACAACAAGGTCAACAACAAAACCAGTAGCGCAAACCCTTCCAATCGCGGGATGGGCCTCCTCAACAATTTATGCCATTGGGAGAGCCTATTGAATCAGTAATGAGACAATTGATACAAGAAAAATTTATTAAGCTACCAGAAATCAAGGCAGAACCAGTAGTAAAACCGCATTGGTGGAATGATAATGCATACTGTGAGTATCATCGGTCCAAAGGGCATAAAACTGCATCATGTTTTCAATTGAAACATATGATTCAAGATTTATTAGAGCAAGGAGTAATTGAGGTAGATCCACCCCATGCGACTTCTAACACAGATCATACTATTTTCAAAACTCCTTTGCTTGATCATGACAAGGGTAAAGCGTCTTCTTCCAACTCTGCCCAAATAGAAAATTATGCAAATACTTGTTATAACAATGTCATTAATTGTTTTCATGCGTCAAATGAGTATGTTTCCACCTTGAGAATAAAGGGACAAGATCCTTCTTGCGCAGTCACCACTCGTCGATCCAAAATAGTCCTGAAAGGAGCTCCTGCAGCTCCTCCCAAGCCAACTCCTGCAAGTTAGTATAATCTTTTGGATCATCTAGGAAAGACACCTGCACAAATATCAATCCTTGAGTTATTAAAAATGTCCCCCATGCATCGTGCAGTCCTGGATAAAGCTTTAATTGAGTCCACTATCCCGACAGATATTGATGTTGACCAGTTTCAAGCCCGGATTGGACATCTAGTTGTTTCCCAAAATGTCGCATTTTCCGATAATGATATCTCACCTGATAAGATCCCTCATAATGACCCTTTGCACCTTGAAGTCTTTGTCCATAATTGTAAAATCCGACGAGTCTTGATAGATGGCGGAGAAGGTCTTAATATTTGTACTTTGAGAGTGGTTATTGGCCTTGGATATACAGAAAATGACATTGATGCTTCAAAAAGAATAACAATCAAAGCATATGATGATGCTGAGCGCCCATCCAAAGGGATAATTACATTGCCTATCAGAGTCGGTCCAGTGACAGAAAACACTTTCCTGCAAGTCCTAGACCTTGATCTCCCTTATAATATGATCCTTAGCCGTCCATGGATCCATGCAATGAAAGCAGTTCCATCCACCTATCATCAATGTTTAAAATATCCTTACAATGGAACTGAGATAACAATTCCAGGAGATCCTAATCCATTCCAATTTTGTGCTACTTTAAGGGATACCCCTCAGCAGCAAGTCCCAGTCAATAGAGAGGCCAAATCACATAGCTATGTGGATCCTAATAAATTGTTAGATGTTGTCAAAGGAAAATTGAAGATACAGGACCAAGGGTGTGGAGAATATTCAATGGATCAAACATTCCTCATCGGGAATTTACCAATATCTCCAAAATCATATGGCAAACCGCATTTATTGCAAAAGGAACCTAAGGTCATTATTCAATATCAGCCTCCCACTACATTTACAAGATGGGGTGAACTTGACAAAGAAACTGTAGATGATGATGTCATGGATTGGCTTTATAAAGATCCAACTGAGACCCCACCTGTCAGATTGCCAGTGGAACGATACGGCAAAGGATTTACTATGTTGCAAAAGAAAGGATATGATGGTTGTAGTGGCTTAGGCCTAAACAACAATGGAAGGCTAGAACCTGTCATACCCAAGAGGCGACCTCCAACTTTAGGGTTAGGTTTTGTACCATTGCGAATTGGATCTACATCTACCAAAGTGCCCACATGTAGAAAAGGGCGTGATTGTGACGATGAAATAACACCTGAGGATACCTGACCTGAAACTGATTCCAATGAATGGGAGTGGAGTTATTTTTCTTCTAGCTCCTATGCCCTCGACAATATTTTCATTGACCCTGATAATTTGCCTATGGAAGACAAACATGAAATAACTATTCTTCCTAAAACATGTCCTCATGCTTGGATAGAGTCATTCTGGGATCCAAGCTCTGAATCTGATACAAGCAGTTCGGATAGTGATACCACAGATGTTCATATCTTTACCATATCAGCCCTCTCTCTCCTTACAACCGATGATGACATGCCCCTCATCTATCCCCAGCTTATCCAACATGACCAACAAGAACCACTCACATTGGACTGTTTTCAAAATGATGAAGCAATTGCAGAATTCCTTGGACTACGGGAAGGCATACCACAAGGTGATCATAAGGCAGGATTTGCTATTGACCTGGATTCCATGGCATATTTTGGGGAGTCAACTCCCTCTTCCAGTCATCAAAATGAAAAAAGAAAAGAAATAGTAAAAAATCAAAAGAATAGATCTTTGAGTGAAAACCGTAAGGCACTCTCTGATCATACAAAAGTCAAAATAAAAGACATACCTGCGGGTGAAAACCTCTCCGAGGCGCCCAAAGGTGGAAGAGTGGACATACCCCTATCAAGTTAGGACAAATCAACATTGCTAGTGGAAATGATCGAGGAAATCAATTTGGGTACACCTAACAACCCTAAGGTCATTCATTTTGCGGCTTCTCTATCACAACAAGAAAAAATAGATTTTGTCAATTTCTTTCTTGAGAAGAAGATCAGCTTTGCATGGTCCTATGCAGATATGCCTGGCCTCGATCCAGAATTGGTTCTTCATCATTTGCCACTAAAAGCCGATGCCAAGCTTGTCAAACAGAAACTTAGAAAGATGCATCCCCAGGTGGCTCTTTTGGTCAAAGTGGAACTAAAAAAATTACTAGATGTGGGCTTCATTAGACCCATTGATTATGCAGACTGGATTTCAAATTTAGTACCAGTTAGCAAGGTAACTGGGGGCATCAAAAGCTGCACATATTTTAGGGATCTCAATAAAGCATGCCCTAAAGATGATTTTCCATTGCCAAATATCGACATCATAGTGGACATGACTGCTGGATACGAGATGCTTTCATTGATGGATGGTTTCTCTGGCTATAACCAAATTCGCATTTCTCCTGAAGATCAACACAAGACAGCATTCACCTGTGCTTGGGGTACTTACTGTTGGAATGTGATGCCCTTTGGTCTTAAAAATGCAGGCACAACATATCAAAGAGCAATGACGACAATTTTTCATGATTTCATGCACACTTTGATGGAGGACTATGTTGATGACTTGTTATGCAAATCTGTCACCAGAGATAGTCATCTAGCCATCCTGGGCCTGATCTTTGACCGAATGGAGACATACAAGCTCAGACTCAATCCAAAGAAGTGTGTCTTTGGTGTCACAGCTAGCAAATTACTAGGGTACATTGTTTCTCATAGAGGCATTGAGGTCGACCCTGCCAAGGTTAAAGCAATAATGGATATGCCTCCACCTTCAAACCTCTGGCAATTAAGAAGTCTGCAAGGAAAGCTCCAGTCAATCCGCCACTTCATAGCTCAATTGGCCGACAAATGTCATCCATTCCAACATCTACTGCACAAAAGTGTCGCCTTCAGATGGACTGAGCAATGTCAATCAGCCTTTCAAGCTCTCAAAGACTATTTGTTGTTGCCGCCTATTCTAATGCCTCTGATAGATGGAAAGCTATTTTTATTGTATATTTCTGCAACTGAAATGGCATTAGGAGTTCTCTTGGCCCAACAAGATGAGAACGGCAAAGAGCGAGCTATTTACTATATCAGCTGGACACTGGTAGGCTATGAGCTAAATTATTCAACTATTGAAAGGGCATGCCTAGCGGTGGTATTTGCAACACAAAAGCTCTGACATTATATGTTAAGCCACCAAACATTATTGGTTGCAAAAATTGATCCCTTAAAATACTTGCTTAGCTGAGCAGCTTTGACGGGTCGCCTAGCAAAGTGGGTCATGATTCTTAGTGAATTTGACATTGAATATATGGAGTGAAAGGCGATAAAAGGACAAGTCATAGCAGATCAACTTGCAGAGGCTCCTATTTCTGATGATCATCCCATGTTGACCGATTTTCCAGATGAATCAGTCTTTGCTTTCACATCCTCTAATGAATGGAAGTTATACTTTGATGGATCCCATACCAAGTTTGGGTCCGGAGCAGGCATCTTGTTTGTCACCCCTCAAGGTGATGCTATTCCAAAGTCCTACAGAATAACTTTCCACTGTACCAATAACATTGCAGAGTATGAAGCACTGGTTACAGGACTCCGAGTAGCAGTCCACTGGAACATCACACATTTGCAAGTCTATGGAGATTCTCAATTAGTAATCCGACAAGTGAATGATGACTACGAAACAAAAGATGAAAAGCTTATTCCCTATAAGCACATGGTAGATTTCTTCAAGACCAAATTCACGGCTATCCATTTCAATCAAGTTCCAAGAATGCAAAACAAGTCAGCAGATGTGATGGCTACGATCACCTCCATGTTAAATATGCCAAACAATATGGACAAATGTGAATTTTTAGTCGAACAATTGCTGGTTCCTTCTTTTGACATTCCGACAGCGGATGTGATGTGCGTTCTTGTTGGTCCCAACTCCCCATGGTACAATGACGTATATCAATATTTGAAATCCCAAACCTTACCACCCAACCTTTCCGCTAACCAATGTCGGGCCTTTATCCGACAGACAGCCAAATATGTCATCATCGCCGACACCCTTTACCGTCGTTCCTTTGACCATACCCTCCTTAGGTGTTTGGATTCTGATGAAGCACAAATGACTTTACACGAGGTTCACGATGGTATATGTGGGGGCCATTTCAATGGTCTAAGCTTAGCCAAAAAGTTGATTCGTGCTGGGTATTATTGGCCCACTCTCGAAAAAGATGTTCATGATTTTGTTAAGAAGTGCTACAAATGCCAAATTCATGGAAACTACATTCATGCACCAGCCCAAGAGCTTCATTCTGTCATATCTCCGTGGCCTTTTTCTCAATGGGGATTGGATCTTATTGGCAAGATTCACCCGACATCTGCAAATGGACACAAGTTCATCATTACAGCCACAGAGTATTTCACAAAATGGATCGAGGCTATCCCCATGACCTATATCACAGGTGTCCAAATTTCAAAATTCTTGCTGAATTATATCATATGCCGGTATGGGGTTCCCCTTGCCATCGTCATAGATAATGGTCGTCCCTTCAAGAATAAAGATGTCAAAGAACTCTGTGAAAAGTTTCATATCCAACGCCGATTCTCCAGTCCATACTATCCACAGGGAAATGGTCAAGCCGAAGCATCAAATAAAACCATTATCAAGATCTTGAAGAAGGTTGGCAACGACGTTGGTCAAGATTGGCATGTACAGTTGAATCCGGCACTATGGGCCTATCGCACTTCTATCCGCACACCTACTGGCGCAACACCATATTCCTTGGTGTATGGTGCAGAAGCTATTTTACCCTTGGAAGTGGAGATTCCTTCCTTGCGTGTTTCCTTGCAACATCTGATTGATGATGAGACACACAGAGTCTCTCGGTTGCACCAGCTTGAGATGTTAGATGAGAAACGTCAGACAGCTCTGACACATTTGCAAGCATATCAAAACCGTCTCCGTCGCTCTTATAATAAGAAGGTCAAAGGGCGACACTTCGAAGTGGGAGATCTGGTTTTAAAGGCAAACCCTAAGAATGCACAGTCTACTGACATCATCAAAGGCAAGTTTGAACCTAATTGGGTTGGGCCTTTCATAGTAACTACAGCATATGGCTCGGGGGCATATCAGCTTGCTACCCCAGAAGGTGAACCTCTATCTAATCCTATAAACAACATGCATCTTCGCAAGTACTGGGCATAATTTGCTATCAGCACTTCTTCAAATATGATCCTGAAAAAATACAAAAAAATGGAAAAATACAAAAAACAAAAAAAAATTGAAAAAGAGAAAAAATACAAAAAAAAGTGAAAAAAGAGAAAAAGAAAAAGAGCAAAAAGTAAAGAAAAAAATGATTCGCCCTCTAGTGAAAACCTGGCAAACAGGCGCTTTGGGCAAGTACCTTGGTGAAAACCTGGCAAACAGGCGCCATGTGTAAAATGAGATCGTTGCTCCATCATCTGTCATGACCTCTAAGTTATGCTTTTTCTCGACCGGTCTATCATGTCTATTGTAGTCTTAACCCAATGTTCTATTCCAGGCCTGTTATTGGTCAACATCATTGTCTTGCATACCCTGGTTTCTTGTACATATGTTTTGGTCCCGGTCTATGTATGTCTTTCAGATGCACATTGGGTGTGTTTCCCTTGTCATGATCGATCACTGGAACTTTTACATTTAAAAATGTCCTGAAAAAAATCTCAAAAAAATTGAAAAATGTCTTGAAATAAAAACAAAAAAATTGAAAAATGTCCTGAAAAAAGATCATAAAAATTGAAAAATGTCCTGAAATAAAAACAAAAAAATTGAAAAATGTCCTGAAGAAAGATCATAAAAATTGAAAAATGTCCTGAAAAAATTCAAAACAATTCAAAAATGTCCTGAAATAATCCAAAAAAATCTAATAACGTCCTGAAAAAAATCCTAAAAATCATATAAAGTCCTGAAAAAAAAAAGAAGATAAACACAAAAGAGCAAAACAAAACATAAATAACCCCTCTGTGCATAAGACAAATCATTGAGCATCCCTCCAACGACACGCAATCCAACACTGTGCTTTAATGAAATCATGCGTCAACAGATGAACTTTTCAATCAACTCAGACATTCAAACTGATCAAAATTGTCATATCAATCAACCTCAAAATCATTTGTCCTTGTCACTACTATCATGGGTCTTATACAGGGTGAGGTATACTCGAAACCAGATTGTGTCCTGTCTTAGACGGGGTACCACATGTCCTGAAACCAGACAGCATGATCGTCCTATCCGCACTTTCAACTTTTGACAATGAAGATCAAGGTGTTTGTTTGATTTATTGGAATTTGTGCATCTTATCTTTTTACTGATTTATCTTTGGCTTCGATCATGTTCCTATGTTGCTCGATGATGTCACTGAGTGATTTAGAGTAACCGGGATGGTTCATGGTTCTTTCTTTTTATTGTGATTGTTGTTTGTCTGTGATGTGTCTGTCTGTTGCAAAAAGGGTTGCATTTCAGCTCTGGCCTTCAATGCCATGATGCTACGCATCCGTTTTGCTACATAAAAATAAAGGTTCTCACCTACAAAGTGCATTACTGAAAGCAAGTTTTTCTTCGTCTCTAATTGTCCTCTGTCTCATTTTCTTCTTACTAACATTTCTTCTGTCAGTTTAGATAGTCAGTTCAGTCTAGTGCTTTGATTTCCCTGCAAACATACATGCTGCATCTTGCATTCATTGGTTAGTACATTTGCATTACATTAAACATCATATCAAGTCTTTTATCCATTTCATATTTTCAATGCATCAAAAACACGTTAAAAACATTAAAAAAAGTACATCCATACATGTTCCACAATGGTACATAAACAGTGCATAAGTCATCCATACATAGAAAGTCACATAAGTCATAACACATTGCATCCCATCATATCGATGCATATCATATCATATGTCACAATAATATCGGAGTACAAAATTGGACTGTCTGTCCTAAGTATGCCCCGCAGGCTGACTACAAAAATGACAAACTACATAATGTCCATTGTCTGTCCTAAGGAGCACGTGCCTCTATCACTAGGTGCTCCCTCTGTCCTCCTCATCCCTGCCATGTCTCGTGGATGATGGCCCTCCTGGTCCTGGCTGTGGTGGTCTCATAGGTCCACTCACCCCCATGCTGCTCAATGACCTCCGAGAGCGTGCCCTGCTCTCTATCCTCGATCGTGCCCGATATGAAGGTGCTCTCTGCTCTGGTGGAACTGCACTCTCATATAGTGTCCTCCAATGGCGTATCTCCTCTCCGGTCTCTACCAGCATCTGTGCCATCTCCCATGCACTGGCATCCCCAATCGACCCAATATACTCAGTGACTCTCTGTTCCTCTCGCTGTGCCTGAGAAATCACTGCATCTCGAGCTGCTGTGAGTCTGGCTATCTCTGCTCTGAACTAATCCTGCTATCTCTCTAATGTCGCAATGTGATCCTGCTGACTCGCTATGATAGCCATGCACATCTCCATCTCCTCTGTCCTAGCTGTCTCTGGCTCTATGGGTATATCCTGCAATGCCTCATGCTCGCCTGAATCTGGCTCATCTTCTTCATCGTCATCTCCATCCTCATCTCCATCCTCATCATCCCCATCATCCTCATCCCCGCCCTCATCCTCCTCGTCCTCATCATCTCCCTCCTCCTCTCCTATGAGTGGGAAGTCCTCCTGTCACCTTGGTACTGGAATATCCGGATCTGTCAAGGGCACTGGCCGTAGTTGTGCAAGCCATCTCTCATACTCATCTGTCATCCCAGCGTCCTCCACATCTGATTCCCAATCCCACTGTCTCTGCTGTAGCTGTGAAAAGTCAGCATATGCTATGTGTGGCTGAATCATACTCCCCCACTAACTCGTCTCTCTGTGAGATCGGGTGAAGTGTGCAATCCTCCTAGGTACATCCTGCCTCTCTCCAAACTATCGTCTGACTCTCTCTAGCAGGTACAACTCAATCACTCTCTGACGATTCACTGGTTGCCCAATCAGGTACCTCTCCTGTCTACAATACGGTAGCTCCTCACTGTCATCTGACCATCCCGGACAATCACGATATGGCCTCCATATGAACTCTCTCAATCTGTCTAGCTCATGTCGCCAATATAGTATGTATCCAAAAGGACCCTGTCTCAGTGCTCCCCCATAGCAGTATACGTATGGTCGGTGTGGTACTACCTGTCTATCTGTGATCGGTCGACATATGGCTATGTGCTCAAATGCCCATACCTGTAGCAGTGTAACTCCACAGCTCAAAGTCTGAACTCCCTGATATGCTATCTGATGCAATTGAAAATATAGCATAGCCAGTACACATGGTCCCCATGCATAGACCGTCCCCTCTGTCACCATTCGCTCTAGCACTCTTCCCCATCCAATAGGGAATCCATGTCCTCGTCTGTCTCCTACTAGTAGGCATGCTATCACCACTACTATCACCATGTATCACCGATCATACTCTGATGCCATGGTCTCCCAGCCAATCTCCCTCTCGACAATATCCAGATCATCTGCGTCACACTCAAACAATCTGCACAATGCGTCTCTCCCTATCACTGGGTCATACTCTATCATCTCTCCATGAATCGGAATGCGGAGGATACACCATACATCCTCCAGTGTCAGCGTCGCCTCTCCAGTCGCCAGATGGAATGAGGAAGTCTCCGAATGCCATCGCTCTGCTAATGCTGTAAGCAGTCCTGTGTTTGCCCTAATCTCGGGCATGAACGTGACATAGTATATCCCAAGTCCTGCTAATGTATCTCTGTCCGTGCTCCTGAGTCTATGTCATAGCATGAAGCAGTCTGGTCGGTTCTCTTGTGTGATCTACGGATACTGTCGACTCTGCATCACAATTGGGGCACATTTTGTCAGTATAAGGGTTTGCTCCTACGGGTTGCATTTCCTCATTATCATGTCCAAATCAGGGTGTTTTTCATCTATTCTGACTTATCCTACCCTTATCCCCCCTTTTCGGATCATTTGCATGCACTTTCGAACCAAAATTGAGTCACAAATGCACAATTGCGCTTGTGTCAAGGAACCTGCACCTGTGTCAGGTAACCTGCGCTTGTGTCTCCCTACACAAGTGCAGGATTCGCCCTACACAAGTGCAGGACTCCTTTTTTGCATCCTCTGTGGGCCCCGCAATGTCCCGCAAGCAAGTTAAATTCATGAAATTGAACACATGGGTTTTTGAGATACATACCGCTGCTCCTGCATCGTCCAGTCGTCTGAATGTATGTACACGTTCTCCGAGGTGATCTGCCATTGGAATGTTCACCATCTCTCTGCAAGTGTCCTTTTCTAGAGCAACAAATCCTCCTCTTTGTCTAGTGCAAATGAGCAATTTTCCCTCTCTTGGTCTCATTTATAGATCTTTGTCAGTGCATAGATGGACATGTACCCTCTCCATCTTATGTTGGTCATGGTCTTTTGCACCATAAATTGCTTGTCCTTCATGCATCTGATCTCCGATTGTCAGTTCGTTCGATCCAATCATTTTTATCGATCAATTGGCCTCTTTTCTGCATGTTTCCGGTCAATTCCTCGAGGGGGCATGCATATGTCATTGTCATTGTCTAGGGCATTTTCATTATTGTTCTTTGAAACAACGCTTAAAATCGCATTGTCTCAAAGAGGGGCAAAATGTAGACACCTACAAATGGTCAACGCTTGCAGAGTCGTACTTTAACATTTGCGCATTGCCTCATTTTAGGTTTTTGCGTCACATTAGCATTTCTCCTATGTCACGCACTTGGTTTTTATCATTTGTGAGCATCAAGTCGTTCTTCTACATTCTTCATTCATCTCGCCTTCGAATTTGGTCTTGTCGACAACAATCTTCAATCATGATTTTGGTCGATCTTATCCTATCGCATCAATGTGCGTGCTCATTTGTCATCATTTTGGACATCGTCAATCCTAATTAGGGTTTTGTCCTCTTATCAATCTTGTCATCTAGCGATCGATTTATCATCAATCCTTATCATTTTCAATCTTGTCGTTTAACGATCGATTTGTCATCGGTCGTTGTCATATTCGATCTTGTCATTTTGCGATTGATTTGTCATCGATCATGGTCATTTTCAATCTTGTCATCTTGCAATCTATTTTGTAATCGATTCTTGTCCTCTTGTCAATCTTGTCATTTTGCGATCGATTTGTCATCGATCGTTGTTTGTCTCAATTATGTCAATTTGGATCAATTAGTCATTGTTCCTCGTCAATTGGCACATTTATCAATTAAATCATTTATCACATTGGTCCTTTGTTAATCAGAATCATGATCGAGTCAATTATCTTTCATCAAGACCTAATTCATCTTCTAGGGTTTCGTGATTTAATCATTTAACCTGGTTTGTCATTTCCCTCTTTAGGATTAATAAATTATTTATTTATCCTAAGTCTTCTCATCACAATTAAATGTTCATTTAATTGGCTAATTATTCCTCTTTGTGAATTAATTAATGAATGACAAATTATTAATTAATTTACCTAATTTATAATTTCCATCAATTTCTTAATTCCTAAATTCTTAATTCTCTAATTTCCTAATTTTCTAATTCCTAATTTCAATTTCCTCCTATTTCTCTCCTAAATTCATGGAAATGACATAGAAATTTGTCATAATTTGTCATAATTGACAATCAATCAATTTTTGACATAGAAATTTGTCATAATTTGTCATAATTATCAATCAACAAATTTTGCATAGAAAGTGCATAATTTGTCATAATTTGTCATAATTGACATAATTGATTTGCAATTTCCATTTGAATTGAATCATGCTAATTTGATCCATCTCTCCAATTTGTCTATAAATTGGATGAATTTCTTCAATCAAAGCCTTGATTCTTGACCCCTAATCAGATTATCGAATTTCTAATCAATCACGCTTCGAGTACTTTTGAGCAATTTTCTTACCTACTTGCTTTCAATCATGTATGTGCACTTGTAGGTGAGATCCACAACCAAACTATTTGAAGAGGAAAGAAGAACAATGGATCCGCATGAAGGAAGCATTTGGATTTACCTCTGGTTTGCATAATCTTTTTGAATGTTTCAATTTTATGTCTCTATTGAATGTGTTTAGGATAGATCGTTGCAATGAGTTTTGGTGATTGAGCTAATGATTAGTATTTCTATATTGCTTTGATGATTTCCTATTTCCTAACTCACACAACCAATCAACAACCGTCATGAGGAAAGATAACTTGCGGAGGACCAAATCATGAACCATATGAAATGAAGATACAAAATATCATCCCAAACAATAATCCAAAGTCTCAGCACAAGATTTGATCACACTGAAATATACTAGAGGAAATACCGGATTTCACAAAATAGTGATTAGCAAAACCAAACTACAAAAATAGATCAAAAACTCTTCCCAAACTCACCAGAATAACTCACATGAATATGTTGACATCAATGACAACAACATATCCTAGCAGAAGCAATGAAAAACCACCAAATCCAACAATATCCCCAATAATCCAACAATCTTTCAATGTCTTAATGAAGTCTTTAGCTGCATTCAGATTTCTTTTCAGGCTACTTTTTTCCTTCATCGCTGCATCAAGGTCTTCAAGTGCTACATTAAGTTGTCTCTGCAAACTGGAGTCCATTGATTCAATCTTCTGGATCTTTCTCAAGATGTTAGGATTCTTCTAAGGTACAATGTTCTGATACCAATTGTTGGAATCAATGAAAATTGAGAGGGAGGGCGAATAAGTGTTCTATAATTTGCAAACTTATGAAGCTAATTCTTAAGCCACCAAATGCATGAGAAAGTAATCAAAGGGAAAAAACATATAATGAACAACCACACAACCATAACACTGAGATTTTTACATGGAAACCCAGAAAGGGAAAAACCATGGTGGGATTGAGTACCCACAATATTATTATACTATGGCCAGTAGTAAAACAATATTACAAAAGTGGAATGCACTTCCATTCAGGCTCACTACCTAGAGCTCACTGCTCAATTACAAAAGGGCTACAACCTGGAGGAAGAATCACTGCCTTATAGGTTATTACAAAATGATTAAAATAGTATATGAAATGAAGTTTAGCATCTATATATGCCAAGTTACAGTTCAGGTTAAGCTCTGATTGACTCCTACAAGTGATCTGTCATTCTGCTCTGTAACACTGCTCTTTCACATACCGAAGCAACAAAATCCTCACTTAACTTACAAACTCACTCACAAAGACTTCCTTCACTCACCACCATACCAAAATGATCAACCAAACCAATCTTATATATCCACATCATCCAAAAGAATTATTTAATAGAGTTGGCTTCCAAAAAAACTGCATAACACGCAACATGAAACGTGTTCCACCAAGTCGGCTCAATCCAATCATAAATCCAAATGTAGACCAAAACAAGATGATAAAATTCTTCCCATAAGTTGGTCCAATCACTTCAAATGCGCAACTGATCACTAGAATCATCCCAATAAATCCGCAACACATGTTACTCCAAAATAGCTTCGCCCTAACTGAAATACTAGATACCGAAGCTCTAAACTATCACACAATTCAACACTAGATATTAGGATCATGAAGTAATCTGTCTCAAACCTTGAATCAACTGCATTGATCATCGCAACCTAAAATACATAGCCAAAATCAAGATATGCACCATGATCTCATGGTCTACCGGTAACTGTGTTCCACATTCCAGACAATGCCTTATGAACAAAATAAATTTTGGTAAACCAATTCTATGTACACTGGATGTGATCTACGAATTGATTTGCCATCAATGACAACCCCTAAACATCTATCATGCATCTATCTCTATCGGAATCACTGGAATAGTGTTTGTTTCCAACACTCTTCATGGACATTGATTAGAACAGAGTTTTCCATGCACAATCTAATTAGACCCTTGTCTTTATGGTCCATAACATCATATTGAGCAGTTGTAGTAGGATCTAAGGGTCTTGAGACATTAGGATCAACAACATCCCACAAATATTGATCTATTAGCAGATCTTCCATCTTCAGCTTCCACATCTCAAAATTACTTCCATTAAATTTCTCCACCTCTATTCTCCTCGACAAACTTGCCATCTAAAAATTCTTGCAACAAGATCAAAAAGTATCTTCTATACAAGCTTCCACTCAAATCTGGATTAGTTCAAAAAACCCAACAACCCATAACTGAAACCAAAGGTGATCAGGCTCTGATAGCACTTGTAAGGAAGTTAAGTAGCGGAACAACTTCCTACACTAACCTTGAGAGGAAGGTAATGCAAAAACTTTTACAAATCGTTATAGAAGTTACATAAACTTAATAGAAATAAACAAAATATCATGCTTACTAGAACTCAACAACACAATGATTTATGTGGGGAAAACCCTTTCGGGAGAAAAACCACACAATCCAAAGGTAGCTCAATATATTATTCAACAATCAATAATAGATTACAATATACTTGTAGAGAAAGCTCTTCACAAAAATAATACTAATCAAAGACTCAGAGGTAACTCAATAGCCATAAGACTCTTACACACAACCTCTATCTCACGCACCTCATATATAGGAAATGCAATACAAGAAACTATCAAACAGTATTACAAAACCATGGGCTAAAACCTTCCAATAAAGTAGAGACGACCTTATCTCCATTCTAGATACCCTATGACATGTCAAAAAATACATCAACATGTGTTCCTCCCTTTTACAGCTCATTTATATGTTTGATGCAATTTATGTTTCCTATTTCAGGAATCCAAACTTTCAGAGGCCATAACTTTTGAACTATGTGTTCGATTGATGAACTGTTTGAAGCATCATAAATCTTGCAAAGTTCTCTATCACCTTGTAAATTGCTCCACTTTTTATTCCCATTTTTTAGGGAATTTTTAAGCCTCAAAACTCCTCAAAATTAATTTTAAACCTTTCATCGCACCCTCCAAAAATGAAACCTTTAATATCTTCAAAACTAGCTATGATCTTGCAATGAAAATTTACCGGCATGCTCAAATAGCCAACCAAAAGCTTTAAGGATAATTCCACACTATTTCTTGCTAAAACAAAAAAATACTATAAATAGTAACCTCATATAAATGTAAGGTTGAGACACCATTTTCTAACATCTTTCAAGGTGGCGCTTAACAAGACTTGAGTTGGCCCATGCTTTAAAAGTTAATTTCAATTTATTTTACTTATTTCAACTTCCTTATAAGAGGAAATTACATAGGGAGTCGACCTGTTCAACAAAACTTATTTTATTGTAATCGTCAATCTCTTTTAATTCCAGTGCTAATCATTGTAATTCAATGTAGGATATAGCCGATGTTTTTTACAAGTCAACCACCTCTTGCATAAATTGTGATAAATTATTTCTTTAACAATAGAAAACTGATTTCTTCTTTGACATCAATGACAACATCAAGGATAAACTATCTTGGTGTAACATGACAGCAATGGCAATCTTGTCCATGCCACTTTGACATTAATGACAATATTCCAATAATATCCCTCTTTGTCATTGATTGCAACTTTGTAGTCAAACCATTTGTGAATGTGATATAGATATAATGCTCCCCCTATCTATATTTCTCCTTTCTATGTCTCCCCTCCTTTGACATCAATGGCAAAGGGATGTCTTATACTTTCAAAAATAATCTCCCTCTTTCTATGATACTTCCTCTTAACATTAACACCATCATTTTCATTTTTCCAATAACTCTCCTCATACCTAAAATCAATGACAATGAAATGCTTGTTACTTTCATATAGAATATGCATCAGTTGATTAATCTTTGAATCTTTTTCTCCATGAATCTTGTAAGATATTGCAATAATTAGCTCCCAATGAATTCGTGCTTCTCCTTAAATTTATTCATGAAGCTTATTTTGCACAATTATAGATTCTTCCTTCCTCTCATTATCTTGCTCATGTTTTGTTCTCCATACTTTTATAAAATTTCCCTTTTGTTTGTTCATGGTATTCTTCTTGTTTTGTTTAGGTTCTATAAGACAACTTCTACAAAATCTTGCTTTATGACCATAATTATTGAATTTGTAGATATGACATTATAATCTACTAATAAAAAAAATGAGTTATAGTTACTATATGTCCATGAGTAAGAACTTCTCTTTTTGTGCCAACCATAATTATATCTTACACATTCTCTACATTCTCTTGTCTTATGACCAAACTAATTGCATGAAAAATAATAACCATAAAAGAAACTTTGGAACCTCATTATATGTTGTTGTCTTGTTGGGAAGGAATTTTTGAACTTGTTATCATTAACCTTTGGAGATTATTGGTCCTTTTTGTATCTCGATTCTTCTTTTTATTGTTGCTTTCATTTTTGATGACTTTTTTAGAGCTTCAACACACCTCTTTGGTTCTTCTTTCTTTGGTGCCTTATTGGATTCTTCTTTATTGGTCATTTGACTTTCTCTATAACCAAGTCTTGTTTTGTTGAATGGTGACTTATTTCAAATTAACAGATCATCCAAACTATTGATATTTTTATCAAACTTGAGGCTCTTGTTCAACTTGGAGGATGCCTTTTCTAGTTCCTTTCTCAAAGAAACAATGTCCAAATCTAACCTTTCACAATATCCTCCCTTCACTTTCAATTAGGTTCTCACCTCTTTTTCAATCCTTTTCCCTTCTTCAATTTGAAATTTTAGATTAATTATCACCTTTACAAATTCTTATAGGCTTTGTACTATCTCTACATTGGATTTATTATCCTCTTGAAGTTGTAGCTCTAGTTTTTGTTTCTTCTTTCTAAACCTTTTGATTTCATATAGAGAGGAGTATAACAATCTACCATAGAGTTACAAACTCCAAAAGGCATAGAGTTCAAATATGATTCCATTTGCATCTTCTAGGAGTAGTTTGTTCCACTAAACTTGGGAATCTTGTAGGATCCATCTTGTGCCATCCTCGATCTACCTCAATAAACAAAGCTTCCAGAGGAACTTGGATCTGATACCAATTGTTGAACACATAACTTAGGACTAAGAGGGGGTTGAATCAGTCCAAATCTAATACTTAAACTTTATTACTTAATCCACAAACTCTTTATCCTCAATCTTATTAGAAACAATGAAAGATATAACAATGAAATACCATGCACAAGAGAACACGAGATTTACATGAAAAAACCAAACAAAGAAAAAACATAGTGAGGGTAAACTCACAATATATGAAATTATTATAGTATAGTTTTATGTTCACTACCAAGGATGCACAATGATCTCTAAGGGACTTGCAGGCTAGAGCACACAATACTAGGGCAAGATACAAAGCTACAATATGAAGATCACTTCTCTAGAGTAGGATACAATGAATATATGAATGAACAACAAGTAGGCCTTCAACAATACATCCTCCAAGAATCTCCAAATATGAAGTTCTATCCTTGAATCTTTGTCTCAAGTAACTAGCTCCACAATAATTACCATACACTGACTTAGTCACAACTAACCTCTACAACTGATATAGTCATGTAGGAACAATACACACATTCATACACTCACACTCACTCACACATCCACAATCATGCCATCAATATCAATTTGATCTTCTATATATACCATCTTATTAATTGAAAATATCAATTAGGCTAGACAAAATAGAGGACAAGCGTAGGTCTTATCAAATAGGCCACCAAAACCAATTGTGGTGAAAGTGGTCCAATCTAGGAGATAGAGAGGACCTAAAAAATATTAACACTTCTTTCCAAGTAGTTAGGAACAATTCACATGCTATCTATCATCCTCAAAAGGTTGACAACAAGGTAACATGTAGAAACACTAAACAAGACACCACAAGTTGGCCTAAAAAATATCTTCCAGATGAATAAGCCCAATGTGGATTCTCACATGCCAAGGTAGGACCCAAAATCTGTTGGCCATTTGGTGGAATTGATTATGTGTTGCATTGATGTTTTGTCATTGATGTCAACACTAGCTATTTGGATGCTTTACCGGCACCCTTCTGGTCCCAGTAGGTTGAGTTTTTTTTGGTTAACTTGGATCCGACATGATCTGGTTAACTTTAGTATAATATGGTGATAGAATTGGATTGTTCATAATTCTTATACTCATATTTGGTCAGTTGGTTTTGGTCTGGTGATTGGATGATATCCTGCTTACACAGAAGATTGGTTTCTGGTTCCGGAAAGGGTTTCATCGACAGATCTTTTGGTGGAGATCTTTGATGCATTACATAATTGGTGTTGGTGCAACTTCTAATCGAGTTTTAGGATGTTGTTGGTAATCTTGTTCGATACTTGGCATTTGGAGATCATTTCTGAAGAGTGTGGACCTATAATGGTCCTGATTGATCTAGGTTATGGACCGACATTAATGTAATGTGTGGACATGAATTATTGTTGTATTTTTGGGATGTCTTATGTGTTGGATATTATTTGTTTTAATCTAAGACCGACATGGTTTGTAATGATATAATTGGTTTATTGTCTGGTAGCCAACTTGATTGTTTATGGTTGAGGGTTTGTATAAATAAGATATAAGATCTCATTATAGATCATCATTGTTATTGTAAGAGGTCATGGTCAAGGAATGTAATGTGTGAATATTGTAATATCATTCTGACAGAGGAGTTGGTCGATCAATGGAGATCAAATTGGGTTTGTAAGAGGATTTAGTCCTCCAGTATTGAGCTTAACTGAAACTGTACTCAGGCATAGGAGATGCTATCTTTTGCAGTTCAACACTTCTTTGGATTGTAGTCTGGATTTGTATGTAGTCAGTGAGACTCCTTTTGTGATGAGAAATGTGCTCTAGGTTGTTGGCCTTCCTGCAAGTGTAGGCCCCTTAATTGTAAATTCACATACTTAATGCAAAAGTATTATTTGACTGTGGGTAGGCTTCCCACCGTGGTTTTTCCCTTTACTGTGTTTTCCACGTACAAATCTTGGTGTTGTGTGGATGGATTTTATTCTATGATTATTGTCTATGCTTAATTGTATTAACTGCTATTCCGGTATTGTTGTTTTAATTGATAATGCTTTCGGTAATTTGTGACAACTGATTCACCCCCCTCTTAGTTGTCTTCCAGTTATCTAAACTATCTTACAATTGGTATCAGAGATTTGGTCCTCTCTGCAAAAAGCTTAACCGCTTGAGGAAGATCCTATGGTGACTAACATTTCAAGTTCATCCAGTTCTTCTAGAGCTATTTTTCAAAGGGATATACCGAGGCTTGAAGGAACAAATTATATAGTATGGAAGATTCAGATGGAGACAAATTTGAGATGTCTTGGCAAGGAGATTTGGGAGATCACACAAAATGGTGTTACACCCTTTAATCTAGGATCTGGAAATCCTCCTCCAACAAACCTGGACAAGGAGATTGAGAATGATTGCAGAGCAAGATAAGCCCTCTTATGTGCACTTTCTGATCAACAAATTATGGGATTAACAGACAAATCATCTGGAAAGGCTATATGGAATAAATTGTAGACCCTTAATGAAGGTGACCGTATAGTGAAGATTGCTAAACTTGATAGTTACTGAGTGAGATATGAAAATCTGAAGATGGAAAAAGATGAAAGGATTACTCCATTCATGGAAAGAGTAAATGAGATTGTTATGGAAATTCAATGTTGTGGTGGAACTCTGAGCGAAGATGAGATTGTTTCTAAAGTCCTGAGAGCCCTACCACCGGCTTACAAAATGAAGGCTACTGTTATTAATGAGTTGAGAACAATGGCTAATAGATCTATCAATAGAGATACTTTGGTTGGGAAACTATCTGATTTTGAGCTTGAGGAATTTGGACCTTTTGGAGCTATGAAAACTGAACCTGCTTTTCATGCATCTACATCTACAACCGATAAGCAAGACTACAGAGTTTTATATGCAAAATAATTAGAAGATATGAAGAGAGAAGATGAAGAGTTTGAGCAACTTGAAGCACTATTTGCTAGAAGAGCACCGAAAGGACCGGTAGGAAGTAAGTATGATGGAAAAGCACCTTTTAAATGTTTTGCATGTAATAAGACTGGTCATTTTGCATCTAAATGTCCTAAAAGGAATTTAAGATTTGAAGAAAGAGTTAAGAGATCATTTAAGCCTAATCAGAACAAGTATAGATTCAAGAAAAACAAAGTATGCTACATAGCGGATGAGGAAGACATTATTGATTCGGATGATGAACCGGTAGAAGTCTCTGCTAGTGGATCCGATAATGGGAAAGAATGGGTATTCTTGGCTATCAAGGAAAATGATCTGACACTGAAAGAGAATGTACCTGAGGAGAAGGCACTTGCTGCTAAAATTGAGGATAAGGATGAATGGGTAATTGACAGTGGTTGTTTACATCGTATGGAGATAAAGGAAATTTTATGTCTTTGTAAGAAATTGATGGTGGATTAGTTAGATTTGGAGATGACAAGGCATGTATGATTAAGGGAAAAGGAACTATATCATTGGATGGTAAGAACAATACTGACAATGTTTATTATTGAAGGTTTGAAGCATAATCTTTTGAGTGTAGGACAATTGGTAGATAAGGGATTTCAATTACAGTTCAAGGATGGAAAATGCAAAATAATTATTAGATCTGGCTTGGAGATTGCAAATGGTACGTAGACAAAAGGTAACATATTTCATTTAAAGTCCGATGAGAAGACATGTTTGATTACACAGATTGATGAAAGTTGGTTATGACATAAAAGGTCGTGCCATGTAAATTTTGATTGCATTGTGAAGATCAGTTCAAATAAGGTTGTTAGAGATATACCTAAGATTATGAAGCCCTATAATCCGATATGTAAAGAATGTCAAATGGGTAAACAGGTCAGAACCTCTTTTAGGAGTATACAAGATAAATCAAATAATGTTCTTGATCTTATTCACATTGATTTGTGTGGCCCTCTTAGAGTTAAAAGTTTTCATGGTGATAGATATTTCATGCTAATCATTGATGACTATTCTAGAATGATGTGGATTACTTTTTTGGGAGAAAAATATGAAGCATTTGAAAAATTTAAAATCTTTAAGACTAAAGTGGAAACTTAGATAGGATTGAAGATTAAATGTTTGAGATTAGATCATGGTGGAGAATTCACATCCGATGAGTTTAATAACTTTTGTGACATGCATGGTATCAGAAGACAATTTTCTGCTCCCCAGACACCATGGATTTGTGGAAAGGAAAAATAGAACTATCTTGGATGTTGCTAGAACAATGATGATGGAAGCTAATCTACCTCATGTCTATTGGAGAGAAGTAGTTAGTATAACGGTTTATACATTTAACAGAGTACATATTAAAGGAGAAACCAGTAAGACACCTTATGAATTATGGTTTGGCAATACACCTACAATTAAGTATTTTAGAATCTTTGGTAGTAAATATTATATTAGGAGAGATGATGCTATTGGGAAATTTGATCCTAGAAGTGATGAAGACATATTTCTTGGTTATTCTAATGAAAGCAAAGCATACAGATGTTATAACAAGATATTGGAGAAAATAGTGGAGAGTGCTAATGTCAAAGTAGATGAGCTGAGCAAAAGTCAAATGAGAATTTATGAGAAGGAATAGGTCGGCAGTGGAAATGATTATATCTGAACCAATAGCACCTTTATCAGAACACAGAGTTGAACCAGTTACTCCAGCAACATCAAAAAATTCTACAGTAAGTGAAGAATAGGGAAGAGAAACAGAGAGTCAGAAGACTCCTATCTATGTGAGATTGAATCATTTTGAAGATCAAATCATTGGGGATAAGAGCAATGGAGTGATGACAAGAAGAAGATTGGCAACTAATGAGGTATGTTTAATTTCACAAATTGAACCAGTATCAGTAATTGAGGCATGTAAAGATGAATTTTGGTTAAAAGCTATGGAAGAAGAATTAGATCAGATTGAGAAAAATAACACATGGACTTTGGTTTGTTGGTATTTGCATGAAGATTGCATTAATGATATGTTATGTTGTCATTGATGTCAATTGAACTGGTAATGGTATTTATGATATTGCTAATATTGTTGTTGTTATTTATATTGTCTTGTAACCGATAGGAAGAGCTTTGAGGAAGATGTTGTAAACCAGTACATAAGTTTGTGATTTGAACCAGTAAACCAGTGTATAAGGTTAAACCCTTTCTATGCAATGTAACCGGTAAACCCTACTAGTGGTTTTTGTTAAACCCTAACCGATCAAGTTTGTTGGTTTAAGATCTAATGATGAGTGGTAATGATGGAAACACGTGTGATCATTGTATGAGGATAAGTTCAGATTGTTTTGGCCTGTTTGTTTGATTGTCTAGGGAATGAGAAAAGTGGATTGCATCTAATGCATAGTGTGTGATGAGTTACAAAGTCTGATGAAGCAGTGATCATGGAGCGGTTGGAATTTTCTTGAGGAATGTGTATAGTTTACTATGTAAATCCAATGATCACACTTGAACCAATTTGTTTGTAATCTCATGAGAGAATTAGGTTTTTGTTGTGTTACCGACCTAATTGATTTGTATTTAAGGTAGATGAAGTTGTTTGTAAAGTTGTTGGCAAAGTGTTGGCATAAATCAGTTGAGTGTGTGGTTGCCTAACCGGAGAATGGATCTGCAGTTTGAGTAAAGACAGATTGAACCTTAAAAGGATGATCAAGAAAATGTAGTGCTATTTAGACAGATCAAGAAAACCTGTTGTTTTCTAACAATTATTGCAGAATTGAAATCCCCTAATCGGGTAATCTCTAACAAGCTTGGTTACTTCTTAAATCCTCTAACAAGGTGATCCATTAGCTTGGATTCTCAAATCCTCTACCAAGTTTACTCCTTGCAGGGTATTTTCTTTTCATCAAGGCATTTTGTAAATCCCTTAACCGAGTGATTCCTAACAATATCAATTCTTAATAGGACTTATTGTAAAAGCTTTAACGAGCTTGGGTCCTAATAGGGCGAACTTCAGAAGAGTTCAGATAGCTATCTTGTGAGTCTCATTTCACCGTGGTTTTTACCTATTTGGGTTTTCCACGTATAAACATTTGTGTCATGTGGTGAATGTTTTTTTGGTTATGACCTTATATGTTGATTTGATTGACTAATTAACAATTTTGATAAGGCATGATAATTGGAAGCATTAAGAGATGGAATATGTTGATATATGATTAAGCATTTTGATGTTTACAAGATTGAAGATGTTTACTGTTAAGTTGTTATAACAATTAACCGGTTGATGTTGAGTATTCTTATGAGTATTGATCTTGATAGTGAAAGTTTACTTTGTGAGTTTGAATTTGAGATTGGGAAGTTTGTATCAGTTTTTTCAGTTTACTGATTCAACCCCCCTCTCAGTAATCTACCAGATACTTATTCTTTCATCATACCATCATGGTTCCCCGACCTAAAAATAAAAATGTTATTGGAACTAAATGGGTTTTTTGGAATAAATTGAATGAGGATGGTAGAGTTATAATGAATAAGGCTAGATTTGTTTGTAAAGGATATTCTCAGAAGGAAGGAATTTATTATGGAGAAATTTTTGCACCTGTAGCTAGGATTGAAGCTGTAAGATTATTTCTTGCCTATGCTGCTTATAAAAACTACAAGGTTTATCAGATGGATGTTAAATGTGCATTCTTGAATGGGGATATTGATGAGAAAGTTTATATTGAGCAATCTGATGGTTTTTCACTATCAGAAGATATTGATATGGTTTGCAGGCTAAGGAAAGCTTTATATGGATTGAAACAAGCACCTAGAGCTTGGTATGCACGGTTGGATAAATATATATTTGAAGCTTGGTTTTACTAAGGGCAATGCTGATAACAATTTATATTATAAAATCATTGATGGTGATATACTGATTGTTGAAATATTTGTTGATGACATTATTTCTGGAGGTGAAGATATATTATGCATAGAATTTTCTAAGAATATGGAAAAAGAATTTGAGATGTCTATGATTGGTGAGATGAAATTTTTCTTAGGTTTCGAGATTACTCAGACTGACAAAGGTATTTTTATCTGTCAAACTAAATATGTTAAGGAATTGTTGAAGAAATTTGGTATGGGAGATTATAAACCGATAAATACACATATGGTTAGAAGTGAGAAATTGACAAGGAAAGATGTTTCTGCACCGATAAATCCTACAAGATACAAATCTATGATTGGAGGTCTACTTTATTTAACTCAGGCTAGACCTAACACTAAGAATGTTTTTTGTATTGTTTCAAGATTTCGGAGCGATCCTAAAGAAAATCATGAGATGGTGGTGAAAAGGATTTTTAGATACTTGCAAGGTACACCAGAATATGGTTTGTGACATCATAAGGATGATAACTTCACTTTATGTGCATATACAGATGCTGATTGGGCTGGAGATGTTGATATACAGAAAAGTACTTCTGGTGGAGCTTTCTTTCTTGGAAAGAAGTTGGTTTCATGGATCAACAAGAAACAGTCATGTACTTCTTTATCTACTGTTGAAGCTGAGTATGTTGTTGCTGCTACCACAAGTTTTATGGATGAAGAAAATGTTGAAGGATATAAAAGTGGATTGTGATACACCAATAGTTATTCACTATGATAACTATGTTGTTATTGATATATCAAAGAACCTGGTATTTCACTCTAAGACAAAGCACATATCTATCAATTAATATTTTTTGAAGGAGAATGTGGAAGCAAATGAAGTTAAACTAGTTTATGTGAACACTAAAAAATAGATTGCAGATATTTTTACTAAACCTTTATCCAAGGAATATTTTGAGTACCTGAGAGACATATTGGGGGTTTTTGCCCCTCCGGCAGAGACTTGATTGATGCAATTTTGGCATCAGTCTGGTATGCATTATTAGAGACACTATTCATTTCGACACTGATGTGGGATGCTACTACTCAGGGGGCATAGTCATCTTTGAGATTCAGAGGCTTATGTTTTTGCCTTGATATTTTTGTTAGATGTCTAGCATTGATGTCAAAGGGGGAGAGATAGCAATGTGTAAAGCAAAGTCTGAAATTTACAGATATATTATTCACAGGGGGAGAGACATTGATATTCAGAGCTATATGCAAGAGATTGTTGGCTGTCTTCCACAGGGGGAGACTTGTTTGGCATTTCTTGGTACTTAGATGTTTTTCACATCTAGTGTTACCATCAATGCCAAAGGGGGAGATTGTTGGCCATTTGGTGGAAATGATTATGTTTTGCATTGATGTTTTGTCATTGATGTCAACACTAGCTGTTTGGATGCTTTACCGACACCCTTTTGGTCCTAGTAGGTTGAGTATTTTTTGGTTAACTTGGATCCAGCATGATCTGGTTAACTCAGGTATAATCTGGTGATAGAATTGGCTTTCTCATAATGCTTATACTCATATTTGGTCAGTTTATTTTGGTCTAGTGATTGGATGCTATGCTGCTTACACAAAATATTGCTTTCTGGTTCCGGCGAGGGTTTCACCAGCAGATCTTTTGGTGGAGATCTTTGATGCATTACATAATTGGTGTTGGTGCAGCTTCTGATGGAGTTTCAGGATGTTATTGGTAATCTTGTTCGAGACTTGGTGTTTGGAGATCATTTCTGAAGAGTGTGGACCTGTACTTGGTCCCGGTTGATCTAGGTTATGGATTGACATTAATGTAACATGTGTACATGAATTATTGTTGTATTTCCGGTATGTCTTATGTGTTAGATATTATTTTTTTTAGTCTAAGACCGACATGGTTTGTAATGATATAATTGGTTTATTGTCTAGTAGCCGACCTAATTGTTTATGGTCGAGGGTTTGTATAAATAAGATGTAAGATCACATTGTAGATCATCATGGTTATTGTAAGAGGTCATGGTCAAGGAATGTAATGTGTGAATATTATAATATAATTCAGATAGAGGAGTTGGTAGATCAATGGAGATCAAATTGTGTTTTAAGAGGATTTAGTCCTCTGGTATTGACCTTAACTGGAACTATACTCAGGAATAGGAGATGATATCTTTTCCAGTTCAACAATTCTCCAGATTGTAGTATGGATTTGTATGTAGTCAATGAGACTCCTTTTGTGATGAGCAGTGTGGTCTAGGTTGTTGGCCTTCCTGCAAGTGCAGGCCCCTTCATTGTAAATTCACATACTTACTATAGAAGTATTATCTGACTCTGGGTAGGCTTCACACTATGGTTTTTCCCTTTACTAGGTTTTCCATGTACAAATCTTGGTGTTGTGTGGATGGATTTTATTATGTGATTATTGTCTATGGTTAATTGGATTAACTGCTAGTTCGGTATTGTAGTTTTACTTGATAATGCTTTCAGTAATATGTAACAACTGATTCACCCCCCCCCCCCTCTTAGTTGTCTTTTGGTTATCTGAACTATCTAACAAAATTAATGCAACACTAACTTGTAAGAAAGCAGAGACATCCCAGGATTCACTGCACCCCAAGGAACCACACCAGTTAGTTGAACCAAAGTAGTTACCTTGAAACACAGATTCTAATCACAATGCGGCATCAAATAGACCATATGACATCATGTGAAACACATTGGGATGTTCCATGGACATCCAAAAACACTCTCAAATCCTTCCTTCACTCATTCATAGAAAGATCAAATTGGTACAACATAACTGATACTAAACACTTCATTTTGAACAGCTAGTCAAACATAAAACACAACATTATTACTTGTATACCACAACACCATTTGATAATTAAAATAAGACACAACAAACACATTGTAAACATGTCCTTCAAGCTACAATACTAGAAAGATCATTGCAGAGAATTGTAGTGCATTTCCCATACCACTTTTGATAGAGAACAAGACTATTAGCCAACAACAATTAATAACAAGATCAACTGCAACAGTAGGGACCTAAAAATTATAGGAGTGCAATGTCTACAAAGCATGTGAATTATATCCAAGTCCAAAAGAACATATCTACAAAAGAAGAGGAATGCAAATCATTCTTCTAGGCACACATCAATACATCTCATACCGACTCCCTCCATCAGATTTTCAGGGACCAAACTACCTTGAAAACATCACCTTCTCATTTTGTACATTATCTTCATGATTGTTGTCTTCGATTTCAGCACGACCAAAATCATGAGGCATCCCTAGGAAACTGGTTCATTTCATACTTCATGTCCTCTGGGAAAGGTTAATCGACTTCGTTGGTTAGTTTCTTTTTTCTTTTTGTCATTTGTTTTTGTCATTTTTTGAGTTAGTTGATTTTGCAATTTTACCTACAGGTAAGTCTGACCTGTAGGGTGTTTTTTGGTTTTAACTACACATCAAACTTTAAAGTCCGATGTGTAGTGATTTGCACTTTAAGTCTGGAGGTTGGATTTTAAAGTTCGACCTGCAAGAGATTCATGCTTTGGGTTTACTACACATCGGACTTTAAAGTTTGTTGTGCAATCTTCTTGAGTTTTAACCTTAAAGTCCGACTTGCAGTGGCACACCTTTAATTAGGATTTTTATGGTTATTTAATTAATTTTAAGTCATTTTTATTCTTTTGTTAGTCTTTTCCTACTCTATGTGCATGCCCTCTTGCCTTGTGTAGATTTTGCTCGTGATTGTGCTGGTGGGTGATCTTCTTCTTGCTGATTTGCATTTTTGAGGTAGCTTTTTTTATTTGTTTTTCGTGCTTTCCTTGATTTTATGCATGTTTTTGATAGGGTAGGGTTTGTGTGTGTGCGTTAGGGTTTTCCGTCTTTTGTTGCGGATTAGGGCATGTCAAGATTTATAATCTGAATTCCCTAATATTTTGGCCTTGTCTTTCCTTTTACCCTCGCATGTTGGGTTTGAAATCCTGACATGCGAGGGGAATGTTGTTTTTTCCCTTCTTGCATGTCAGATTTCAAAATCCGGCATGTAGGAAATCCTATTTTTCTCTTCTTGCATGTCAGATTTTGAAACCCGACATTCCAGAGATGTATGCTTTTCTAGCTAACATATCGGGTTTTAAAACTCAACATATTAGCAATGTATGATTTCCCCTATTAACATATCGGACTTTAAAGTCCAACATGTTAAGTAGATCATGTTCTTCCCAGATGACATGTCCGGTTTTAAAACTTGACTTGTCAACCTTTGCGTCTTTTCAAGATGACAGGCCAGGTTTTAAAACCCAACATGTCATCTATTGCATTTCCTTTTGCTTTCACATCAAACTTTAAAGTTTTTGGATTGTTAGCATTGACAAAACCAGTCAATCTAGAGAACTGATATATATATGCTAAGGTTTGTCATTGATGTCCAACACTTACCGGTGAAGACAATAACTGGTGAAGTGGTATAGGTAGAGTGGTGATGCTTTTCAATAAGCAAAAGTGATGACTTACAATACATGGGAAAAAAATTGGTATTGAAAGATCAAAGGTTCATTCAGCTCAAGGAAAGATAAATTAAGTCAACCAGTTTATCATTTAGGAAGATCGGTCACTTTGGTGATGGTGAAGTCACAAAAGGTGACTTAGGAAAGAAAACTTGTTTGTTTGAACAAACCGGTAACTCATTGGTAAACAGGGGAAGAGACTTGGTGCTAGCACAAAAAACTGACAATCAAAGGATGAACCGGTAATATAGAAGTGTAGTGGCATACCGGTACACCGGTATGACAAAAGAAAGATAAGTGATCACCATAAATCTTGGAGCGGTGATCGATTATTCAGTTGTGATGGCAAAGGATGAGTTGGTGAGCTTGTGTCTATGCCAAATCATATGTTGGTAAGGTCAAATTTTAGTTATCATGCAATCAAGCATGATTACATGCAGATTTTCTGGTTCACATTTATTTGGCTGAACACGACTTGGAAGTTTCTATCTTTGGAAGATGCGGTGGGAGAATTGGGTGAACACTTGGTGAAATTATTGTAACACACATAGAGAAAGAGTGGGAGATTTTGAATTTGAAATATTCTGAAATCCATGATTGGCTAGATTGAGGGAATTCTTGGAGGTGTCGACAGAAAATGTATAAAGAGTTCTTGAGCTCTTTCAAAAAGTTTTGATCTTGAAATTTACAACAAGGAGATCTTGTTGAAGGCGATCCAAAGTGCAGAGAAGAGAGAGAGAAAGTGCTAAGAGGAGTTAGCACAAGAGAGTATGTTTAAGGTAGATCGACTAAGTGCATAGTTGAGATACAGAGGATCAATAGAGTGTAGAGCCGAAGATCAGAGGACTGATAGAGTCCAGAGCTGAAGGTCAGGGGATTGGCAAAGTGCAGAGCTGAAGGTCTGAGGATTGGCAGAGTACAGTGCTGAGGGATAGGCGACCGACTGAGTGAAGAGCCGAAGGTGTAAGAAGGAAACTGATGTTGTACAGTGAAGACACAATTGGTGTGTATTGAGTGTGATACATGTTGAGATTTGATCAAGCTATCAGTAGATAATTTAGTAGATCATCCATCTATTTCTTTCTAACAACTGCAACATAAATCCCTTAACCGAGTGACATCTTAACTGATATTCTAAGTTCTCTAACCAGGCTACCTTTAACAGGGCAAAGGCACTAACCAACCTTGTTCAAAATCCCTTAACCGGGTGGCACCTAACAGTGTCTTTGTAATCTCCTAACAGGGATGGCTCTTAACCGGGCATACTTCAGAAGAGTACAAATTTTGTGAGTTCCTACTCACACCGTGGTTTTTTCCCTCTTGGGTTTCCACGAGATAACTCCTTGGTGTCACTGTCAACTTTTCATGCTTGCATATTTTACTTCAGTGATTAAGTATATTGTTGGATCTTAGATGAATGCAGATTTAAGATAAAAGTTAAATTGTGAAAATTTTATTAAGTGCTGATTCACCCCTCCCCTCTCAACACCGGTTGGGACAAATAAAAGTCCGCTATGCAATCTATGATGTTTTTTCCCTGCACATCATACTTTAATTTCCAATGTGCAAATTTTGGTTTCTAATTAGCGATTGGAATTTAAAGTCCGACCTGCAAGTTTTTGTTTAGTTTTTTCCTAAGTCCAGTTTAGCTCTGGATTCTTGTTCCAATTGATAAAAAAATTTCTTCTGATGGTGATGATTTTCAAGACACTAGTCCTTGGTGTTGAATGTAGTACTTTGAAAATGTCAAATCCCGCTCAAGGAAAATCAGAGCCTTCCTCAAGTAAGTTAGATTCCTCACTAAACAAGCTATCTGTGAAAAAGATGAAGTACAAGTATGATAAATACTTGAACATGTTTCCAGAAAGATTAGTTGACTCTAATGTTAAAGAGGTAAGTGATACAAAAATCAATCATGTGGACATGCAAGAGCTCATTGATCGCGTTGAGAAATCTCCCTCACATATGTCAAACCTAATCAAGTTAGAGTTGCACAAGTATGCTTCTTTCCTAGTAGCAGCCTATGATCTAGATTTTGTACTTGCAGTAGCGGATCATTTTGATCCACATATCAGGCAGGTGAAGGATAGTAATCAGAATGTCGTCATGAAATTAGATAATGTTTTCTTCAATAGTGTGTTTAAAGGTTCACCAGTGGAAGAACTAGTAGATATAACCAAATAAAGTGCTCAAGAGTATTACGAGAAGAATGAAGCAAAGTGTAAGAAAATGATCAATAAAGTTTTCCTATCTTTAGCTAGAGGTTCCATTACTACAAGATGGCCAAAGTACTTTCATAGAAGTGATTTCAATGAAGAGTACAATGATATGGTTACTATGTTGGCACGAGTGAAAGGTTTGGAATATTCTCATTACTTTCAAAATTGGATGTGCTATTACATGAGCATAATCAGGAAAGGGAATACCAAGATAGATTGGGGTGAGAAGATTAGTGATGCACTTTGTGCACAATTGAAAGAGGTTAAAACAATGTTGAAGTTCTATATGACCTCATACCTTGTGTATGCAATCGCCTCTATGAGGCAATATTCAGGTTTGTCTACAAAAGGTGACAGGAGGTTAGTTCCTACTTGGAACTATTATGATCAGCTCACAATCAAGAATTAGGGAAGTTATTTTAGAAGGGTCAATGATGCCTTCTTTGCTGTATGGAAATGTATGTTTGATAAGGACTTACAAAAGAAGAGACTTGCGGAAGCAGTATACAATATGGTTTCTCATTTTGGTTGTGTCTTTCTCCAATTTCCTACATTCATCTACATCCGCATAGGATGTTTCACAAGTGAACCTTTCATTTTGCCAAGATATCCATCTGATAAGATTGCACTCATGGAGTTATGTCGGCAATTGATCCATGTGCATGAAAAGAAGTCACAGGCTCATAAGTTTGGCTTAAAATTTCCAAAAGTCATTGATCGATATTCAGTAATGACCAACCCAAAGGCCAAAAATATGGAAGAAGAAATGCAATGGAACATCATGAGGAGGTTCAAGGCTCATAATAATTTTAATTTTAGTGGAATGAAGAACAAAATTAAGAGGATCTATACCCATGTATATCAGCTCAAAGATGTTTGGGTAGACTATGAAAATGATGAAGATGTGAGGAGAATGGATTTCGGTCATCTCACCCTGGAACAAATTGAAAATCTTGATTTGGCTAAAATCCCGATGACAATGGAGGAAACTAATGATATAGTGGATCCAATCTATTTTGAAAGGAAAATTGTTGATTCTCCATTGCCACCCATCAAATGTTCAAAAAAGGAAAAAAAAGTCCATAACTCAAAGAATTGCCCCTATTTTGGCCAATACTAATGCACGATTATTGAAGATGAAGATCAGAATGAAGTAGCTTCCTGCCAGTTCTGGGGATGATGATAACAGTGATGGTCCAATTGGTAAAACAGTTGAATTAAGGACCAAAAGAAAAGCAGATGTGTAAGCACCTCCATCAATCCCTTTGACACAATCCAAGGGAAAATGACCTAAAATCAAATTCACTATCAAAGGGTCGAAGAAAGGTGAATCTTCCTCAGCTGTACAAGTGACACAAATAGAGGAGCCTAAGCAACAAGATATTGAAGAGGCTCAGAAATAAAAACAACAAGAAGAAGGAGAAATTACTCAGGAAAAGGAAATGCAGGTTGAAGAACCAGCTCATCAAGGTGAGACTAATACCCCCACCACTTCATAGGTTATTATTGATTCTATTGAATTAGATTCAAATCAAGAAGAAGAGGAACATAATAATGAAGGGTTGAATACAAAACTACCACACCAAGAGGGTGATCAACAATATGTCACATTGTCTAGTCTCTCCAGTTTTGATGATGTTCCCACATCCATTATTGAGTCTTCAATTTTAGACTTTACTAAATCTATGGAACAAGCATTTGCAGAGCAACAATTGGTGACCTTACCTTCCATAGCAATCATGGTTGAAGCTCCATGTAGTGTGAGTACCATTGTTGCCACTAATAAACCATCCACAATTGCAACCATACTTGTTTCGAAGGAGGCATCAACAATGGCTACTACTGCTCCATCAATAGAAACACCATTGGTTACCACAACCTTGATACCAACAATTCCATCTATGACTGCTGCAACTTCAAGTCAGAATATTTATCAGATACTAGATGCCATTTATAAGGAGGCCACAACTCCATCTACTCACACAAAATTACCACCATGGATGGATATAGTAGAACCAAAAATGAAGAAACAGGTAATTTCACCAGATGAATTTGATTTTGAACAATTGGCTCCTCCCAAATCCAAAAGTACTAAAAATCCAAAGACTGTTTCTCGGGTGCTGGTGGATCCTACTACCAAAAAGAAATATGTTGAGGTTATGGTGCCATATTCAAATAAGAACAAGGATAATATTCAACCTAGAGATTATACTATGCAGACTGTAGAACTTGGAGTGGAGAGTTAGACTCTCAAACTGCTTTCAATTCTCTTATGCGAAGGTTTGATCAAGAAAGAGATGAAAATAATGAATTGAAGTAGAAATGTGAGCAGTTGGCCAATGTGCTTCTCAAGGTCACACAATCTTCTCAGGAAGTTGAGCCAATTGTTTCCTCAATTGATACTGAGGCTCTCAAGAAAGTGGAACAGGTGGGCATCAAGGGGCGAGTAGTGGATGAGTGGATTGCTCGTTTGAAATCAGAAGGTTCCCATCTTTTGAATTCAACAATTAAGTTTTTAACTGTCTTTGAAGTTGTTAAAAGTCAAATGCAAGGTGTCCAAACTTCCTTATCTCAAGAGGTGGAAGATATTGAAAAGAGCATAACTCTGTGGGGTAAAATGGAGGATTTCAGAATTGACGTCCTTGTGGAAAATAAAGTAATTTCAACAAGAGAGAAATACATCCAGATTCTATCATTATTGTCTCATAAGAGGGAAATAATAATGTCAATGACTATGGAGCTAGATTGGGAGAAGAAAGAAGGTGATGACGAGATTGATCATATTTCAACAAGGGTAGCTAGAATTCCTTGTTATTTATATGATGATAATCAAAATCTTGTGACCAATGATTCCATCATACAATAATTCCTTTCTCTGATAGATCACTATACATAATAAGATTTTACATTGAATGCATTTGATAAGTTGCTAGAAATACAAGTCAGTTTTGAATTTCTTGCACCAATGTTGAAAGATGGAAGGAAGAAATACATGAAAGTTGAAGATGCGGTTTTTCGTGTTCATGCCATCACTAGTTCTACCACAATGTCGGACAAAGATGAGATGGAAGCTGATTTGATCAAGTTTGAGGAATTCCAAAAATCTAATGAGGAGGAGAAAGATGAATAAAGTGTCCCCTTTTGACACTTTCGTTTCATGTAGTAGCATTCTTAGTCATTGCAAATTTTCTTATAGGTGCATTTTCATTTGATGTAGTAGTTGTAGTCAAGTGGGACTGTGCAGTTGAATTAGTCAATTGTGCCCACATTTTTCTCCACTCTTTTCCTATATAAAGAGGACCCTCATTTGTACATATTTATCTTTTTTATGCTTAGCAAAACTCTGCCAATTTTTTGTCTCAATTAAGACTTTGTGCTTTTGATGTAAAAGTTGATTCAAGGAAATAAAGATAGCAATCCACTAGTTTCCAAACTTTGTGTTGGACTGAAGATTGTGATTGTGTTTGGAATCATTTTTATGTTTAATTCTCATAATCGTTCCTTATGATCTTGAATCTTTTGGTGAAATTGTGAAAGTTTATGAAAGAGATTTCTAATTGTGGAAATAGACTATGTGCTATCTACATATTTGGGAAATCTTCTGATAATTAAGTAATTGCATAGGAAGCTTTGTATTGCTGCAAATTACTTGTAGTTTTAGGAATCATTGATCACATCTTGGAGACTTTGAGCTACAAGTTGAGATTTAATTTGAAATAGTGGTGATTTAAGTAGTTGCACTTAAGTAAGACTTTGGGGTTTACAAGATTGTCTAAATATTGAGGATCTTTGTATCTTTGTCAAGAAGTTTAATTTAGGGGTTAAGTTTATTTAGTTGTAAGAAATATCACCAAGTGAAGGGAGAATATATTAATTCTGAAAAAAGAGAATTACATGCCCTAAGCTTACACCCAAATTTTTTTTTGCATAAGTTGTTGTAATACCCAAAATTCCAATAGGGAACCTCCCCTTGATGAGAGGAAAGACTTTGTCTTATCATAGCTGTGTGTGAAACACATATTTTGTCAATGATCTTGTCATGCATCTAGTCTTAGTCTTACTATTTCAACCTATCTGAGTATCAACATATTATCATTGCCATCTACATTATTAATAATATCAATATACCCAGCTCAATGTACACATCAAACAACAAGGAGGTAGACATCCACTGACCATCTTCAACTAATATCCATCTATAATTCTCATCAACTTCTTCGTACTAGTTAGGAAAATCATGACAACATCATACCAACAATAGCCATGACAAACAATAGCCAATGCAATCTCATTATCACATCTTCAATGATTTACTCAACAATCACACATGTTAGTCACACCACTACTACCAAAAAATACTTCCTCAACCATTGCAACAATCATTTCTTTCCAATGCACTAATAAAAAATTAGTCATCTCTATAACACTACATATCTAATAGAATAAATGATAGCATCATGTAAGAACAAATATCTTCGTCAACTCTCTTCATAGAGAAACATATAAATATAAATATTGTCAAACATGTCACTAAAGTATGTTAGATATCAACACCAAGATGGTGGACATCAAATACAAAACATCTATTGAACACATCCTTTAGATCCTTCACAATATGCAATGATTCTTTGCACAAGAATATAAGACACACTCTGTATTGTCCTTAGTCTTCCTCCAAGTGACAACACTTGGTCAAGGGAATCATCAACAAATAGATAGACAATCCACCATAGAGAACCATCAACTAATCTTAGTGGACACACTATATAACCTCACCATTACTATAGCAAGCCAACTGACAAGTAGACAACCAAAAACAGCATATCCACAAAGACACCTTAATATCCGTCAATAGAAAGAGACCACATCATCAATGACACCTCAACATCTGTCACCAATTAGAAACCATACATACAACATATATTGTCAGACATCATGTTGGCATCAATGACAACACACATTGCCAACTCTTCCACTAAAAGCGGATCCAACTTCTTGCACTTACCTAGGTACCTATGTTTAAGGATGTTTTCACAATCAATTTTAAATGAAGAGGTACCTTCATATGAAGGTTATCCAATTTTTAATTTTTTAATATTTTTATCCCGTGGAAGTGAACTTCATTTGAAGGTCCTTCTAACAACCTCTCCACCTTGGTCCTTATGATCTCTTAATTTTTTTTAATTTCAAGCATTGGTTTTAACTAGAAAATGGAATCAACATAATAAGCTAATGTGTAGGATCATAGCCATTGGATTAAGATTTCCAAGAAGTATAATTTTAAATATATTTAATTTCATTATTATAATTATCTTTTATTTTCTAGTGAATATAGGCTTTTAACCAAACATCAAGTTCTATGTTCTACATACATAGAAAGATAAAAGAATATATATCCTTGTTTAAAAAATATGTTAATTCAGATATAGATAGAAAAAATTATGTGATATCAAATGAATTTAGACCTAATTATAATTAATTTTATTTCAAAAACTATATAAAAAAATGTATCAAAAAAAAAATATATATATGTATACACTAGATATTGGTCTAACCAATCCATGTTTAAGAATTTATACTTGTATCATTTTTTTATAAAAATAGTTATGTCATATAGAATACATTTTACTTTTAAAAAATATTGTTATTAAAAAAGTTATTAAAAACTTACATAAGTTTTTCTTACAAATCATTTATTTATTTTTAAATGCATTCAGAATCTAAACACAAAATCTCAAAAACCACTTGTTCACTTCATCTTCAAATACTTAATGATTTAGTTTCTATGGGCGATGGAAAATTTTTGGTTAAAAATATTGATTTTAATGTCCCACTTTGGTTGAAATTTGGGACATGCTATTGTGGAATCATCTTGATTTGATGTAAACTAATAGAGTGGAAAGTGATGAAGTAATTAGGATAATCACCTAGTAAATTGTCTAATTAGGTCCTTTATTACTTTATTACACTTAAACTAAACTTGAGAGTGGTTTTTATTTGATTAGATCGAGAAATAATTAGCACATGTTGTCTCATTCATTATGTTGTGGATACTTGTCGAGCTTTCTTTTAATCTTTATCTAGGGCTTATATGTAGGATTTCATCTTTATGCTTTTATACGAATTCATTATAATTCATCTAGTTTATTTATAGGTTAATCTCAATATTGGATTCCTCTTTAGATCAATTCTCTCTTAAGGTTACATAGCATCAATCATGGCTTTTTCTCTATTGTGTTTGCAGGTGATTTTTGGGAGTTGTGGGGTTAGCTATCAACTCCAACATGGTATCAAAGCTCCAAATATACTAAGATCCTATTTATTTTTTGAGGGATATAACCTTGAGAAATATTTTAGTGCACTTTGGGTTCAATCTAGCCTCACCATCATGTTCAAAACAACCAAAAACATAAAGATCAACTACCAATTCACCAAAAAATGAGAAGTTAAAAAAAAGGCAAATATTTTTAGCAACATGATTCTTGCACAAGGATTTGTGCCATACTACTATCATTTCATAATTCATGTGCACAGAGTCAATAGATTTTTAGTTATTTGTTTTCTAAAATTTTCATCAAATTATTAAAATCTTGGTTTTTAGTTTGTGATTTTCTCCAAAAATTAAAAAAATGTCCAAAAAGAAAAAAAACTTTAAAAAAAATTAAAAAGCGAAAATTAGAAATCACTTTTTTTAATCTCCTTTTTCAAGAACCCCAAGTTATTTTTTTTTTCAAAAAAGAAAAGGTTTTAAAAATAAAAAATAAAAAAAAATTGGCATGCATAGGCATGAACCCTAGACCATGCATGCAAGTCCATATTCTTTAGGCTTATTTGACTTTAGGTACGACTATCCCATCACCCTTTTGGGTGCCCACTTCACAGAGGAATATTCCATGATCTTTTAACAACATATTCCTTGATCCTAAAAGCATATTCTTGTCACATGCTATGTGCTTCCCAAGGAAGGAATATTCTAACAAGACTTCAACATATTCCAATAACCTATATTTATCTAGTGTCCAAAATATTATGGGATTATTTTAGTGTGATGTGAGCATGTACCAAGTGGCTTGGTCCACTTTTTCATGTCTAAAGGGGGCTTTTTATTTTCACCATAGCTTTTGCATACTGTGTTGAAATTGGAAAAATGATGTATTGCTGGAAATTTGTTTCCAAGAAGTTTTTCATTGGTGGAGGTTTTACCTTGAGAGTCTATTGACATTCTGATGCAATTTTGTATGACCGATAAAAAATATGGTTGTCATTGCTGGCAACATCATCTCCTTAGTCTTCCCAATCCTTAGGGAGTAAGCAAACCGGACAGTGAGTAAACAGGTAGACAATAAGACTGGGCAGTGAATAAACCGACAGATAGTAAGTATACCGGAAAGCAGTAGAATGACAAGTAGTAGACCGGCAAGAAGCAAGGTGATTGAGTAGTGATGAGTAGATCGGTAAGGAAGACATCCACTAGCTAAGCAAAGACTAAAACGGTACATTGGAAGAAATCGGCTAGTCAAGGTATTGATCAGTTCACTGGAAAAGTTAGTAACCAACAGACTGGTAATGTTCAGTTACAGTCAGCTAAATCGGAAGTCTTCTCTTAGTCAACCAACAGACATATCAACATGTTTGATAGAATTGACAGAGATTCCTGCATGATTCCAGAAGCACATTTTAAGGCTTGACAACGGAATTTTGAAAGGTATGTTTTGGAGGGAAAAGTTGGTGAAAGTTAAATGTGAAAAAGAACACAGGGGGAGTTTCAGAACATACAGAGCCAAGTGACAGAAGACCGGTAGAGTGGGGTTTCACATAGCAGTGACTCAGGTGACAGAGGGCTGGTAGTGTAGGCTTCAAGTATCAACAAACTGGCAAAAGAAAGAGTTGTGAAGGACAAACACAACCGATGCAAACCAAGACTGATGACTAATTGTGGTTTGATTAGGCTAATGTATAGCTTCATGTATCTGATTATTTTATCTATTGTTTTGAAATGACTGCAATATAAATCCCTTAACAGGGTGGACTTTAACATGTCCCATTGTATAAATCCCTTAACCAAGTAACATCTTAACTGATGTTCTAAGTGCTTTAACTAGACTACCTTTAACAGGGTAAAGGCACTAACCGACCTTCATCAAAATCCCTTAACTGGGTAGCACCTAACTAGTGTCTTTGTAATCTCCTAACAGGGATGGCTCTTCACCGGGCGTACTCCAAAAGAGTACAAATTTTGTGAGTTCCTACTCACACCGTGGTTTTCTCCCTATTGGGTTTCCACGAGATAAATCTGTGTCTCTTTGTGTATCTTTTCATGCATGCTTAATCTTCTACAGTAATTGTGTACATTGGTGAATGGTTAATTAGTTCATATTTAAAGCTAAACTTTCAATTAGTAAAAACTGGTAATGTACTGATTCACCCCTCCCCTCTCATTCGTAGGGTTAATGCTTCACTGGTAGCACTGAAACCAGTCACTCTTTGAATCGTCTCCTTTGAAATCTTGATCAGTGCATTAGCCTCCAACCAAAAATACTGATCATGAACCCTGCTTAGTACATATATAACCCAGTCATCATGAAATTGAATAGGAAAATCAATCATATTTGCTAGACCCTTTGTCTTCAGAGATAGAAATTCTGGCTTCAATTGGTCATTGTCACATAACCCATTAAACTCATTTTGAATGAACTTACCTCCAAGTTCTTCGAGCTTGCAATGAATGTAGGAGCGAATATCTTCTAGCAACAATACATCAGAGAGCACAGATGATAAAGTACCCATTTTATCGATTTCACCAGCTTTCATTGGGTGCAGCTTGAACTCGGGTTGGGGTTCCTTGATAGCTTCAACCAACACAAGAGTCAATAACTGCACTGCCTTGATGACCTTCAATCGATATTTTCTCAGATGCAGTTGAAAACCCTTTCTTTAGGGAATGCCAAGCACCACTATCACTCTGCTTGAATTTCCCTTCTTCTTTTTCGCACAAACAAAGCTTAACAATTTTCAAAGAATTCCAAACTAGAATGCACAAGAGGGAAATAATTCCAACTGGAATAATGCAGAAATACAAGAACAACATTTGTTTTCTTGTAGATACAGATTGTTGTATTATCCAAGTTGTTGAACCCATAAATTTTTGGGTTCCACCTATGGGATATGAGGTTTCAGCAGATCAGGTTAAAATTCATATCAATATGCTTCTAACTAAACTGGTAGATTTGAAGGCAAAGAGGTTTGGAACATATGAGGAAGCAAGTTCTAAAATAAAACAAGAACTTCAGGCACCTATCATTAAAATAAAAGTAAAGAAAATGATAGATACCCTTGACAAGAAATATGGAGGTGAAGCATCCGGTGCCACTACCTCCACCGGTGCGAGTGAACAAGCAGGGGTCACACCTACCAAAGATGAAGAACTGATCGGTGAAAAGAAGAAAGTGACAAAAACAAAACCAAAGGGCACTGTAGCAACTAAATCGACAACATACACAAAGGAAAAGAATCCAGGTTCTCCGGTATCTTCTCCAAGCAAAGACAAACCAATAGAAGTAACTTGCACCTGAAAGATGAAGAGTGATCCAAAAATTAAAGAGGATAAGAAAGAAGGTGACATTGGGTCAGATGTGGAAGTAACATAGGTTAGAAGAAGTCAAAGGAATAAAGCTCCAACAATTGATGAGATGGTGCATGGCATCAAATAATTTGGAGTTTTGTCCTGTGTTGAAAAGAGATATTCTCTTAGTAATGATGAAGACGAGAGGAAACTTGAGGAAGCTTTGATCTGGAACTTGCACACCTTTTGTAGAACTCCCAGTGAATTGTATGACATTATTCAATCAGATTTGGTGGATAAAATTGAAGGAAGATGGAAGTCTGCTCTACTATTGAAAAAGAGCTCAGAATAAAAGCTCTCATGGAAGTGCAACATGAATTAGATTTTGATCAAGCTTCACTGGTGGCTAAAGCATGCATTCAACATTTCAAGATAAGGAACAAAACTAGAAGAGTGGCAGTAGGTGAAATTAGAGAAGTGCATGTTGAAGGTGTTGCCCTGTGGAAGGAAATTATAGACCGACAAAAGAATGTTGAAGAAGAAATTGAACAAGAAACTAAACAGGACAAAGGGGCAGTTGTCCTTGATAAAGGGAAAGCTAAAGACTCCACTAAATGATTTGATACATTCTCTATTAAGGACATCATAGGAGATGTTGTGTCTAACATTCCCAATCTGACAATAGGTATTGAACAACTGGTTCATACTTCACAGGTAGAGGAAGCCGATAAAACTACATTGTTAGGTCAAGATGAAGTGTTAGTTGAAGACATTCCTTATGAGGATACACCTCACAAAAACTTACCAACACAAAATCCTAATCTCTCTCAAGAAGGACAAGAGGAAGAAAAGAATATAGAGGAAGAGAAGATAATAGAGGAAGAAAATGAGGTAGAGAAGAGAACAGAGAAAGAAAAAGAGGAAGAAAAGAAAACAAAAGAAGGTAAAGAGGAAGAAAATAAGACAAAGGAAGAAGGAAATAAGGAAGAAAAGACAATAGAGGAAGGCAAAGAGGAAGAAAAGAAATCAGAGGAAAGAAAAGGATAAGAGAAGAAAGAAGAGGAAGGAAAAGAGGAAGAGAAGATAAAAGATAACACAATAGTGTTGGATACCCCTCCGGTAAAAAGAAAATTAGACCTAGACAAAGAAAATGTAAAGAAAAGGTGATAATTGTCACAGCAACTAGCTCAGAAGATGAACCCTCAAAAATTGAAGAAGGCATAGAGGAAGAAGAAGAAGGTGATTTAGTTATAGATATAAAGAAGATGACCCCAAAATAGATGATGAAAGTCTCAGAAAAACTGAGAATCCAAGTTGAAAAGGTAAAAATGAGAGAAAAGAAAAATAAGGCAAGAATCCTCACCTCTGCCAAAATAATTCTCTCTGATCTCATATCAGACATTGCAGTTGATGATACCGCAACCATTATTGATCAGTTGAATACTCTGGTCAAAGCAATAAGTTCAGAGGCAACTGATCTGGAGAAGGTTGCAATAAGACAATATGAATCTAAGCAAGGAGATAACCTAATGGAGCAAATATTAGTTGGCAAAGTTTCTCTATCAACTAGAACAGAAGAAGTTAAGACCACACTACAACAAGTTGGTCAACTCCTATTGAAATCTTCAAACTTTCCTATCTTAATCAAAGATTTGGATGACAACAAAAATCAGATTCAAATGGAGATTCAGGATCTGGTAAGCTCATTTGATCCTCTTAGTAGTTCAACATCAACTTTCACTGGAAAAATCAAAATGCTCAATCATCAACTCAAAAAGTTGAAAGATGAAGAAGACAAAAGAAGTCTTAGCATGTTAGAGCTCCAGTGCTATTTAGCACCAATTATAGACTTCATGAAACTGAACATTAAAGAGGCAAACCACCTAATTAATGCACTAGACTGTTAGACAATTGACGATATGGAGGTATTAATTGCAGTATTACATGGCCACTTTACTACCATGAAACAAATTCAATCTTCATGGGAATATTCCTTAAAAGTGGCTCAAGAAACCTTCAAAGAGATTTTTTCTTTATTTTGACTAATCATCTTGAATAGTCTTTTCCATTGATGGCAAAAGGGGGAATTCAGCTTTTATAGAGTCTTGTCAGGAACAAGGGCCATGGGACCGGCACAGTAGATGGGATCGACTCAGTAGTTTGTAGAATTTTCCATCAATGCCAAAGGGTGAGTTTGTTGGCATTCTGATGCAATTTTGTATGACCGGTAAACAATATGGTTTTCATTGTTGGCAACATCATCTCCTTAGTCTTCCCAATCCTTAGGGAGTAAGCAAACCGGGTAGTGAGTAAACAGGCAGACAGTAAGACCGAACAATGAGTAAACCAGTAGATAGTAAGTATACCAGAAAGCAGTAGACCGACAAGTAGTAGACCGACAAAAAGAAAGGCGATCGGGTAATGGTGAGTAGATCGATAAGGAAGATGTCCAATGGCTAAGCAAAGACTAAACCGGTACACTAGAAGAAATTGGCTAGTCAAGGTATTTATTGGTTCATCGAAAAAGTCGGTAACTGACAAATTGGTAATGTTCAGTTACAATCAGCTAAATCGGAAGTCTTCTCTCAGTCAACCAACGGACATATCGGCATGTTTGACAGAATTGACAGAGATTCCTGCATGATTCCAGAAGCGCATTTTAAGGCTTGACAATGAAATTTTGAAAGGTATTTTTTGGAGGGAAAAGTTGGTGAAAGACTTAAGGATCTATAAATACACAAATCTCATTGCTAAGAAGGTTGTTGTCAAGGTGATTAAAGTTAAATGTGAAAAAGAACACGGGGGAGTTTCAGAGTGTACAGAGTTGAGTGACAGAAGATCGCTAGAGTGGGGTTTCACAGAGCAGTGACTCAGGTGACAGAGGACTGGAAGTGCAGGGTTCAAGTATCAGCAAAGTGACAGAAGGTAGAGTTGTGAAGGATAGACACAACTGATGCAGACCAAGATTAATGACTAATTATGATCTAATTAGGCTAATGTGTAGCTTCATGTATCTAATCATTTTATCTGTTGTTTTGAAATGACTGCAATATAAATCCCTTAACAGGGTGGACTTTAATAGGTCCCATTGTATAAATCCCTTAACCGGGTAACATCTTAACTGATGTTCTAAGTATTTTAACCAGGGTACCTTTAACAGGGTAAAGGCACTAACCGACCTTCATTAAAATCCCTTAACCGGGTGGCACCTAACTAGTGTCTTTGTAATCTCCTAATAGGGATGGCTCTTCATCGGGCGTACTCTAGAAGAGTACAAATTTTGTGAGTTTCTACTCACACGGTGGTTTTCTCCCTATTGGGTTTCCATGAGATAAATCTCTATGTCTTTGTGTATCTTTTCATGCATGCTTAATCTTCTTCAGTAATTGTGTACATTGGTGAATGGTTAATTAGTTCATATTTAAAGCTAAAGTTTCAATTATTAAAAATCAGTAATGTACTGATTCACCCCTCCCCTCTCAGTACCAGTCGGATCTAACAGAGTTTGCTCTAGGTTTCTATTATTCTTAGTTAAAATTATATCTTCTTTTTTTACTTTCAATCTCATATATTTTCACCAGTATCTCCAATTTTCATGATTCATGTTCCATTATAAAAGTGATTTAGAGCTCATTAGATATATAATGCACTTTTTCCATAGTCAATTCTAGTTACATTTTAATTAGATTTTTGTGTTTTCACTTTTAGGTTAGTTACATGGACATTATGGCACCTTGAAAGGATCTGTTTATAGGATATGACTTTATTTGATCTGATTTACATGCAATGGGGTTATTAGGGTTTGATTTTTTTATTTAAGGATCTATCATGGGTTTTCCTATTCATCTTTTTGTTGTCATCCTAACAAAGGGTAATTATGACTCTTGACAAAAGGGAATCTTGACACATCTCAAGTAGCTTGATTTATTATCTATATGGACTCATCACTAAACCAACCACATTTATGGGTAAGTATGATTGCAGGATCATCATTGAGCATTTTGTAGGAGTTATTTTATCTAGTTTTTATTTTGACACTATGTGTGCTTTATCAAATGTTGGTTGTCCCTACACACTTTGGAATCACATTTGGGATATCTATGGAGACCCTCGTACCTCTCCACTTCTAGAGTATCTTGCAATATATTATCTCATTCCCCTTGCACATGCATATTAAATACCCTATGATCATGGTAATTTTGATATCCTTGAGATGATCACATGTCTTGCATGTTTCAATAGATTAGAGACTTTTTCTCTCAATTCTCATTCTTCATATCAAGACACCATCTACATAATATGTTGTTCTTGATCAACTTGGCATTAACATATGCATAACTCCCATTGATTAAGTACAAGAGGACAATCATCTTCCAAACACAACTTTTTGGGATTCATATCTTATTGAAATATCATCTTTGTTTGTGGAGTCTAATATTATATACTTGGAATATTATCTTAAGGACATTCATTTCCTCTTTGTTGATAGCTACATCATCAGTGTTATCCCATCATCTTCATTTCCTCTAGACATAGCTACTTCAGATTCATATCTTGCATACACATCATCCTTATTTGTGGAGTCTCATATTGAAGATCTAGAGGATTATCTTGAGGACATTAATCTCCCCTTTTTTGAAAGCCTCAGTAGTGTTGTCAACTCACCTTGATTTCCCATGGAGCTTGTTCTACATTAGTTTTCATTGGCTTCTAGTTTGCACCTTCTACATTGATTGGGCATGTACCTGATTGGTTTATGGCATCATCATCCTTTGAGGATATAATGAAATTTGGGTAGTTTCCAAAGGCATGCGCTATTTGGAGTTGAATTCCTAATTCTTCTAGTTAATTGGAATGTCTTCTCCAATCTCCATTAGATTTGTTTCTTCCTAAGAGGAGAATTGTTTTTTGCAGGCAATGGATTATGTTATATCTTCAAACTTTCATCATTGCCACAAGAACCACTTATTTGGGGGAATTCTTATCCTCATTTGATTTATAGTATGGGGGGAAATCTATTGTACTTATTTGATACAAGTGGTCCTTGGAGGGTAACATCGAGTCCTTCTTCTTTCATTAGTGTAGTTATTTCTTTTTTCTCTCTTTTGGAGAGGAGTTTAAATTCCCACGCGATTTTTTCCTTTTCTCTAGTTATGAGAGATAGCATTTTATTTATGCATGGGTACCTAATCAAGCCTCGTTTCTAGGACCCATTCATTCTTGCATTCATTCATTCATCCTTGTATTCATCTTTAGGGTTTTATCTTCTTTCTAAGTTCATCTTAAGGGAGGTGTTGGAGTTAATTAGGATAATTACCTAATCAATTATCTAATTAGGTCCTTTAGGTTAATTTATTACACTTAAAATAAACTTAGGATTGTTTTTTATTTTATTAGATTGAGCTAATTTAGCACATTTTGTCCCATTCATTATGACATGGACACTTTTCAATCTCTCTTTTAATAATTCTCTAGGGTTTAGATGCAAGGTTTCAACTTTATGCTTTTATAAGAATTCATTGTAATCTATCCAATTCATTTAAAAGTTAATCTCAATGTTGGATTCTTGTTTAGATAAATTCTCCATTGACACTCCTGAACGATTTAGTGGGTTTTTCAAGTTAGCGGTACTATCTTTTACAACGGATTTATGTGCACAATAACTAAGGTATTGGATTTCCATCATCTTCTTTATGAAGTAGTCAGTTCCTTCAGTGTAAATTGGGTCATCTATTGTTCTGTGTGCAAGCCGATAACAATATGGACACACTGTTGAGGCTAGTAGGGCTTAAGAGACAAATCGCATTTATAGGGGAAGTCAAAAAGGACAGATTGAGAGGTATTATCGCCTTTCCTCATGACTTGGTTATTCGGGCAGTAAATAAAACATTAGGGGAAGAATATATTAAGAATGAAGATCAAACCAAGGCCAATTCTGACATAGTTGCGATGTTTCTTGCGGTAGCCATGCACTTTAAGAAGGATAGGGAGGTGGTTATGAAATTATGCTGAAGTGTTTTCAAGAAGGACTTGCTGGGTGAATTGGATAGGGTTGTCATTAATGTGGCTGATGATTTAACCATCCCTAAGCCAAAGCACTATGACATATTCATGTGGAAGAACAAACCGGTGCCAAGATTTCCAATCTTGGAAATTGAAGATGAGGCTAACTTCGCGGCCTATAATCCGATAAGGCAGTGTAATTTCTACTTTCTTATGTGGCTTTTGCATGTTAAAAAACCAACTTGTAAAAGATGGCTAGCTAACTATTTGGAGGTGGAAGGCATTGAAGTAGTGCCTGACGACATAGAGCTCCCCTATGCTTCTACACCTAGCCTAGGAGAATACTTTGGTAATCCAGGACCACCGGTAAGCAAGGCTCGAATGAAAAGGAATCTGGTTTCTCCTGAATCCTAGGGCTTGCCTTCTATCTTCAAGGTAGATTTTTTATTCTCTTTCGATATACTCTAAACTATATCGTCTCTTTTGGCCCTACTAGGGCAACTTTGATACCTAATGCCAGCTTTTGCTTTAAGTTATATTGAAGGCAATGTAGACATATGGGTTGTTTATAATAAATGCTCTCTGACGCTTAGGATTTTCTGGTTAGTTTGTTTAAATTCTTAGTATTTTCGTTCCTTTCGTCTCAATTTTAATTGCAAGACTTCTCTGAATTGGATGTATACTCAGAGTTATGCATATATATATATGGATGTATATATTTACACAGACGGTCTGGCCTTTTGGATTTGGCCAATACCATGGCCCTTGTACTCACTTCTTAAGCGGGCGGTTTTGTGAATATATATATTCATAATCATGTTCTTTCATCCGTTTGGCACTTGCTCTGGCTCTTTTTTCCCTGTTTGCTTGTCTACTCTTCATCCTTGTTTATGGTTAGAGATTTATTCTTTCTTTTTATATTCTTGTTCATATATATATATATATATATATTATACACACACACACACACACATATATGTGTATTTATATACATATATATTTATATATATACATGTACATACATATATATACATGTACATACATATATATACATGTACATACATATATATACATATGTATATGTACATGTATATATACATATACATATGGATATATGTATATATACATGTGTATATTTGTATACATACATGTGTATATATGTATATATGCATATCTATATATATTTATATGCTTTTGGATATAGTTCCTTTTCTCCCTTTGTAGTTAGTTGCAGGTTTGGTTTTTGCTTTCTTTGTCAGTATTACTTTGGTTGGGATTCTTAAATTAGTCTACAGTTGTCATGGCCCTAGACTGGGATATGCTTTGTTTATTTAGATTCGACAGATCTTACTTGCTAAATCTTTCTTTGGGTCTTTCTTTACCTTGATTTACTCTTCTATCTGTTGGTAAGAATTGGTCAGGTTGGCTCAAGAGTAATATGATCTTTTATGGGTAATCTTTTGGTGTGTTTTCACATTGGAAGGCTATGGAAAATGTTTCTATTTAGATAAAACAGGAGAATTTAACAAGTCTGGTTATAGTTGCTTTTACTTTCTCGTTGAGACTAGTCTAACAGTATGCAAGAAGAATGCGTTGTTTGTTTTGGCAATCTAGTTTTGCAAGATTCAAGTGGAGGTATTCGACATGTTTTATTCAGAACTGCCCCATACCAACATTATCAAAATATGGCTTTGTTGCAGTCAAATTTTGCAACCATATTCATCGTTGGAACTAGTATGATATATTTGACAAGAATTATCAAATGTATTGTTCTGGAATGGCAATTGGCCACTTATTGTATTTTATTTGATTATTTTCAGGAAATTTCTTTCCTTGGGCAAGACCAGAGATTTTCTTCGCCTGATTCTTTCCTATCGGTGCCCACACTAAATCAGGTTGTAAACTTTATGTAATTTCATTCAATTAATATAATTATTCGGCCAAAGGCCCATTATCTATCAAAAAAAAAATGTTGTCTGGAAGATTGAAGATCAAGCTTAGGTTTGTCTAACCTTATCTCTTCCTCTTTTATCTTTTGCAATTTTTATAATGCAAGTCTATTTATATTAGATTTAGTTTTAGGAATCCAAATTTAAAAAACATCAAATTGAATATATTTTAGTTGCAAGTGGATTATCTATTGTTGAATTTCAAACTTGAAGTTCATATATGATCAATGCATCTTTGGATTAGATGTTATAAGAAATGCATGATTTGATGATAACTAATCCAATGGTGAGTTATAGCAAAGAATAAATCTATATAACCCCCCTTGAATCGGAACAAAAGTACGTTAACTACTAAGTTACAATATATAGCCAAGATCTTATTACAAAGGAATTGGAAATAATAATTTGTCTTTAGAGAGTGAATATCTTTCAAGAGAGGTGTGATACCTAGCACTTCAATTGAATTGTTGAGGGCATCTAAACACTCAACAACAATATGATTATTTTTATGCAATACTTCTTTAATATACTTCTAGTTCCATAAACTATTGATCTTGTGAACATTATTAAAAACATTATATTTCATTTCTCCATACTTTATAAAAAATATTCATATATGGGTCTCTAAGAATCTATCATTTTCTCATTGTACATAGAAACTTCCCAACCGACCAAACAATTTTTAATTCAAAAATACCCAAAAAGTATATTTAAGAAATATCCTACAATATTTTAAAGCAAGATGTAAATTTTCAAAAGTCATGGAATATGTAGTGCAATTGCAATGCTATTCACATGCAAAAGAGTTGTATTTCATTTCATTTCATAATTTATAGAAAAAATGTTTACATATATGCCTCTAAGAATCTAATGTTGAATCATTATATAAAAAAAGCTTCCTAACCGACCAAACAAATTTCTATTGAAAAAAATATCCAAAAAAAATATTTAAGATTGATCCTACGATATCTTAAAACAAGTTTTAAAATCTATGATATAAAAAATATAATTCAATTGTCATGATATTCACATACAAAAAGAGTTATATGCATATTACCATAGGTTTATTATTAGAACATTCCCTAAGAAAACACAACCTTATAAAACTTGTTATATTTTATTGTTTATATAAAGTGAAGGCATAAAGAATGAAGTGATGACTCGGCAACCTAAATGGTTAGTTCCTAGCAATTTCTAGGGTTTATACGAAGTAGATAAAGAGAAAGTTTTGCAAAGCTTCTATTCTCCATTATAATATTATTCTTTTACCAGCCCTCTGGATTGATAATATACTCGCTTATCAATTATCCTTGGAATCCTTATTACCATCACATTAACACCATCGAATATATGCTCTTCTAAAAGAGGAATATTTTGTGGAAAAATTAAATCTTTATGACTAAGTCACAAGTATTCTTAATTCCCTTCCCTTCCCTTCATCATTTTACCTTGAGGCTAAAGGTGAGAGAACGGTTATGGTACAATCTATGATATAATAAATTGAAATTGAAATTTTCAGATCAATGTTTATAGGATAGGTTTTGTCTTGTGGTTGCAATAAGATTCGTCATTTGTAGCATAGTTAGGGAGGTCACAAGTTCAATTCTTACGAGGGGAGGGGAGGGGAGGGGAGGGGGGTAAGGTATGTATGCCTCATTCGTAGCATAGTTAAATGCATCTTGCAAGGAATATGGGGTAGTCTCATATTGCTATAAGCCATTTGTGGATCCATATATGGACTGCCCGACATCATGGACTATAAAAGGATCTTTCTTTTTTTCTTTCTTTCATGCGATTTTGACTATTCATTTGTGTTTAATTAAGTTATATGAGACAAATAGTATGAAGACATGATGCCAATTGTGTTAGTTGGGAGTCTATTTTATATGGCTAGGATATGTAAGTTGTAAGTGACGATCCAAGTCGAATGACCTCTGACTTTTGGTAAATTATTAATTTTGCTACTTGATTTTTATGACTTTCTTTTTAAACATTATATGATAGACTATTTTTTTTAAATTGGACCCTCTTTTAAGTAACTTTGAAACATGATTCTATTCCACACTTTTTTTTGAATAATCTAACATTATTTGTATAAATGCACACCATAACTTTCTTTCTAAACATTGTATAATAGACTAATTTTATTAGAACTTAAGCCTCTTTAATTATTTTTGAGACATGATTCTATTCCATTTTTAAATTATTTTAACATTATTTCTATAAATGTATACCATAACTTTCTTTCTAAACATTATATAATAGACTAATTTTGTTGGAATTTGAGCCTCTTTTAATTGACTTTGAGACATGATTCTATTCCACCTTTTTTGAATACTTTATACATTATTTCTATAATAATACATATCACTATTTCATTCAAAGAAATCTTCTTAATCCACTTTTTCTCTAAGTGCATAATATATGAATAAGAAATTTTATATGAAAGTACCAAGAATGATTAAAAGCATAAAGAATTGTACTTTAATAGGTTAATTGATATCGCTTCCACATTATTCTATTCTAAATCAAATGGATCAATAGTCGATTGATCCAGAACTAATCTTGAGAGATGATTCTAATCACAAGATGAGCCCTCTATAATTTGGAAATGGCTATCCAACCATCAAATGATAACATCTATGACTAGATGCTAAATAACTGAAATTTCGACTTCTTGTCGATAAGAAGTCAAAATCTCAATTCTGTAGCATCCAGTGATGGATACAATGGTGCATCCTGATAGCTAGCTAGTTGTTTTCCTATCGATGATAAATCAAACTTCAGTTATGTAGCATCCTGTCATGGATACCATGGTACATCCTGATGGCTAGATAGTTGTTACCTTATAACTTCTAGACTATATATACGATTCTTAATATATACGTCAAACCGACAACTATTATCCGTATCTTTCAACAACCCATCGATCTATTCCACACCTAAAAACTTATCAATGATTGATCCACCATCACTTCCACTCAAAACCTTATGACCAAACAAAATGTCCAATCAAAAATATAAAAATGTTGGAAGGGACCTTTAATGCTTGTCCTAGTCAGAGGTACAATGATAACATTCTAGTGTAAGATCAAGCAGAGAATATTGTGATACCCCTTGTAGTTGGATGAGTGCAACTTATGTTGTTGTCTATTGGGTGGACAAGAATTGCACTAGTCATATAATGTAGGTGCTTCCCTCTACGTAATGTCATCAACAATTGTTTGACATGTACACAATCATAAACTTCAGTATAAAATAAAGCAAAAATTATCTTTGTTGATAAGGTTACATTGAGTGGCTTTAAAAAGGTATTGTGCATTCACATAATTGCTATTAAGAATGCCACGTAATGGGATTCAAATTCCCTATAATATTTGTTGACCTATATTAATAAAAAACATTAAAAAATAATTATAATATTATTTGCATGGTGGTAAAGAAGAAAACAAAATTGCCCTAGATATCACGCACTATATTCCACTACCAAATAAACAATAAATTAAGTGTACACCACATATTATTTTATTAAAAAAATCATAATTTGACATTTTAAAATTATATAATGACTCATAACGACCTTATCACAAGAATAATTTTTTTTTTCATTTTTTTATTTCCACACTTTAATAGATATTTTGCTCCTTATTATGAAACACCTGCACAAGAACATAATAAAAAATTCAAGCTTTGCTTCCGTGCTGAAATTTCTAGCCGGCCGGGATTCGAACATTGCACCTCGTAGTATATATTCACGCTGACGTCACTTATAGCATATTATATTATAATAATCATGCGGTTTGGTATTGCTTTTTCCTTAAATTAAATGAAAAATAATGAAAATTAGGCAAAGATAAGGTTGTATTATAGTGTCATTGTTGTATAAAAGTTGAACAAGTATTTGTAAAGGTTTAAGGATATAAAGGCTTATTTATCTTGTAAGATTTTGTGCTAAGAAATTTATAAAGTAAATGATTTTTTAAAATAAATTGGGTTGTAAATTATGTAAGTGGTTTAGGTCATTTTTATAAATTGTGCATTAGGAAATGGGTGACTAAAAAAAAATAGAGTTTGTTCTTAAGGATAAGTATAAATCGAGGTGGGCATAGATTGAGTTAAATAAAGGTTCATTAGATTGTAAGAAAATAAAGATACTTTGTTAAGTAAATCTCAGGATAAATCAATAAAATAAGTTTTGATAAAGAAATATTCTAAGAATAAGAGTTGGGAATGGTCAATATAGTAATATAAATGCTTGAGAGAAAGTAAATAAGTGAACAATGTTTGACATAGAAACAAACTCTTCCAAGTGTACTAAACTAATTTGTTCACTACAATAGTTCAAATTAGGACATGTTAAAAAAATGCATTGGAATTACTAAATTCTTTGTTTATCTATCTATATCACTTTCATAAATGTGATACAATTGATCCTACAGTCGCATATCTAATCCTTCTATGTAGATCTAATCTTTAACAAATTAAATAGTTGAAAATTAGTTGCCTTTGCTTCAAAAGTTGCATAAAAATTTAGTTATGATAATTCACCCCTTGTGTCATGTGACACCAAGTCAAAGGGTTTGAATAATAATTGAGGGCAAGCCATCGTCCAATATCCCTAGAATGATTTTCATAAAGATAAAATGGGTTTTTAAAAGAGATCAAACCCTTTTACATCAAAACAATGTGAGGACTACATAACGAATTCCATGCGAAATGAACCAACTAGATGAAAAAGATACAACATAGCTACAACTAGGTTGCCTAGTGTAAAATAATATCTAAAGATCTATCCTAAACACTTCTAGACACTATGTTATTCAACCACATACCCTTAACTCTAGAGTGCATTTGGGAGACAAACTTGAGAAGACCTTTCTTCTACATTTGAACAATTGTCTAAGAAATATTATTATGTATTGTTGTAGACCTATGAGAATTGGGATGCTCTCAAAGGGCTTATTCATGGGAACTATGCAAATAGAGTAATCTCTAATAGAGGAAGTCATTTGATGATCAATCTCATCAAGAGTAGATGCCCGTCACTAAAACTAAGGGTAGAACAAGAATAATGGAGATAGGTAGCTAAGAAACTAGATCAAGAGTTGGGGGAAACCACTAATACAAGTAGACAAAGAAAAAAATATAGGAGTGGAGGATAATGACTCAAAATGTGATGACTCCCATGAGTCATAAACTAAGCTCTCTAGATGCATAGTAAGATGGTGGGGAAGGGTGTTCTGCCACCAAGATGAAGAAAATGACTTGAAAATGGTATGAGAACACTCCAAATATATATTGAGTGATGAAGCAACATCTACATCAAAAAGGGCATGTAATGTCACTAAATGACTCTTTTCAATCTCCTTTATGTTTAAAAGAGGTGATTATGCCATATATATTAACTAGATGTTTAAATAAGTTAGGCCCAATCCTTAAGTACAACTCTAAAGGTCCAAGCAAAATATTTTATCCTTCATGTTAGCACATAATGGTTGAGTGGAAAGAAAAGAAGTAAACCCAAATTTGAATATGAAATTCAAAATTTTTGGAGTCATTTTCACAAATGCTTATATCTTCTTTGTTGTGCTTCTCCTAATTCTCCTTCACACTTATTTTTTTTCTCTTTTACACTTTTGGAACTTGTCTTTCACACACTAATTTTTTCTTGGCTTCCTTGCTTTGAGGCATCTACTAAAACTATCATTCAAACCAATATTTTTTTTATCTTCCTTTTAAATAATAGACATATATTTTATTGTATATTATATCTTACATTGTGTGCTTCATCATTGCTCAAGTATATGCTTTGGTATCACTTTTGTGGCATTTATATTGTTGTACTGTCATGATAAAATCTTGCACTTTCTTATGGTTTTTTTTTCATGTAACTTTTCCTATTGTACTTGTAAGCTCACATCCTTTATAAATATTATTACATATGTTTTTCTTAAATGATTAAACTTGGCAATTGGCCATCTTGCACTTCATAATGACTTGTCTTCACACTAGGGGACTAGGGGAATATTTTGTAGGTCCCATTTCATGATCTTTTTTAATGATATTATTTAATTTACACACTAGGTCCATTGTATTGTCATATGTGGCTACTAGACATATTTTTATCTATTTTTATTGAACTTAGAATGATTATACCCTTAATTTGAGTAGTCATATTATCTACATTACAATTTCTTCTTTTTATATAATTTCATGAGTGCCCAGATTGTGGAGGGCACTTTGTTCCACACCATGATAATCCTATGCATTATGATTATATCATTATCTTCTTACAAGAATTTATGTTTTATATATTATGGAGGCCACACCAATTCCAATTATATTATAAACTTATACATCATGGTGTTATTAACAACTCTTAAACATTGTTTCATAAGCACCAACTCAACTACATCTCCAAAAATCCATCTCATGATCAAACTCAATTTTCATGGGTTCATACTTGTATCTATCACAAGGCCCAATATAGTTTTAAATCCATGATTGTTTGATATATCATAATCTAATTTATTGTATTTGCAAAATTATTAATTTTGTGTTTATATTTTTTTTATGATTAAATTATTGTGCTACTTAAATTATTTTGCATTTTCTATAAATGACTCGCATGTTTATGTTTAGATATATTTCTTTACTTGAACATGAAGGGATTAGAAGGAATTATCTCCACTCAATAAGCTTAATCTATTAACCAATTTTTATTATTACATAGTTCACAAGCTGGAATGCATTGTTCCTTTAGTTCACATTCACACTAAAGTGGAGAGAAAATATAAGGAATAAAAGTGCATACTCTACCTTCTTACCCCTTGAATTTGTATCTAATTTTTATTTTGTCATATGTAAATTCTAATGATCAAATTATCTTATTTTGTGTGCAAGTTGACCCTTAACATATAAGTTAAATATAATGGAATTAAGGACTTTAAAGATAACAAAATGTAGAAATCCAAGACATAAAAGATTAGAACCACAAAAAATTACCTATCTTTAGGAAAGATACTAAAGAAGCCTCTAGAAGCATACCTTTGTCTTTAAGTCTATATGAAAAAGGAATGCAAGAGAAGAGAAAACAAAACAAAAATTTATGATTTTGTGAGCACCTTGAGGGATGTGACAATTAGATGGTACATAAATGTCTTTATTGAACATAATAAAGAATGGGGTGCTATAAAATAAGGATCCTTACAAAAATTTGATCCCCAAAAATTCCATTAGAGTATAAGAAAGATAAGAGACATTTTGTAGAAGGGGACTCAATAAGATAATTTGACCAAGAGTTTAAAGAATTTGTGAGGAAATTGGAAGAGTTTCTACGAAAAAGAAAAGTAGAATAGTTTGTGTTTGGATTGTTAGTTAAAACAAAAGTCTTTAAAATATATGTAAAAGAAATAGAACTAACATCATTAATTAAGACACAACCTTGGAATAGAGAAAATGACAATGAATAACATGTGGAAATAGAAAAATTAAAATTAAAACTAAAACTAGAATAGTTAAATATTAAAAAGTACACCTTGGAAAGAGGAAAGAAGATAGTGTAAGGGCACCATAAGGACACCATGAGCGATCATGAAGGCTCATGATGTATCATGAGTCATTTTTGTATTCAATAAGGTCCCCATGACCAATTTTTATGGTTTTGAATTGATTTGGACCCATTTGTAAGGCCATTGATCTTATTAGGCATATATAAGCCAACTTGGTCAACTTTGGTCAAAGGGTCAGTAGGAGTCCAGGGAAGGGTAGGATATGTATTTTATGTTGTTTTGAATTTTAAGGAACCATTTTGAGGCATTCATGTAATTTTTGGAGGCAAAATACCCAAAATGCACAATTTTGTAAAAGTTGTCAAATGTTGACAACTTGTCTCCAACGACCATTTTGATTTGAAATTCGGTTGGGGGAAATTATATTGGTTGATGTAAGGGTATATATACCTCTGGTGGTCAAATATTTGGAGTTGTTGAATTTTTGGAGTTGTTGAATTTTTGGAGTTGAAAGCAATTGAAACACACATATTTTCCTGTCAATTTCCCTGTTCTTGATCTTTGTACTTGCTTATACAAATTCATTTGCAAGCGCAAGGAACATGGTTGTGTAGGGGAATGAATTAAATTCAATTTGCACTTGGTCTGGTGAATTTTTATTAAGTTTTCAGGGAGATCCATTAGTTTTTCTAAAACCAATCATCAAACCCTCGCCTACTTAGGGTTTTGGATTCAAATGCTAATATCTTAAATTTCCATCCTTGGAAGATTCTGATGGTATGATGCAAGAATAAGTATCTGGTAGAATACTAAGAGGGGGGGTGAGTCAATATATTGAAAAACTGATACAAAGTTCCCAAACTCAAATTCAATCACACAAAGTAAACATATCTCAATCAAGATCAATATTCATAAGAATACTTGACATCAATTGGTTTGACTGTTATGACAACTTAATAGTAAAAAACTTTAATCTTGTGAACATCAACAATTCTTAATCATAACTCAACATATTCATCTCTCAATGCTTCTAGTTGCCTTATCAGAAGTTAATCAAATCAATTAAATAAGATCACAACCACAAAAAGCATTCACCACTTGACATAAATGTTTATACGTGGAAAACCCAAATAGGTAAAAACCACGATGAGATGAGACTCACAAGGATAGCTATCTAGACTCTTTTGAAGTTCGCCCTGTTAGGAGCCAAGCCTATTAAAGCTTTACAATAAGTCTTGTTAAGAACTAATTCCAGTTAGGAATCACCCAATTAAGGGATTTACAAATATGCCTTGATGAAAAGCACAATACCCTGTTAGAAGTAACCTCGTTGGAGGATTTAAGAATCCAAGCTAATGGACCACCTTGTTAGAGGATTTAATTAGTAACCAAGCTTGTTAGAGCTTATCCGGTTAAAGGATTTTACTTCTGTTGTAATTGTTAAAAACAACAGGTTTTCTTGATCTGTCTGAATAGCACTACATTTTCTTGATCAGATCCTTTTAAGCTTCAATCTACCTTCACTCAAAGTGTCGATCCATTCACTGGTTAGGCAACAACACACTCAATAGGTTTCTGCTAATCTTGCCAACAACTTTTACAAACAACTTCATCAACCTTAAATACAAATCAATTAGGTCAGTAACACAATAAAAACCTAATTCTCATCATAGAGATTACAAACAAGTCGGTACAATCTCATCTCAGCCATTAGAAATCATGACAATCTCTTCACATTCTTCAAGAAATTTCCAACTGCTCCATGATTACCGCTTCATCGGACTTTGTAACTCATCATGCGTTGTGTATTAGATGCAATCCAGTTTTCTCCTTCCTTAGACAATAAACAAACACGCCAAAATATTTTGAACTTATCCTCATACAATGATCACACATGTCTCCATAATTACCACCCATCTGATAATAAACCAACAAACTTGATCGGTTAGGGTTTAATAACTGATAGGGTTTACCAATTACATTGCATAGAAAGGTTTAACCCTTTACACCAATTCACTGGTTCAACTCACAAACTTTACATAGTGGTTTACAACATCTTCCACAATTCGTTTCTTACTGGTTACTAACCAATATCAAACACAACAATATCAATAATAACATGAATACCATTACCGGTTCAATTGACATCAATGATAACATATTATTAATGTAATCTATATGAAAAATGCCAACAATCTCCCCCTTTGGCATTGATGGCAATACAAATATCAACACCTTTGATTGCTACTGAGATTGGTGAATAGGAATCCTGGTTTACATTACCAAGTATTCACCTTGCTCTATCTGTATTCAACCTTCCATTGGTTCACCTAATCAGACACATAATTCTTCTCCTTAATCACATTAATTCTTCTCCCCCTTTGACAATAATTCTAAATTGAAAGTAAAAAACATATAATTCTACTCACTTGTGCATCAACATCATTATGCAACTTGATGCTCCCCCTATGGAAAACATCCACTTCTTCATCAATCCATGTAAAATTCTGCAAGTGGTTCAAGGATTGATGTAATCAACATCATGCTCAACTAACTTCATGAAGAGGGACAACCCCCAATTGAATTCTAAGATACTCGAAAGTGGTCTTAGGCAAAGGTTTGGTAAAGATATCTGTAAACTACTCCTTGGTAGAAACATGCTCCAAGATAACATCTTTACTTTGAACTTTTTCCCTCAAGAAGTGATATTTCAATTCAATGTGCTTAGTCCCTATGTGCAAAACAAGATTTTTAGAAATGTTTATTGCACTTGTATTACCACACAAAATCTTTATTGGTTCTGAGATTGCATCTTCAAACCTTCCAAAATGTGCCTCATCCACATAGCTTGTGTGCAATTCATATAAGCTACTACATACTCAACTTCAGCAGTAGATTGTGAAGTACAAATCTTCTTTTTACTACTCCATGAAACTAGCCTTCCTCCTAGAAAGACTGCTCCACTGGTAGTACTCTTCCGGTCATCAATATTTCCTGCCTAATCAGCATCTGTGTATGCCTTCAAGTCAAAATTTCCTCCATATGGATACCATAACCCATAGTCAACAGTACCTTTTAGATATCTAAAAATTCTCTTGGTTGCCATCAGATGTGCTTCCTTTGGATTCTTCTGAAATCTAGCAACAATACCAACTGCATGGGCAATATCCGATCGACTATGAACAACATAGTGTAATTTGCCAGTCATTGACCTGTATTCCTTTTCATCTACAGATTTAGATGCATCTTCTTTGGACAATTTACAACCTGGTAACCATTGGGGTTCCAACTGGTTTACAATCACTCATATTGAAAGTCTTCAAAACCTCTTTCACATATTTGGATTGAGTAATGAAAATACCATTTTTCATTTACTGTATCTGCAAGCCTATGAAAATTTTTATTTCCCCTACTAATGACATCTCAAAATCATTCTTCATTTCATCTGCAAAACAATTACTCATGTCATCATTACCTCCAAATATAATGTCATCAACAAATACTTCACTGACTAGTATTTCATCTCCTTCAGACTTGAGATAAATGTTGTTGTCATCACTGGTTCTAGCAAAGCCTATCTTCATCAGATGAGTATGAAGCCATTCATACCATGCTCTAGGTGCATGCTTTAATCCATACAAATCTTTATGCAATTTGCATACCATGTCTTCCTTATTTGTCAATGCATAACCATTAGGCTGCTCTATATAAACCTCTTCTTCTAGTATCCCTTTCAAAAATGCAGACTTAACATCGATCTGGTATACCTTGAACTTCCTAAGAGCTGCAAATGCAAGTAATGTTCTGACACCTTCTAGTCTTGCTACTGGTGCAAAAGTTTCTCCATAATTTTCTCCTTTTTCTTGTGCATAACCTTTGCATACTAATCTTGTCTTGTTGTGAACTACAACACCATCTTCATTTAACTTGTTTTTGAACACCCATTTAGTACCTATAACATTCTTGTTTACGGGTCGGGGTACCAGGGTCCAAGTGTTGTTCTTCTTAATTTGATCGAATTCCTCTTCCATAGCTTTCACCCAATGATCATCACCAAATGCCTCCTTAGCACTTCTAGGTTCAAAGGTGGAGATCATGCAAGAGTTCTCTCTAATTCTCCTTCTAGTTAGTACTCTAGCATCCTTATCCCCAATAATTTGTTTAGGACTGTGATTCAGTTTCACATACCTAGGAATAACATGATCATTCTCTTCAGGTTCAGCTTCTTCATTATCATATTCCTCTGAATTTATTTGTTCTGGTTAAATAAGTACATCAGGATTTGCTTTACCGGTTTCTAATTTAACAGTTTCAGGTTCCAAAAGCAAAATGCAAGTATCATCATCCTTCTTCTCTAAACTAGTTCCTTCTAAAACTTCAGGACATTCATCTACATGAACATCAACACTCTCAACAATTCTCTATGTCCGGTTGTTGAAGCATTTATAGGCCTTACTCTTGGTGGAATACCCAAGAAATATTCCTTCATCAATCTTAGCTTCAAACTTGCTTATGTAATCACCTCTTTTAATAAAACATTTGCTTCCAAATATCTTAAAATAGCTAACATTAGGTGATCTCCCATACCAGTATTCATAAGGGGTCTTGTCCTTACCTCTTTTCACCAGAACTTGGTTTATTGTGTAGACAACTGTACTTACAGCTTCTTTCCAAAATGTTTTAGCTACACCTTCTTTTATCAACATAGTCCTAGTAGCTTCAACCACTGACCAGTTGTTTTTCTCTGCTATACCATTCTGCTGTGGTATCCTTGGTGCAAAAAGCTGCCACTTGATACCATTATCATCACAATACTTAGTGAACTCTATAGAAGTGAATTCACCACCTTGATCTATTCTCAGACATTTTATCCTTTTACCACTCTCTTTCTCAGCTAAGGACCTGAATGCCTTGAATTTACCAAAATCTTCTTTCTTATCCTTCAAGAATGTGACCCACATCATACTTGAACAATCATCAGTGAAGATCATGAAATATCTGTCACCTTGAATTCTTCTTGTTCTTATTGGTCCACATAGATATGTATGAACAAAATCTAACAAGTGCTCTTCTGAGAATGACTTACTCTTGAAAGTTGAAGAAGTCATCTTTCCTAGCTGACATTCTTTACAAAGAGAATTAACCAGTTTGTCTAGCTGAGGCAGACCTCTTACTATCTTAAACTTGCTTACTTTAACAATATTGTCAAAATCTATATGACAAAATCTCCTATGCCAAAGCCAACTATCATCTATTTTTGCAATCAAATAGTTGCTAACTTTAGGATTAAGATGAAATAGATTACCTTTGGTTTGTTTCCCAATTGCAATCAATTCACCTTTGTTGTCAAAGATTTTGCACATTCCATTTCTAAACTCCAGTGGGTATCCTCTATCATTTAGTTGTGCCACACTTAAAAGATTGTGCTTTAGGACTTCAACCCAATAGACATCGTCAACACTGCTCTTCCCAATAAGATAAATAACTCCCTTACCTTTAACCATACAAGGTGAGTCATTTCCAAATCCGATAACACTGCCATCAAATTCCTTCAGGGAAAGAAATTTTCTTTGATCATCGGTCATGTGATGTGAACCACTATCAATGATCCAATCATCAGAGTTATCCATCCTAGATACTAGTACCTTCTGATATGATATTTCTTCCTTAATAGCTACAAACACAATATCCTCACTAGCATCATCATCAGATTCTTCATTAGTAATACCATTGTCAATAGCTACACGACAATCTCTCTTGCCTTTACCCTTATAGTTCTTAAATTTGTCTCTCTTGTATTCATTTTCACCATTAGGGCAATTAGCTACTATATGACCAATCTTGTTTCATGCAAAACATTTTAAAGGTAGCTTACCTCTATATTTACCAGTGCCTCTAGGTAGTCATTTTGCCAACAATGCTTCAAGTTCCACTAAGCTATCTTCATCATCAACATCTCTGCTGGATCTAGATTCATAACTATGGTTGGTATCTCTACTTCTCATAGATGGGTCAGAGATAGAAGCTCTAAATGCAGATTCTAATTTCTATACAATACCATCATAACCATTTAATTCAAAGGCAGTAAGTTTTCCAATAATAGAGTCAAGAGTTACCTTTGTCTTGTCAATGGATTTCAGCTCTTGAATAGCTGCAACTTGGATAGCATAGACTGGTAGTAGGATTCTCAGTACCTTACTAATTACTATGGTATCTTCCACTTTCCCTCTTGCACTCTTTATTTCACCAACTATCTCTTTAATCCTTTGACCATATTGCTAGATATTCTCACCTTCAGATATTCTCATGTCATCGAACTTTCCTCTTCAACTCTCCTCTTTGGCAATCTTAACATGTTCATCACTGCTATAAATCTCTTCAAGTTTTTGCCACACTTCATTTGCAGTTTCAAGACCATGAACACCTACATATTCAGCGTCATATAGGGAGCTAATAATAGCCTCTAATGCTTGGTGATTTTCTTTCTATTCTTTTCGTCTGATCATCAGTCAAGATTCTAGTAGGTGTAATATACTTAGTTCCTATATGATCCCAATATTGACTACCAATAATCTTAATGTAAATATTCATTCTATCGCTCCATAATCTATAGTTATCTTTGTGGAACTTTAGACCTTCTTTCTTCATCATGCTCTACAAGATCTTTTCCTCAAGTTTTTAGACTTTTAGATTAAAGAGAACCTGAGATGCTCTGATACCAATTGATGGTATGATGAAAGAATAATTATCTAGTAGAATACTAAGAGGGGGGGTGAATCAGTATACTGAAAAATTGATACAAAGTTCCCAAACTCAAATTCAATCATACAAAGTAAACATATCTCATTCAAGATCAATATTCATAAGAATACTTGACATCAACTGGTTTGACTGTTATGACAACTTAACAATAAACAACTTTAATCTTGTGAACATCAATAATGCTTAATCATAACTCAACATATTCATCTCTCAATGCTTCTAGTTATCATGCCTTATCAGAAGTTAATCAAATCAATTAAATAAGATCACAACCACAAAAAGCATTCACCACTTGACACAAATATTTATACGTGGAAAACCCAAATAGGTAAAAACCACGATGAGATGAGACTCACAAGGATAGCTATCTGAACTCTTCTGAAGTTTGCCTTGTTAGGAGCTAAGCCTGTTAAAGCTTTACAATAAGTCCTGTTAAGAACTAATTCTGGTTAGGAATCACTCGGTTAAGGGATTTACAAATATGCCTTGATGAAAAGAACAATACTCTATTAGGAGTAACCTCCCTAGAGGATTTAAGAATCCAAGCTAATAGACCATCTTGTTAGAAGATTTAATGAGTAACCAAGCTTGTTAGTGCTTACTTGATTAAGAGATTTCACTTCTGTTGTAATTGTTAGAAAACAACAGGTTTTCTTGATCTGTTTGAATAGCACTACATTTTCTTGATTAGATCCTTGTAAGCTTCAATCTGCCTTCACTCAAAGTGTAGATCCATTCATTGGTTAGGCAACAACACACTCAACAGGTTTTTGCTAATCTTGCCAACAACTTTTACAAACAACTTCATTAACCTTAAATAAAAATCAATTAGGTCGATAACACAACAAAAACCTAATTCTCATCATTGAGATTACAAACAAGTTAATACAACCTTGACCATTAGAAATCATGACAATCTCTTCACATTCTTCAAGAAAATTCCAACCACTCCATGATCACCTCTTCATCGGACTTTGTAACTCATCATGCATTGTGTATTAGATACAATCCACTTTTCTCCTTCCCTAGACAATGAACAAACGCGCCAAAACAATTTGAACTTATCCTCATACAATGATCACATGTGTCTCCATCATTACCACTCGTTAGATAATAAACCAACAAACCTGATTGGTTAGGGTTTAATAACTAATAGGGTTTACCGGTTACATTGCATAGAAAGGTTTAACCCTTTACACCGGTTCAACTCACAAAATTTACATACCGGTTTACAACATCTTCCACAAATCTCTTCTTACCAGTTACTAGCCAATATCAAAAACAACAATATCAACAATAACATAAATACCATTACCGATTCAATTGACATCAATGACAACATATCATTAATGCAATCTATATGCAAAATGCCAAGAAACTAAAAATGCCAACAGATTCCTGCCTTTGGTGGAAAGTCATGACCATGCATTTACTCTAGGACTATGGTGGTTTTGGACAAGAAGATAATTGCATCTGGAATTTATGGCCAATAAAAGACCAAGCATCTGTATGTGACTGGTTATGGTTGAAATAAAATTGGATTGTTGTAGGTTGTATGGGTAGAATAGGCCCAAACAAAGGGTTGATTTGGTGTGTTTGAAGGTGGAAAGACCTGTTCCTAGAATTGGTTTGGTGGAACCAAGTATTTATTAAGGGTTTGCTTTGTAAAATTAGCCTAATTAACACATTACGTCTATGAGATTAGTCAAAACCATTGACCCTAGCTTGAGAGATTAGGAGCTCATTATAACATATGTTGTATAGTGGCCAAAAGGGTATCCCAAATTGAAATTTGTTTGGAGGGTTGTTTGGAAGAATTTCAAATCATAGGCCAAAAACCTCAAAAATATGTAGAGTAGCCAACTAGGTCATTTCAAGGTAAGTCACCCTTGGAAGTATATTAACCACCTTATAAAGGTGGTTTAATTGTATTTTCTTAAGCCTATAGGGTTAGAATAGGGTTCAGTCAAGGTTCTAGTCTATCCCATGCAAGTAGGAAGGATTGTATCCTCATAGATCAAGGAAGTGGTCAATGAGAAGAAGTCCAAAAAGACATTTGATGTGAGAAGTTGTATAAGGAAGGATTGTGATACATGGAATGATGAATTTATAATGGTAGTTGTGTGAAGACAAGAGTGCTTTGATAGGTTTGTGGGTAGTGGGGTGAATAACCACTAGTTCCCTATGGGCTCTGCATCAGAAGAATCAAGACATGATATCTAATAGAAGAAGGAATAAATGCCTAGTCCAAGAGGGGGAAGAGGATGTTAGACAACTCAGATAACCAGAGGACAATTGAGAGGGGGGTGAATCAGTTGTCAACAGATTACAGAACTTTAAGCATTCAAATCCTTATTACCAGAACACATAAACTCAATACCGGAATGCATAAACCAAATACCAGAATAACTGATATAATAATTAAATATAAACATAAATCATAGAACAATTACCATCCATCCACAACACATGACACCAAGATTTGTACGTGGAAAACCTGGTAAAGGGAAAAACCATGGTGGGAAGCCTACCCATAGTCAGATAGTACTTTTGCATTAAGTATGTGATTACAAAATGAGGGGCCTGCACATGCAGGAAGGCCAATAGCCTAGAGCACACTACTCATCACAAAAGGAGCCTCACTGACTACAAAAAACATCATACTACAATCCAAAAATAAGATTGAACTACAAGAATAGCATCTCCTATGCCTAAGTACAGTTCTAGTAAGCTCAATACCAGAGGCCTTAAACCTCTTCCACAAACCCAATTCGATCACCTATGATCGACCAAAACCTCTACATATAATTACAACATTATTCACACATAGATAATCCTATATCCCATACCATACATGATCTACAATGAGATCTTACGTCATATTTATACCAACTCGAGACCTAAACAATTAGGTCGACCACCTAAAAGACAATACAATAAATTTATAACATAAACCTACAATCCAATGATCAACCAATTTGGCTTAGGCCAAAAACAATGTAAACCAATCATTAAATCCATCTGGTAATGCATTGGGATCATCCACCAACACGTTACATAAACTGGTCCATAACCTAGATAACACCGAACCCAAAATAGGTTGCCATAAACCAAATCCAACACCACTGATCAACAAGAACATGAACAAGATAACCAACAACATCTTGAAAGCCATCTAGAAGTCGCACCAATACCACTTATCATGTGCATCAAAAGATCTTCAACAAAGCTCTACTGGTAAAACCCTTACTGGTGACCAAAAGGCTTACTAGAACAAATGATAGCTCCCGAGTCATCAAATCCCAAACCAACTGATCGTGATACTCATCTGAATAGCATGAATGACAAATCCAAATCAATTCCACAAACCAAAGCATACCAGATCAATACCATAAACCAACCACTCTACCTGAACCAACCAAAAACTGGTAAACAACCAAAACAACCAATGTTGCCATCAATGAAACACATAATCAATTCCTCCAAATTGCCAACAATCTCCCCTTTGGCATTGATGACAACACTAGATGTGAAAAACATCCAAGTGCCAAGAAATTCCAAACATGTCTCTCCCTATGGAAGACAACCAACAATCTCCCACAAAATGATATAGCAATGAAGCTTTGAACCAAACTCTCCTAATGAATATACCTCTCCCTTATATTTTTCACAAGAATAACTCTCCCCCTTTGACATCAATGCCAAAGATCTGACATAAATATCAAAGAAAAATCATAAATCCTCTCATTGTTATAGTTGACTATTCCCACTGAGTAGTAGCACCAACACATCAATCCAGAATGAATAGTAGTTATGTAAGTGCATGTCGGACTAATGCCAATCAACATCACTCAGGTCTCTACCAGAGGGGCAGAAACCCCCAATCTATCTCTGAAGTACTCAAATGATTCTTTAGGCAAATGTTTAGTGAAGATGTTAGCAATCTTCTCTTTAGTGTTCACATAAACCAGTTTGATTTCATTTTTTTCCACCTTCTCTTTCAAAAAGTTATACTTGATAGATATGTGCTTTTTCTTAGAATGAAATACCAGATTCTTTGATATATCAATAGCAACAGAGTTATCACAATGAATAACTACCAGTTCATTACAATCCACCTTTATATCTTTCAACATTTGCTTCATCCATAGAACTTGTGTATAGTTAGTAGCAGCAACAACATACTCAGATTCATCAATAGATAAAGAGGTACATGACTTGTTTTTGCTGATCCATGAAACAATTTTCTTTCGAAGAAAGAAATCTCCACCGGATGTGCTCTTCCGGTTATCAACATTTCTAGCCCAATCTGCATCTGTATATGCACATAATGTAAAGTCATCATTTTTTGGATACCACAAACCTTATTTAGTTGTTCCCTGCAAATACCTAAAAAATCCTTTTCACCACACTCTCATGATTTTCTCTAGGATCACTCTGATATCTTGATACAATACAAACCACATTCATTATATCTTGTCTATTCTGAGTCAGATATAACAAACCTCCAATCATAGACTTGTACCTTGTAGGATTTACCGGTGCAAAGGTTTCATCATAATCAATTCCTTCCTTCTGAGAATATCCCTTATAAACCAATCTAGCTTTATTCCTCACAACTTGTCCATCTTCATTCAATTTATTCCTAAAAAACCTATTTAGTTCCAATAACATTCTTATTTTTAGGCTGGGAAACTAAGGTCAATGTGTTATTCTTTTCTATCTAATCTAATTCTTCTTCCATAGCTTTCATTCAATATTCATCTTTACAAGCTTCAATTACTGATGCTGGTTCAACTTGAGAAATTAAACATACCCCATCAACTGCCAACCTTCTTCTTGTCATCACTTCTTTGTTTTTGTCTCCAATGATCTGATCTTCTGAATGATTCAACCTTACATACTAGGGAGTCTTTTGATTTTCTGTTCCTCTGTCCTGATCTTTAGTTACTGTTGAATTTTCTGATACTGCTGGAGTAACTGGTTCAAAATTTTGTTCTGGTGTAGGTGCTACCGGTTTAGTTATGATCATTTCCACTACCAGTTCCTTCTCACAAGTTCTTATTTGACTTCTTTTCTGCTCATCCACCTTGATATTTGTGCTCTCCACAATTCTCTGCAATCTTTTATTATAACATCTATATGCTTTGCTTTCATTAGAATAACCAAGAAATATTCCTTCATCACATCTAGGATCAAACTTTCCATTGGAATCATCTCTTTTGATATATCATTTTTTACCAAAGATTCTGAAATACTTAACTATCGGTGTATGACCAAACCATAACTCATAAGGTGTCTTACTGGTGTCTCCTTTGATATGAACTCTATTGAATGTGTATACCATTGTGCTTACAGCTTCTCTCTAGTAGACATGAGGCAAATTAGCTTCCATCATCATAGTTATAGTTGCATCGAAGATAGTTCTGTTCTTCCTTTCCACAACTCCATTATGTTGAGGTGTCTGGGGTACAGACGACTATCTCCTTATCCCATTCTTCTCACAATAGTTGTTAAATTCACTATATTTAAATTCTCCACCCTGATCTGACCTTAAGCATTTAATCTTCAATCCTATCTTTGTCTCAACTTTAGCTTTAAATATTTTAAACTTTTCAAATGCTTCAAAGTTCTCCCTTAGAAAAGTAACCCACATCATTCTTGAATAGTCATCAATGATTAGCATGAAATATCTATCACCCTAAAAACTTTTGATTCTAGTAGGACCACACAAATTAGTATGAATAAGATCAAGAACATCATTAGATTTGTCTTGTATACTCTTAAAAGAAGTTTTGACTTTCTTTTCCATTTGACATTCCTTACATACCGGATTATAGGGCTTTACAATCTTAGGTATATATCTAACTGCCTTAGTAGAATTGATATTCACAATACAATTAAAATTTACATGACACAACCTCTTATGCCATAGCCAACTCTCATCAATTTGTGCAATCAAACATGTCTTCTCACTGGAGTTCAAATGAAAGATATTACCTTTAGTCTATGTACCGGTTGCAATCTCCAATCTAGATCTGTTGATAATCTTGCATTTTCCATCCTTGAACTGCAACTGAAATCCCTTATCCACCAACTATCCTATAGTCAAAATATTATGCCTTAAACCTTCAATGTAATAGATATTATCAATGTTATTCTTATCATCTAATGATATTGTTCCTCTTCCCTTGATCATGCATGCTTTGTCATCTCCAAATCTAACCAGACCACCATCAAATTCTTGCAAAGATAAGAACTTCCTTTTATCTCCAGTCATATGATGTGAACATCCACTGTTCATCACCCATTCATCCTTATCTTCAATTTTAGCAACAAGGGTCTTCTCTTCAGGTACCAGATAATCTTCCTTGATAACCAAAAATACCCATTCCTTTCTATTGCCAGATCCACTAGCTAAATCTTATGCTGGTTCATCATCAGAATCAATCACACCTTCCTCATCAACAAAGTAGCATGATTTGTCTTTGTTCCTCTTGTACTTAGTCTTGTTCAGATAATCATAGCTAGGCCTAAAAGATCTTCTAGCTCTTTATTCAAATCTTGAAATCCTTTTAGGACATCTAGATGCAAAATGACCTATCTTATTACATGCAAAGCATTTAAAAGGTGATTTTCCTTCATACTTACTTCTTGTCGGTCCTTTAGGTACTCTTCTAGAAAATAAGTCTTCGAGTTGCTCAAACTCTTCATCTTCTTTCTTTATATCCTCTATTTCCTTCGCATATAAAGATTTCCAATCACTCTTGCTGGTAGATGATGTAGATACATGAAAACAAGGTTCAAATTTTATAGCTCTAGAAGGTCCAAATTCCTCAAGTTCAAAAATAGATAACTTCCCAACCAAGGTATCCCTATTAACAGAGGTGTTTGCCATAGTTCTTAGCTCATTAATTAGAGTAGCCTTCATCTTATAAGCCAATGGAAAATCTCTCAGTACTTTAGAAACTATTTCATCTTCTCTTAGAGATCCACCACAACTTTGAATTCCAGAACAATCTCATTAATTCTCTCTATAAAAGAAGTAATCCTTTCATCTTCTTCCATCTTTGGGTTCTCATACCTCACCTGGTAATCATCAAGTTCAGCAATTTTAACAGTAGGGTCACCTTCATTCAAAGTCTCCAATTCGTCCCATATACCCTTTGTAGTTGATTTGTCAGATAGTCCCATAATTTGCTGATCAGAAAGTGCACACAAAAGGGCTTCTCTAGCTCTACAGTCATTGTCAAGTTCCTTATCCATGCCTATCGAAGGAGCATTGCTAGATGCTAGATTAAAAGGGGTAACACCTTTCTTAGTGATCTCCCAAATTTCCTTTCCAAGACATCTCAGATGAGTCTCCATTTGAATCTTCCATACCCTGTAATTTGTTCCATCAAGCCTAGGAATCTCTCTCCGAAAAACAACAACAAATGAACTTGATAAACTTGAACTGTTAGATGCCATAGGATCTTCCTCAAGTGGTTAAGATTTTGCAGAGAGGACCAAGCTCTAACACCAATTGTTAGAAAACTTAGATAACTAGAGGACAAATGAGAGGGGGGGGGGGTTGAATCAGTTGTCAACAGATAACAAAATTTAAGCATTCAAATCCTTATTACTGGAACACATAAACTCAATACCAAAATACATAAACCAAATACCATAATAACTAATATAGAAATTACACATAAACATAAATCATAGAACAGTTACCATCCATCCATAACACATGACACCAAGATTTGTACGTGGAAAACCTGGTAAATGGAAAAACCACGGTGGGAAGCCTACCCACTGTCAGATAATACTTATGCAGTAAGTATGTGATTACTATTGGCCATTTGGTGGAATTGATTATGTGTTGCATTGATGTTTTGTCATTGATGCCAACTCTAGTTGTTTGGATGCTTTACTGGCACCTTTCTGGTCCTGGTAGGTTAAGTGGTTTCTGGTTAACTTGGATCTGACATGATTTGGTATAGTTTGGTGATGGAATTGGCTTGTTCATGATAATCATGCTCATATTTGGTCAATTGATTTTGGTCTGGTGATTGGTTGATATCTTGCTTGTTTAGGAGATTGGTTTCTGGTTCCGGTGAGGGTTTCACCGGGAAATCTTTTGATAGAGATCTTTGATGAATTACATAAGTGGTGTTGGTGAAGCTTCTGATGGAGTTTCAAGATGTTGTTGGTGATCATGTTTGAGACTTGGTGGATGGAGAATCATTTTTGTGGCATGTGGACCTATTCTTGGTCTCGGTTGATCTAGATTATGGACCGACTTTATTGAAATGTGTGGATAGGACCTATTAATGTATTTCTGGGATGTCTTATGTGTTGATATTATTCATTTGGTCTAAGGCCAACATGGCTTGTAATTATGTAATTGGTTTATTATCTGGTGGCCGACTTGATTGTTTAGGGTTGAGGGTTTGTATATATAGATGTAAGATCTCATTGTAGATCATCATGGTTATTGTAAGAGGTCATGGTCAAGGAATGTAATGTGTGAATAATGTAATATCATTTAGGTAGAGGAGTTGGTAGATCATTGGAGATTGAATTGGGTTTATGTTAGAGGATTTAGTCCTCCGATATTGAGCTTAACCGGAACTATACTCAGGCATAGGAGATGCTATCTTTTGCAGTTCAACACTTCTCCAGATTGTAGTCTGGATTTATATGTAATCAGTGAGGCTCCTTTTGTAATGAGCAATACGCTTTAGGTTGTTGGCTTTCCTACATGTGCAGGCCCCTCAATTATAATTCACATACTTACTGCAGAAGTATTATTTGATTGTGGGTAGGCTTACCACCATGGTTTTTCCCTTTACCAGATTGTCCACATACAAATTTTGGTGTTATGTGGATGACTTTTATTCTATGATTATTGTTTATGCTTAATTGGTTTAACTACTATTCCGATATTAATGTTTTGGGTTCTGGTATTCAAGTTTGAATTGCTAATGGTTCTTGTAATCTATGACAACTGATTCCCCCCCTCTTAGTTGTCTTCCGGTTATTTAAATTGTCTAACAATTAAAAAATGAGGGGCCTGCACATGCAGAAAGGCCAAAAACCTAGAGCACACTGCTCATCACAAAAGGAGCCTCACTGACTACAAAAAACATCAGACTACAATCGAGAAAGAAAATTAAAGTGTAAGAATATCATCTCCTATGCCTGAGTATAGTTCTAGTTAAGCTTAATATCGAAGGCCTTAAACCTTTTCCACAAACCCAATTCAATCACCTATGATCGACCAAAACCTCTGCATATAATTACAACATTATTCGCACATAGATAATCCTATATTCCATACCATACATGGCTACAAAGAGATCTTACATCATATTTATACCAATCCGGGACCTAAACAATTAGGTCGGCCACCTAAAAGATAATACAATAAATTCATAACATAAACCCACAATCCAATGATCGACCAAGTCATTTTAGGCCAAAAACAATGTAAACCAATCATTAAATCCTGCCGGTAACGCATCGGGGTCATCCACCAACACGTTACATAAACTGGTCCATAACCTAGATAATATTGGACCCAAAATAGGTCACCATAAACCAAATCCAGCACCATCAATCAACAAAACATGAAAAAGATAACCAAAAACATCCTAAAAGTCATCTAGAAGTTGCACCAACACCACTTATCATGTGCATCAAAATATCTTCAACAAAGCTTTGTCTTTAAAACCCTTACCGATGATGAAAAGGCTTACTAGAACAAATTATAGCTCCTAAGTCATCGAATCCTGAATTAACTGATCGTGATACACATCTGAATAGCATGAAGGATAGATCCAAATCAATTCCACAAACCAAAGCATACCAGAGCATACTTGATCAATATCATAAACCAACCACTCTACCGAAACCAACCGGAAACTAGTAAACTACCAAAATAGCCGGTGTTGCCATCAATGACACAACATCAATGTAACACATAATCAATTCCTCCAAATTGACCATAAAAGAGTTGTGTCAATAAAGGTACCCTTTGTGAGACCTCCAAAGGAGGTTAACAAGTTTATTTATTGTATTTGCATCTACTTCTACTTGTAGTAAATGAGACGACTATGAAATTGATGAATTTCCATCTCTACTATTTTGATGAGAAATAAGGAAGAGCATGAGGCTTGTTGTGATAAAAAATTTAAATATAAAAATTCCTATATCATAGGGATATAGAAAGAAAAAAGGGGTTTGTAAAAGTATCATTCCACAAACATGATTATGGGTATAGATAGCCTAAATGGAGGGACTGATATATAATGTGAACCTAGTCCAAAATATGGCAACAAAAACCCTAAAAGATAATTGTTCTAGTAGTTATGGGAAATATTTTAATTAAAATATGACATACTACAATGAGTATGGAGGAGGAAACAATAGAGGAAGAGATTGCAGATAAAATGAAAAAATATCACTTGTGATAAGTGTGGAAAAATAAGACATTGTGTAAATGATTATTTGGGGAAAAGAAGAAAGTTTGTGGATTTTTTAGTGATAACAACCATTGATATATTTGGCTAACAAAGTAATAAGAATACTATAAGAATATTTAGACCCCTTTAAAGAGTTGATAATTTTCTAAGTCCAATTCGTCAAGAGGGGCTCAAATTATAATGAGAATACCTAGAAAAGAAACCTAAATTCTTACAAATGCTAAAAAGTAGAAATAGACAACGAGGAACACAAAGAAGAAAACCATTTGATTTTGGGAAGAATAATTAGAGAATTTTTTTTTGAGGAAGAAAGAGATTAAAAAGTAAAACAAGGTATCAATAAAAAATAAAAATGGTAAAAATATTGTAGGAGAAAGATTATTAATAGATAAATTAGAAGAATAAAGTTTGGATCATTTCCCTACTAAGAAAGGTCATGAATTGATAGTAGAAAAGGATACATATATTATTAGTTAAGAATAAGATAAGGAATATTACTACAACTTGACCCATTTTTTCAAAAGGAAGTGTTCAAATTAAAGGAATTGACCATTCTAGTAGAAGAGGATGACATAATGGAAAAAAATAAATAATTCAACTATTAGAATAAGAATCAAGAAAATAATGTAACATGATAATTAGGAAGTGTGACCAAAACCATAAGAAGTTGGCACAAACACACTATTTTGTTTGATGTAAAAATCTATGATAGATGGATGAGAAAAGTATTGATAGATTGGGGTGTTCATGTAACAATAATTCCTAGATAGATTTTTGAAGATCTAAGAAGACCCATGTGTTGGAAACTTGAATTTATTAGAAGCGCATAGCTCAATTGAATTCCTCCTGTATTAGATACCATATATTTATACATGCAAATATGATTATTCCCATGTAATAACTTGTAACCACAGGTTCAACAGATAGCTTAAATCAAGATAACAAATAATAACAACCCAAAAACAAACAAAAACAAATTAACAAATAATACCACAACCTATCTATATGGAAGAAATAATGGAGTAATCAATGTTCCCCCCTTATTACATCATTTCTTTAAAGTACTAATAAGAGAACCCTGAAAAACTTTCAAACTTCACACCTACAAGAGGCTTGGTGAAGATATCAACACGTTGTTCCTAAGTTGAGTAGAATTGGAATTGGATATTGTTTTGTTGAACATGTTCTCAGATGAAGTGACAGTCAACTTCAATATGCTTGGTTCATTTGTAAAACACTACATTACGAACAATCTTGAAAGCACTTTGATTGTACAATAGAGGACAATAGGCTAATTTTGAGGTATGCCCAATCCTTCCAATATGCAACGTAGCCAAATTGCCTCACAAATTGCTGCAGTTTCTACACAATATTCTGCCTCTGTTGAAGAATGATCAACCATAGCTTGATTTTTACTTCCCCATGAAATAGGTCTTTAACCTAGGAAGAAAACAAATCTAGAAGTGGATTTTCTATCATCAACTGAACCTGCATAGTCTGTATCAGTGTACCCTATTAAGAAGAATTTATCACTCTTCTTATATTCCAAACCATGATCCATCATACCATGAATATACATTAAGACCATTTTTTATGCATTCCAATGAGAAATTTTTGGTTCTTGCATGAATCGTGAAAGATAATTAAGCGCAAAATTGATATCTGGTCTAGTATATGTCAGGTAGATTAAACCTCCAATCATCTGATGATAGAGAGTTGCGTTCACCTGATGAGATGTAGTAGAAATAGATAATTGCAAAGTTGTTTCCATAGGTGTAGACATGCATTTGGAATCCATCATTCTGAACTTCTCGAGCAGTGTCTTGTGTAATGCCTCACCAGGAACCCAAAAGGAATAACCACACATCAAGGCAACTAAGGAAGAAATACATTTTAAAAAAAAAGTATAAATCACATTAAGAGCATTAATTACTGCATTGCACAAGTGAAAGACTTATGCCAAAATTCCTAAAGGGTTACCAATGAAGATTTAAACTAAAAGTTAAATCCCACAATTACAATTAATTCCAATTAACCATCATTACTAAATGTAGTCACATAAAACTGTCCATTTTAATTAAATGAATATTTCATATTTATTTGATTAAAAATACACTAGCCATCAGTTAATTAAATTAATATTTAATTAATTCATCTTCAAATATTCTCTTATTAATTAAATAAATTATTCAATTTATTTTAATTAATTCATTCAACCAAATTCACAATCAATTAAATGAATAAATCATATTTATTTCATTTAATCCCCTATTCCACTTTTAAATAAATTAAATCAAACATTTATTTAAATCATAAATCCCCCCACTTGCATTTTCCTACAAATGCAACTTGCACACATTTATTGAAATAAATTAATTTATTTTAAATAAAAATCCTATTTTCCCTCACCCACCAAATCCACTTGCAAGCCTAAACCCCTTTTAGATCCTTCTAAACCCTTCCTAATTAGCCTAATCCATCCCCTAATTATTGTCACATTCCTAAGCAACTTGGAGTCATTTCTCAAAGACTTCAAAGTCTTTGAAAAGTATTTAATGCTTTGTGTGTTCAACAATTTAACCTCTAAAGTCTTCCAAGACCACTAATGGCTCTTACATGACCATTTATGGCTCTTACATAACCATTTATGGTTATTTCAACTTGCACTCATATGTCTCCTCAAGCATTTATTGCTTTGACCATGATTATCCCTTTTGCGTTTGCATAAGAGTTTATCCATTGGATAAAAGCTTTTTTCTTTGAATAAAGAATTTATTCACTCTACCCAACTATTGACCTTAACTCTCAAGTTAACCCTCAGGTCATGTCAAGCATTTAATGCTTCTTCCCTCTTCTCTCAACCCCTCTCATGTTGACACTTGTCATCCTGGGATTGGGTTGAAATCCCTCACATGGACTGAATATCATTCAATCCTGACCCTTGTTGAGATTACTCAATCTCAACCATCCATTGCTCCCTTTTACCTATAAATAGAGCTCACATTCATCATTTTCAAATCCTCAAGCATTTAGCATTCATAGTCATAATCCTAAAAACTTGTATGCATCTAAGTTATAGAGAATTTTATAGAGCATTTAGCATAAATCACTAATATCTTGTCACTTTGGTTTAAAATAAATCATTTTAGCATCATAGCATCTAGTATTATCTTTTTATTCACATTTTGAGCAAATACTTCAATCTCAAACCTCCATAAGCATCCATAGTGCAAAAAGTTGTTGAGAGCTACACTAGTTTGGAACTTGGAGAGGAGAGGAACAAAGGAGAAGGAGCTAAGAGCATGTTAGGAGGCATTTGGAGATGCCTCATCATATTTACTTTCCTGGTTAAATATTCTCTCATGCTTTTGGTATCTCTTTTGATATGCCTGCTTAGGTTAATCTTTGGTTGAATAACACTAACTTTAACACTTGTTTCTTGTTGTTTGTGTGTTATACTACCACAGGTTTTCATCTAACTTGTCCTCTTTTGTAGAGCATCACTAATGAACATAACTAATCATATACAATAACATATTACACCATTAATTCCAATTAACCATCATTACTCATGAACATAACTAATCATATACAATAACATATTACACCATTAAAAGATTGAAAGAGTAACAATATAATTTCTTTTTTAATTAAAGCATTTACACATATCATATTGAAAGCTGATAAATAACATCCAACTCTTAGGATTACAACGACCATAAAAACATCCAACTCTTAGGATTACAACACATATCATATTGAGAGATTGAAAGCTGATAAATAACATCTGACTCTTAGGATTACAATGACCATAAAAAAAATGGCTTCCAATATTACATTCAAAGTTAACATATAAATCAATTACAAGGTTACATAAATTTATTGATACAATTGATCACATAGGTCTCAAAATAATAATCTCCAACATGAGGTAGAGCATGAATCACGAACAACAAGAACACCTGTAAAGCCAATCCTCGCATGAAGGTATGAACAAGATTATCCGATGGGAAGTGGCACAACCACCCAACCATCTGATCCCATAATGGAATAACCCCACCATGCTAGGAGATAGCAGAGGACCCTCAAGAAAGCATAAACAAGACAAAGACAACAGTACGATATGACTCCACAATACTCCATGTGACTCGACCTCAAAATACACTAGTGACTCTAAAGAGAGAGTGTCAACACATGGCTTAAGATGGTTACCCTAGGTAGGCCTCCATAGGTCCCAACCCCCATCCTGGGTTATCCTGGTAACCTTTCCTAAACCCTTGGCTCCATCTAAGTCTCATGCGGACCCTACCAACCCTTTGTGAAGACAAGGTGGTTAGTTTTCCATTCTAGGCCTTCCCACTACATCTTGAGCCTATACAAGCACTCAAACATGTCTGGGGTACAACATCTTGATTAATATTACTACCCACCCCCTAATCAATTATTAGGTTATTACATATTAACTAAATTTTGAGGGGTTATCCTACCAACCACTTTGGGTGTGACCCCCACTCGAAAGCCACTCTCTCATAGGACACTAACAAACATGGTCACTCTACGAGAACCCTAAGGTGAAACAAACAACCATAACACCACTATCCAAAAACAAGTAGCCAAAGACAAAGACATATCAACCCTTGATTAACCATAAGGAACAAGCACTACATGGTTAAGCCAACAAGGTCATACTACATTACTTGGTCAAGAGATACAGATATGCCACAACAGGACAACTGACAAGAACAAGGGATAACAACCAATTAAACCCCCTTGTAGGAAAAGCTAAATTCACTAAGTCCCAACACAATCAATCTTTGAAAAGGACAACTGTAGACACCTAAAATTGTCTTGTCTAATTAAATAAATATTTTTATTTATTTAATTATTTTAGTCTAATTCTTCTATTAATTAAATAAATCTTTATTTATTTAATTAATTCATTTATCCTTTTCTAGCCTTTTTTCCTCATTTAAATAAATACTTTTATTTATTTAAATTATCCTTTTCCTAAATTAAATAATTATTTTATTTATTTAATTGATCCCACTTCTTCTATTAATTATATAAATCTTTATTTATTTAATTAATTCATTAGCCTTTTCTACCCATGACACATGTCATTCATCTCTTAATTCCTACACTACCTACCCTCTTATTATTTTCTTATTTCCTCTACCTACCCTCTAATCTTAGTTGACCATTTATCTTGTACACCTCTTAATTGTATCCCTCCATTTCCTATAGTGTCTTCTATATAAGGAGATGCTTCTTTCATTATCAACCTCCTCAGAATCTTTCAAGCATTCTAGCATTCGAACTTTCATATGCGATCAAACCTACTTGCAACCACATTTCTGTTCTTTGTTAAGCTCTTGTGCACACATAAAATTTGAGAGCAAATATATCAAGCAAGATCAATGGAGATAGGAAGAATGAGATCCAAACCCTATTGGACATATGATGGTATAATCTTTGTGATTTTGTTGATTTACATTGTCTTAGGTAATCTTCATATGTTATTGTGGATCTTTGTTGTTGTTAGGCTAGGGTTTTGTGGTTGAATCTATTTTATTCTTTCAATATTGTTATTCCATTTTTACCATAAACATTTTGGCATGCCCAGTGGGACATGGATTTTTGTTAGATCTACATTTTTTGCAGATTTTTCTAACCCTATATTGTTTTTTTGTAAATCAATTTGGAGAATAGCTTTCTGCAACTAGGGTTTTGGACACAAAATTAAGATCTTGGAGAGATCTAATCTGATTTCACAAATGACTATGAATTTTTGCATCAAATTTTGTTTGCAGGTTTGAGACAATATCAAGAGCTTTCAATCCAAAATTCAGATTTTTTGGAGCATATTTGAATTTTTTATGAATTTTCATCAAAAATTAATTTTGAGAGCAAATGAGAGAAGTTTTCAGATTTTTTTTATATTTTTGGAAATCTATCTGATTTATACACAGGATCTATTCTTTGTGATTTTAATTTGGATGCAAAATATTTCCTAAAAAATCAATTTTTTAAAAATTAGGGTTTTTTAATTATTTTGATCAGATCTCACAAATGATTTTGAATTTTGGCATAAATTTTTTGTTGAAGGTCAATAACAGTATCCTGGACATGCTAAGTAAAAAATTAGAATTTTTGGAGTATATTTGAATTTTCTATGAAGTTTGTATACATTTCATAAACAAATAATTTTGAGAGCAAATGAACAAATTTTTTGGATTTGTTTACAGTTTTGGAAATTTCTCATAATTATACACAGGATATGTGCTTTTTGATTTTAATTTGGATGCAAAATAATTCCTAAAAAATCAAATCTTTAAAAATTAGGGTTTTGCATTATTTTGCTCATATCTCACAAAATGCTTGGAATTTTTGCAGGATATTTTTTTATGCAAGTTTGGAAGGATATCAAGAGTTTCCAATAAAAAATTCAGATTTGTTGAATCCATTTTGCATTTTATATGATTTTTTTATGATTTTTCATAAAAAAATAATATTTGGAGCAAATTAGCAATTTTTTTGGATTTTATTACATTTCTGGAAATGTCTTGAAATTTTATAGGTGGTCTTTTTTATGATGTAAAAGAACTCATGGGATAATCAGATCTTTGAATCTATAAAAAAAAATGTCTTGTCGAAGGCCCCTATTTCACAGTCTTTTGGATCTAAAATTTCCCTAACTTGTGTGCTTGCAGGAGGGGTATTATTGCAAAACTACTAACAAATCTTTGTTGCAAAATTTTGGCAAAGGTTTTTGATCTTTATTGTGTGCCTTGTTTTCATAGATTACCAAATACTTCAATTGGTGAACTAAAAAATTGAACTAGTGTCTTTTGTGTCTTGAGCAATAGGCTCTTTTTGTTTAATCTCTAGAGGGCATGTCTCCCCATGTGGTCATTAGGACTACTAGTGAGGAGAAAATGACTAGAGTGGTAGTGAGGAAAACCCACCTCTTCCGAACCACTATAAATAACTATATCCATGGTGAAAGCCATGGGCAACGTGTGCTGATTAGTTTATACCGACACTATGTCTCCCCATAAACCCATTTGATCAAATTTATTTGATCAATAGTAGAGAGTAACCCCTATCGACTAGGAGCCTTCTATATTTACAGAGCTGAAAGTGCCACATGTATGGCCACACAAGTGGATGCCCTTACTAGAAGCTTTTTGTTTTAGAAAGCCAAAAATCCTTCTAGTTGTTGGGGCAGGAGGTCAGACCTCTAGAGCGGCCCACACACATACAGTTCTTAGTAGAGATACAAAGTTCACCACGAGGAGTTTTTGTGGGGACTGGTGCTTGTCTTCCCTAGAGATGTGAGTGTCAAGGGTGGAGCTAGTCAGGTCAAGGGTCTAAGTATCCCCTTTGAATAGCGTAGCCTCAGGGGAAACCCCATGTGGGATGAACAACTATTTTCTTGGCCAACCATAAGAATTGTGTGTCTTCTTTTAAACATTCAAACATTCAAGACCAAACATTAAAACATTGTGTCTTTTGTGTCTTCAAGTGTATGCAAAACATTTATACATCAAAAAACACACTTTCTTTTGAGTCATTGTGAGTCTAAACACTTGCAAACATTGAGTCCTCATCAACATTGTGTCCTCTTGTCATGAAAAATAGTCCAAAATTTAGATTTGGTCACAACAACAACTTTACACATTGGAAAAAATTGCACTTAGTTTCTGGAAACACGTCTATGTAGTGTTCAACAACGTCTGTGTCATTTAATCACATCTATGTAGGACATAAATGTGTCTGTGTCATTGCAAGCAAAATTGCATTCACAAAATCTTAGATATGCATCTGTGCAGTGTTCAAAAACATCTATGTTGGGGAACCGCGTCTGTGAAGTATACAAGCATGTCTATGTTCAGAATTTTAAAAAACTTACAGTCCAGCAAAAACAAGAGCAGTCAGTTTTGGACTTATTGAGCTTCCTAGGTTATCTCTTTGGGTTTCATCTAGAATTCAGCCTATTTTGGGTCTTACAAAGTTCATCATTACTTTATGTCTTGCATTACATTCACATTTGTCTAAACTTGAGTCAAAAGGTCACTTGCCTGTCCTCGTCATATTTTGTCAATACACTACATAAAATAACATTTTTATAAGTGGTCCCTCATCAAGGTCTATCACCTTTGGGTCTCATTTGGTTTTACTTAGAGTCAAGGTCAACTTACCTCATCAAGAGAAACTATCATCTCTTTGGAAGACACACATACTCTACTACATACATACTTGGTCTTATACTTTGGACATTGCAAGCACACCTCAGATTCATTTGCATTCCATCGAAACTCTTGGTCTTCCATACTCTTTCCATTTTCATCTAGTCTCACACATCTTGGTCAAGACTTAGGTCATGGTTGAAACCTGTTCCCAAAAATCTAGGAGAGAAGCTAAAGAGGCTCAAGAGTCTGCAAATATGAGTTCCTATGAGTATGACAATGATGTCTTTTTCAATTATGATCATACCACATTACCTGACATGGACCCTTATAGAAACACTCAAAATGTTGAGAACATGGATAATACAAACAACAATGATACACACAATGACAATACAGACTTTTCTATACATTCAGCAGAAGTGGAGGACTCCATCATGGATCCCCATTTTAATTGATTGGTTGAGGAAATAATGAGGAGAGATAGACAATATTTTCTACAAGTAATGGCACAAAGTGGAGCTAAAATACCTTATGATTTTGACATGTCTCAAATAATGGAACATAGACCTTTGCAAGAACCTCAACTCAACATGGATCAAAGGAGGCCTAACAGTGAAGGTAATAGACGACCACATTTTGTACCTGAATCACCATCATGTTTGTTTCAAAAACCTGAGATCCCACATACACATGGTCAAGCTAATGGTACTCACCTTCACAGACCATTATGGAAGTCTTATGCAGAAAAATATACTCAATCACATACCAACGCTAAGGACCAACCACCAAAGCAATTGGATATCCAAAGGAATGTTCAAAATCTGGACACAAGGAAACCCCACGTCAAATTGGGGGCAACACACTAAAACAAACTCATGACATGCCTATAGAGTATGGTGTACAAGGACAAAACAAATATTTCATTCCTCATCATGACTTTATACCAAGTGGTCCCTATACGCAACATCATTATAATAGACCTCCTCCATATCAATATGTGTACAATCAATGCCATCCATACATGCAGTATGCTCCTCCTCCACCTGGTGGCTCAGGCATGGGATTGTTAGGGATCCCACACATACTAAGAGGGGGGGGTGAATCAGTATCTAACCGGTAATTAGAATTTCTTAACTTAAAACATGCAGAACATAATATAATAGTGTATCGGTATGCAAAAAATAATGCAATAAATAGAATCAAGAACATCCACATGAAAAGCACACCATAACACAAGATTTTAACGAGGAAACCCAGTGTGGGAAAAAACTCGGTGGGATTTGTGACCCACAATATTCACTCACTGGCCAATAAGAGAATATTACTTACAATAGGGGCCTGCACATGCAGGAAGGCCAACCGCTAGAGCTCACTGCTCAATGGGAAGTCTCATTGACTTACAATAAGGATTATATAAATCCAATATCTTGTACTGCTTTACAATAGCATCTTCAATGCCATATTCAGTACCGGTTCCTGCTCTGTTCTTTACATATACCCTTTAACCTATATTTCACACAATAGGTCTGCCTAATATTTTTCCTTTTTGCTTCTACACATCTCCTCTATCAAATGTCTACAATGATCTCTTTTATATATAAGAGTCATTTTATAATTTTCCAAGTCGGCTTACACATTTTTACAATAATAAACAAAATATAATATAACAAAATCCTGTCGGCCTCTGTGCCGGTATACTTCCTTTCTTCTGTGTCGGTGTAGAGTGTGATCTGTTGATGCCGGTATAATGCTTTTGCCAATGCAAGGTTGCCATCAATGACAAAACCTTTAATCACATACAATATCTCATTAGAGTGTGCATATGCCAACAATCTCCCCCTTTGGCATTGATGGCAACACTCATGAGAAATTGAAAAAATGTGAAGTCCAAAAAGTTATCCAAAAATGTGAAGTCCAAAAGTGTTACCAAAAATGTGTGTGCTCCCCCTGAGCACATGATTCTTGTCCTGTGATTTGAATTTTCTCATCCCACTACTCCCCCTTTGGCATCAATACCATCCATACATGTAGTATGCTCCTCCTCCACCCACTAGCTCAGGCATGGGATATGGTCCAAGAAGTCGATCTCCACCTAAGAACAATTTGGAACAGCAAATAAAGGACTTACAAAAGAAAATGGAGGACATAAATACACCAAAGCTAGCTTATACAATGAGGGACATATGTCCCTATCCATTTGACAAAAGCATTCCAATGCCTCCTTTTCCTACACATTTTGTGACACCTAAGTTTGATAAGTACAAAGGCAAAGGAGACCCTAAGGCACATATAAGACAATTTTTCACAGCTTGCATTGAGGTAGCATCAGAATAAATGCACTTGATGAGATTGTTCCCACAAAACTTAGGTGATCAAGCTATGGAATGGTTCTCCCAACTTCCACCTGGAATTAAATCTTGGGGTGATCTAGCAGAAGATTTTATCCAACATTTCTCATAAAATATAGAGACAGACATATCAGTCACCACTTTGTGCAACACCAAGCAAAAGGATAGAGAATCTTTTTCATCATTTTTACAAAGATGGAGAAATATAGCCAGTAGATGCTTTTGTGAAATTCCACAAAAACAAATGGTAGAGATGTTCACCTAGAATTTCCATAGAGAAATTGGTTATGATCTAAGGAAATCTTGCTTTTCCACCTTCAAGGACGTCATTGAAAAATGCTTAGCAACAGAGAAGGTCCTAATTGAACAAGGAGTAATTAAGATATTCAAAGAAAACAAAGAGGACTTTAAAGGAAAAGTCAAGCCAAGATTTTGGAACAAGAACAAGAATAGAGTCAATGATGGTGTTGTTGATGCTAATACAGTAAGACCCAAAATCATTCTTTCTGGATCAAGTTCTACAAACAACCAAGTGAATACTCAAACAACTTCAAAACCATGCAGGAAATATACCCCATTAGGAGAACCACTTGAGTCAGCCTTCAAGAAGTTAGTGGCAAACAAGATAATAACAATTCCAAACAATCCTCCATATGAACCAAAGGTCAAACCAAACTGGTGGAATGATGATGAGTACTATGAATTTCACAAGAGCAAAGGACATAAAACAGGAAACTATCATCGCTTCAAGAACATCATACAAGATCTTATTAATAAAGGTGACATTGAGATCGAAGGACATTCATCCAATCAAGAACATGAGATGTTTAAGGAACCATTCCCTAAACATGACAAAGGAAAAGCCAAAGCCACATATGAGAAGACCAACTATACCAGAGCATCCTATAACTATGATTCAACTGTTAATCACATTTTGATGGATAATTATGTCTCTACCATTATCATCAAGGATAAAATGCCTGAAAATTCTACCCAAAGACCCAAAGTTGTCCTAAAAGGCATTGGATCTTCTTTTGAACCCAATGAATAATGATGCACAATATATAACCAACAGGTACTAAGAGGGGGGGGTGAATTGGTACACACAAAAACTTCTTAAATAACTTAAACTGCAAAGACTGCACTAACTGGGAAACAATATCACCAATCTAAATCAAGGCAGTACCGATAAAACATAGTATGACTATGAAAGGCATAAACCGATAACATCTAGATCATCTCAAAACCTAATATCTCAACTCAACTTCACCCATATGCTTAAGCAAGTAAAACATCAGAAATATAATGACCATTGGATCATCATGCTTTTACTGCTTAACAGAAAACACTAAAACATCACATGAAAAAGCATCACACATGACACACTTATTTTTCATGTGGAAACCCAACTGGGAAAAACCATGATGAGGATGAATACCCACAAGTTGTTCTTGAACTCTTCTGAAGTCCACTTTGTTAGGAGCCTAGTCTAGTTAAAGACTTTACAATAGGTTCTACTAGGAACCAATCTTGCTAGGGATCACCCAGTTAAGGGATGGCTAAATACCCTATTAGAGGTTAAAACCCTCTTAAAGGTTACCTCACAAGAGGATTTGAAGAACTCAATGATTTTCAGTTACCCTGTTAAAGGATTTACAAAAACCCTATTAAAGCTACCCAGTAAAGGGATTTTCCAACTATTGAAATGGTTAGAAGTTAATAGGTAATACACTGATCTGATAACAACACTTAATGCCAAGGTAGATCCTCTTTAGTTCCTTTACATTTGCAATCACACTCTACAAATCTCCTCACTCCTTTGGTCTGGCAAGAATAACTTCAAACATGCATTCATTTGCCAATAACTTCAAATGAGAATCACGATCGACCTTATAGACAATGATTAGGTCGGTAGCCAAAACCTAAAACCCTAAGCATCTAGGTTAATAATACAGTCGGTCCAATCCTGACCATTTAATCACATTACATAGGATAAAATAATCTTGAACAAATCTCAAGACATTCTGCATCGTTTGTTCTTTGCCACTTTTGGAAGCTAATAACCCATCACGTGCTCTCCACCGTTTACTAAGATTTTGCACATTCCCGAGGTAGATAGAATCAATATTCTTCATGCAAGATCCTCAAGGAAATCCTTCATGCGCACAAGGCTGACATGGCAACACAATCTAATCTTCATTTCAATGCTAACTCATCACAGGATGTCATCGGTCGAATCACATAGACTTGGAATGCATCAACTGAAAACCCTAAAGCCGAGACTACCAACCGGTAGTCATATCAAATGAAACCCTGATACAAGCTTTGCATATACCGGTTTAGATACCGGTTCACCTTTTCACATATACCAGTTCATACCATCATACCAGTTCTCTTGCCAGTTTGCTTACTTTAATATACTATTTCATACTTCAACATATTGACATCAATGACAACATACAATCATACCATGTCATCAAACTTTGCACATATACCAACAATTTCCCCCTTTGGAATTGATGGCAATACACAAAGATATCTCTACATCTTCTTCCATATAATATGTCTTCAATATTGCAGATATCTTCTCTGCTTCACATCTTCTCCCCCTTTGACAACAATGCCAAAGTGGAGGCACAAACATCCATGTTCCACCATGCTGCTCCCCCTGAGGAGTAGCATCCTTCAACACATCAATCCTGAAAAGATTTGATAATGCAATACCTGATTGATGTGGAGAACATACCTTTAGTTCACCTCTTGAAGGGGAAACACCCCTAATTCACCTCTTAAATAGGTAAATGTAGCCTTTAGTAGAGGCTTGGTGAATATATCTGCTAACTGCTCTTTACTAGAAACATGTTCCAATACAACCTCTTTGTTTTGAACTTTCTCCCTCAAGAAATGATACTTGATCTCGAAGTGCTTGGTTCTAGCATGCAATACCAGATTCTTGGAAATATTAATTGCACTTGTGTTGTCATTAAATATACTCATTGGTTCAGATACAAGGACTTTGAAACCACTTAATACATGCTTCATCCAAATTGTCTGAGTGTAGTTCATAAATGCTGCTACATATTCTCCTTCTGCTATGGACTAAGAGATACAACTCTGCTTTTTACTCATCCATGAGACTAGTCAACCACCAAGAAAGAATGCACCACTGGTTGTGCTCATCCGGTTGTCCACATTACCAGCCCAATCAACACCGGTAAATACTTTGAGATTGAAATCATTATTGTATGGATACCACAATCCATAATCTATAGTTCCCTTAAGATATCTAAGAATCCACTTGACTACTACCAGGTGGGATACTCTTGTACTTTTCTGAAAACGTGCAGCAATTCCCACTGCATGTGCTATATCTGGTCTACTATGCACTACATAGTGCTACTTACCAATCATTGACTGGTATTCCTTCTCATTCACCCATGTTTAGTCATCTTCTTTTGACAATTTACAACTGGTCATCATAGGTGTAGCAACCGGTTTGCTATCTTCCATGCCAAAGGTGTTCAACACCTCTTTGACATACTCGGATTGAGTGATAAAGACACAATCGTTCATTTGTTGAATCTGTAGTCCAAGGAAGAACTTAATCTCTCTGATTAGTGACATCTCAAATTCCTTCTTCATCTCATCTGCAAATGCATGACTCATCTTGTCATTTCCACCAAAAAATTTGTCATCAACAAACACTTCACAGATTAGAATCTAATCTCCTTCTGACTTCAGATAGATATTGCTATCTTCACTTGTTCTTTTAAATCCAATATTTACAAGATGGGAGTGTAAACCTTCATACCATGCTCTAGGTGCTTACTTCAATCCATACACGACTTTATGTAGCCTACATACCATATCACTATCTTCTAATAGGGAAAACCCATCTGGTTGCTCTATATACACTTCCTCTTCAAGAATTCCATTCAGGAATGCAAATTTTACATCCATCTAATATACTTTGAATCCCTTGAAGGCTGCATATGCAAGAAGCATTCGAACTCCTTCCAATATAGCTACTGGAGCAAAGGTTTCTCCATAGTCTTCTCCTTCTTCTTAAGTATATCCCTTACATACCAATCTTGCTTTATTTCTTACCACTGTACCATCTTCATTCAACTTGTTTCTAAAAATCCATTTGGTGCCAATAACATTTTTATGCTTAGGTCTGGGTACCAAAAACCATGTACCATTCTTTTCTATCTGGTCAAGTTCCTGTTCCATAGCCTTAATCCAGTCTTCATCTTTGTGTGCCTCTTTAAATGTTTTGGGCTCAAATTCAGAAATCATGCAAGAATTCTCTCTGACCTTTCTTCTTGTAAGAATTCCTATATCCTTATCTCCTATGATCTACTTTGGATCATGATGCAACTTTACATACCTAGGAATGATCTTGGCTGATTCCTCTTGATTTTCCTCTTCATCCTCATCTTCATCTTCATCTACATCAACATCTACTGGTGTAGGAGCACTATTACTTGTACTTGGTTGTTTTGCAACTGGTTCCCAGAAGGTTACATCCAGTTCATCTACCGCCCACTCACTGCCAGTTTCCTTAGGTTTCTCAACAGTCTCATCAATTCTAACATTGATACTTTCAACAATTCTCTGAGTCCTATTATTGAAACACTTGAGAGCTTTGCTCTTTGTGGAATACCCTAGGAATATTCCCTCAAAAAATTTAGCATCAAACTTTCTTTGGTGTTCACTTCTCTTAATATAACACTTGCTACCAAAAACTCTAAAGTAGCTTACTATTGGATTCTTACCAATCCAATACTCATAAGGAGTTTTATCCTTACCTTTCTTGATGAGTAACTAGTTCATATTGTAGACTACAGTGCTCACCGCTTCTCTCCAAAAGGTGTGAGCAACCTTCCCTTGAATCAACATTGTTCTAGGTGCTTCAACTACAGTCCAATTGTTCATTTCTTCTAGGCCATTCTGCTATGGAGTCTAGGGCCAGATAGTTGCCTCTTGATGCCATTCTCTTCACAGTACTTATTGAAATCACCAGAAGTGAACTCACCTCATTGGTCGATTCTAAGGCATTTGATCCTCTTACCACTTTCCTTTTCAACTAGTGCTCTGAAGGCTTTGAAATTTCCAAAAGCTTCAGACTTGTCTTTCAAGAATGTGACCCACATCATTCTTGAGCAATCATCAGTGAGAATCATAAAGCACTATCTCCCTGAACACTCCTAGTTCTCATAGGACCACACAAATCAATATGTACAAGATCAAGTAAATTATTTGCGGTGAAAGATTTACCTTTGAAGGTTGAGGAAGACATTTTCCCCAGTTGACATTCTCTGCATAAAGGATTCTTTGGTTTGTTCAGCACAAGCAATCCTCTAACTGCCTTTATCTTACTGGCCTTCACAATATTATCAAAATTTACATGGCAGAGTCTCCTATGCCATATCCAACTGTCATCAAACTTAGCCATTAGACATTGATTGATATTTGTATTTAACTAAAATAAGTTACCTTTGGTCTGCATACCAGTGGCCATCAGTTCACCACTCTTTGCTTTTATTTTACACACTCCATCTTTGAATTCTAGAGTGAGTTCTTTATCATTCAGCTGAGCAACACTCAAAAGGTTATGCTTGAGACCTTCTACCCAATACACATTATCAACACTGCTTTTTCCATTTAGAGAGATGGACCCTTTTCCTTTTATCATACATGGTGCATCATTACCAAATCGGACTACACCTCCATCATACTCTTCCAGAGACAAAAAAAAATTTTGGTCACTAGCCATGTGGTGAGAACATCCACTATCAATAATCCACTCATTAGAATTATCAAAGTGGGAGACAAGAGCCTTCTTATCTGACATATCTTCCTTAATAGCTAAAAATACTATGTCTTCACTTTCTTCATCTTCTGATTCATCATCAGTGACACCTTCATTAACTGCAACAAGACAATTTCTCCTATTTCCTCCTTTGAAAATTTTAAACTTCTCTGGTTTGTCCTTATTATCACTATTAGGATAGTTGACATCAATGTGTCCTATCCTATTGCAAGAAAAACATTTCAAGGGGAGCTTACCTCTATATTTTCTAGTTCCCTTAGGAAGTCTCTTGGCAAGAAGAGCTTCAAATTCCATCAGGATCTCCTCATCATCCATATCCCTACTTTGTCTAGGTTCACAGCTGGTACTAGCTTCTTTACCCTTTCTAGATAGTGTAGGAGATGCTCTAAAGGATGATTCGGTCTTCTGAATACTACCATCATAACTGTTTAGCTCATATGTGGTCAACTTAGCAATAATGGATTCAAGGGATACCTTTTTCTTGTCAATAGATCTCAACTCCTGAATAGCGACAACCCTTATTGCATAGACAGGTAATAAGGATCTCAAAAATTTGCTAACAATGGTGGAATCATCCATTGTACCTCCTACACTCTTGATGTCTCCAACAACAGTTTTAATTCTTATCCCATATTATTGAATGGTCTCTCCTTCAACCATCTGCATGTCTTCAAATTTTCCTCCGAGGCTTTCTTCCTTAGCTTGCTTCACATGCTCATCATCGCCATAGATAGACTCCAAAGTATCCCATACATCTTTGGGGTTGTCTTTATCCTAAACATATATAAACTCAATATCAGATAGACTACTGATAAGAGCTTCCATGACTTACCCATTCTCCTGAATTTCTCTTCTTTGCTCATCGGTGAGAGTACCGATAGGGACAACATAAGTATTCTCAACATAGTTCCAGTGTTGAGCACCCATGCTTTTAATGTATATCCTCATCACGTCCTTCCATATCTTAAAGTTATCTTTGTTGAGCTTAGGACCTTCCCTCTTCATCATTAGAATAGGATCTTTTCCTCAAGCGGTTAAGCTTATAACACAGAGAACCTGGAGGACGCTCTGATACCAATTGGTGAATAATGATAAACAATAAATACCCAATAGGTACTGAGAGGGGGGGGGGGGGTGAATCAATACACACAAAAACTTCTTAAACAACTTAAACTACAAAGACTGCACTAACTGGGAAACAATGTCACCAATCTAAATCAAGGCACTACCGGTAAAATATAGTATGACTGTGAAAGACATAAACTGGTAACATCTAGATCATCTCAAAACCTAATATCTCAACTCAACTTCACCCATATTCTTAAGCAAGTAAAATATCAGAAATATAATGACCATTGGATCAACATGCTTTTACCGCTTAATAGAAAACACTAAAACATCACATGAAAAAGCATCACACATGACACACTTATTTTTCATGTGGAAACCCAACTAGGAAAAACCATGGTGGGGATGAATACCCACAAGTTGTTTGTGAACTCTTATGAAGTTCATTCTGTTAGGAGCTTAGTCTGATTAAGGACTTTACAATAGGTTATGCTAGGATTCAATCCTTCTAGGGATCACCCGGTTAAGGGATGGCTAAATACTCGGTTAGAGGTTAAAACCCTGTTAAAGGTTACCTCACAAGAAGATTTGAAGAACTCAATGATTTTGAGTCACCCTGTTAAAGGATTTACAAAAATCCTGTTAAAGCTACCCAGTAAAGGGATTTTCCAACTGCTGAAATGGTTAGAAGTCAATAGATAATACACTGATCTAATAACAACACTTAATGCCAAGGCTGATCCGCTTCAGTTCCTTTACATTTGCAATCACACTCTACAAATCTCTACTCACTCCTCTAGTCTTCACACATGCATTCATTTGCCAATAACTTCAAATGAGAATCATCATCGACCTTATAGATAACTATTAGGTCGGTAGCCAAAACCTAAAACCCTAAGCATCTAGGTTAATAATACAGTCAGTCCAATCCTGATCGTTTAATCACATTACATAGGATAAAACAATTTTGAACAAATCTCAAGACATTCTGCATCATTCATTCTTTGCCGCTTCTAGAAGCTGATAACCCATCACGTGCTCTCCACCATTTACTGAGATTTTGCACATTAGATAGAATCAATCTTCTTCATGCAAGATCCTCAAGGAAATCCTTCACGCGCACAAGGATGACGTGGCAACATGATCTAATCTTCATTTCAATTCTAACTCATCACAGGATGTCGTTGGTCGAATCACACAAACTTGGAATGCATCAACCAGAAACCCTAAAGCTAAGACTACCAACTAGTAGTCATATCAAATGAAACCTTGATACAAGCTTTGTATATACCGGTTCACATACCAGTTCACCTTTTTGCATATACTGGTTCATACCATCATACCAGTTCTCTTGCCAGTTTTCTTACTTCAATATACCGATTCATACTTCAACATATTGACATCAATGACAACATACACTCATACCATGTCATAAAACTCTACACATATGCCAACAGAACCCACCTGTGAATGTAATGTTACAACTCGTCGAGGAAAAGTCACTTTGCAAGGTGCTCCAGTTAAAAACACCACTTCCTCATCAGTCAAACCTGAGTATGATTTAGTAGAATAGTTAGGAAGGAATCCCATGCTTATCTCCATCCTTGAGATTTTATGCATATCCCCTACACATAAAGCCATTCTTGACAAAAATTTGAGAGACACTACTGTCCCCACTGATCTGAATGTGGACCAGTTTCAAGCCAATGGTGGGATACCTTTCCATTCCACACTCCCTTACATTTAGTGAAGTTGACAATGCCTCTATGAGCCAACCACATAATGCATCTTTACACATTGAAGCCTTCCTACACAAACATCAAATAAAACAAGTCCTGATAGATGGAGAAGCAGGTCTAAACATTTGTACATTTAATACTCTTAAGCAATTGGGATATTCTCAAAAGGCTGTGAATTCTACACATGCAATCACCATAAAAGCATATGATGACAAAGAGTGTTCATCCAAAGGTGCCATCATCTTACCTCTTAGAGTTGGGCCAATTACAAAGGATGTTGTTTGTGAAGTCCTTGATTTAGAACTTACATGCAATATACTCTTGGGATGTCCATGGATTCATAAGATGAGCGCAATCCCATCTACATATCATCGATGTATCAAGTTCCCACACAATGGAGTTGAAGTAACAGTTAATGGTGATCCTAATCGATTCATATATTGCAATAATTTGTGCCCTAGATCAGAAATAACAATCCCAGTCAATCGAGAAGCTATTCCTTCATTAGCATATGTGGATCCATAATCCTTGAAAGCTTTCACATCAAAGAAAATAGAGATCAAAGAAAAGTTCAAGGTTAAAGATATGGGATGTGGTGAGTATATATTTCATGTTGATCAACTCCCACTATATTCTAAAACATTTAGTTGATAGGATTAATCTATAAACAATTTGCAAGGAATTGGGTGTGAACCACCTAGTGTTGTGGCTACTAAGTTTGAATGCAAATCTCCTCTAGTGGTGCAAGCAACTCTTGATATCAATAGTCCTAAGATTGGTTCCAACAAAGAATTTGTTGAATATATCACCAACCCTCTTGAAAACTCACATAGGCTTACCATTTCATCCACTCATTCCATTTCCACTCCTCTCCTAGACTTGGATCAACAGGAATCACAAAAGCTCTTACTCATTCGGGATAAAAAAATCAAGCTATGAAAAGAAAAATGTAAGAGTCAAAAATAAAGAGAAGTCCTTTAGTCCAAATCAAAATCAAAAGCTATTGGGCTCTGCAAAAATCAAAGTCAAGGATAAAAATCCTATGAAGAAAAAAGAACAAGAGATGATCTACCCTAATATCAAAATAACTGGGGGCAAAAGTTCTAAAATTTCAAGTCAAAGAGCATTCTTGTTGATCCTAAGTCTCCATCATGCTATCCTACTTTTAATTATTTTTGCAATCATAAGCCTTCATAACTCATCCACTTGTTCCACACATCCATTCCCTTTTGGTGATACATCACATCAATGGACCTTTAATAGAACTTCCTTGAAGGACTTTGTTATAAGGGATGCTCAAACTTCTTTAGGTGACACGCATATGGGCCTACGTAGTTCACACACTAGTAATTCTATCTCAATTCTTTCATCAAGGAAGACAGTCACTCGAGCTACACGTCATTCATTTAAGGAATAATGCAGCTACAGTCATAAGGTAAAGCCTCGTACATTTGAGGTGGGTGACTTAGTTCTCAAAAAAAAATCCTAAAAATCAGCAAGACAAAGAAAAGAAAGGAAAATTTGAGCCCAATTGGCTTGGTCCATATGTCATCACAACAATCTATGGATCAGGTGTATATTAGCTTTTGACCCCAGATGGTGAACCTTTGGAAGATCCAATCAATAGCATGCACCTTTGCAGGTTTTACACATAGCTCTTTAGAATATCTTAATATAAAAAATACAAAAAAAATCATAAAATTAAAAAATCGTTACTTGGTGAAAACCTGGCAAACAGGGACCTTGTAACACAAAAAAATTGAAAAAATTGAAAAAAAAGTAAAGAGAAATAAATTCATCCAATGGTGAAAACCACTTTGGTGATGCCTTGGACAAGCACCATGGTGAAAACTAGGTACCTGGTGCCATGTGTAGAGACATTGCTCCTCTCTCATTCAGGATTCAAATATCACCCTCTCACTCTTGCACACACTCACAACCTCTCCATCCATAATAAACTTACCCCTTTCCATCTATAATAAATCAACTCCTATCTATGGCTAAGGAAAATCCTACGTCTAGTGATGGGTGTGGAACTAAGAGCATCACACATTCTAAGGAGTATAGTTTCTTTTAGTTTTCTTCAGTCTATTCATGCATAATCCACAATAAAGAAACACTTGCATCACATATCCGTGATGAATAATGATGAACAATTAGTACCAAACTGATACTGAGAGGGGGGGGGGTGAATCAATACAGACAAAAACTTTCCCTTAACCAGTTTGACTGCAAAGACTACACTTAACTGGTAAACAATAGCACCGGTCTAAATCAGGGCACTACCGGTAAAACACAGTGAGAGTATGAAAAAAAATAAACCGGTAAACACTTAGATTTCTACACAATCTAATATCTCATTTCCACTTCACTTGTATGCATAAATAAGTAATATATCATTAGAAATATAATGACTGCCGGTTCAACATGCTTTACCACTTGACAGAGAATATTAAAGCATCACATGAAAAACATCACACATGACACATATTTTTCACATGGAAACCCAATTGGGAAAAACCACGGCGGGGATGAATACCCACAAGCTGTTCTTTGAACTCTTTTGAAGTCCATTCTGTTAGGATCCTAGTCTAGTTAAAGACTTTTACAATAGGTTCTGCTAGGAACCGATCCTGCTAGGGATCACCCAGCTAAGGGATGGCTAAATACCTGGTTAAAGGTTAGAACCCTGTTAAAGGTTACCTCGCAAGAGGATTTGAAGAACTCATTGAATTGAGTCACCCTATTAAAGGATTTACACAAAAGCCTATTAAAGCTACCCAGTTAAGAGATTTTCAAACTGCTGAAATGGTTAGAGGTCAATAGGTAAATCACTGATCTAATAACAGCACTCAATGCCAAGGCAGATCCACTTTAGCTCCTTTTCTTCTGCAATCACACTCTGCAAGTATTAACAAGCTTCTCCAGTCTAGCAAGAATCAAGTATCTCTTCACTTGGATACATACATAACATTTTCCAACAACTTCAAAATGAAAAACATCATTGATCTTATAGGAAACAGATAGGTCAGTAGCATAAACCCTAAACCCTAAATATTTAGGTTTAACAGTTCAATTGGTTCAATCCCAACCGTTAATCATACTGCATTGAATGCAACAATCTTGAACAGATCTCAAGATGTTCTCCATCATTCATTCTTTGCCACTTCAGGAAGCTGATAACCCATCATATGCTCTCCATCATTTACAGAGACTTCGTACATTCCCAAGGTAGATAGGATCAATCTTCATGCAAGATCCTCAAGGAAATCCTTCACGTGCACAAGGCTGACATGGCAACATGATTTGGTCTTCATTACAATACTAACTCATCACAAGATGTCATCAGTTGAATCACACAAGCTTGGACTACATCAACTGGAAACCCTGAAGCTGAGACTACCAACTGGTAGTCATGCCAAATGAAACCCCGATATAAAACTTCCCATATACTAGTTCACATTCCAACATACCGGTTCACCTTTTTCACATGTACTGGTTCACATCATCATAATGGTTCTCTGTCTAGTTTGCTTACTACAATATACCGGTTCATACTTTAGCATATTGACATCAATGACAACATACAATATCATCATGTCATCAAGCTCTGCACATATGCCAACAATCTCCCCCTTTGGCATTGATGGCAATATACAAAGATATCTCTTTGCTTCACATCTTCTTCTCCTCAATATTGCAGATATCTTCTTTGCTTCACATCTTCTTCTCCTCAATACTACAGATATCTTCTTTGCTTCATATCTTCTCCCCCTTTGACAACAATGCCAAAGTGGAGGCACACACATGTATGTTCCACTATGCTTCTCCCCTTAAGGAGTAGCATCCTTCAACACATCCCCCTAAGGAGTAGCATTTACTGATGTGGAGCACACACCTTTACTTCACCTCTTGAAGGGGAAGCACCCCTAATTCATGTCTTAAATAGGTAAATGTAGCCTTCAGTAGAGGCTTGGTGAATATGTCTGCTAACTGCTCCTTACTGGAAACATGTTCCAATACAACCTCTTTGTTCTGAACCTTTTCCCTCAAGAAATGATACTTGAGCTCAAAGTGCTTGGTTCTAGCATGTAAAATTGGATTCTTGGAAATATTAATTGCACTTGTGTTGTTACAAAATATACTTATCAGTTCAGATACAGGAACTTTGAAGCCACTTAATACATGCTTCATCCAAATTATCTGGGTGCAGTTCATAAATGTTGCAGCATATTCCACTTTTGCTGTAGACTGAGAGATACAACTCTGCTTCTTACTCATCCATGAGACCAATCTACCACCAAGAAAGAATGCACCACCAGTTGTGCTCTTCCGATCATCCACATTACCAGCCCAATCAGGATCTGTAAACACTTTCAAGTTGAAATCATTACTGTAAGGATACCATAATCCATAGTCAATAGTTCCCTTCAGATATCTAAGAATCCGCTTGACTGCTATCAAGTGGGATTCTCTTGGAATTTTCTGGAACCATGTAGTAATTCCTACTACATGTGTAATGTCTGATCTTCTATGTACTACATAGTGCAACTTACCAATCATTGATCAGTATTCCTTCTCATTCACCAACGCTGAGTCATCCTCTTTTGATAATTTACAACTGGTCACCATCAGTGTACCAACTAGTTTGTTGTCTTCCATGCCAAAGATTTTCAACACCTCTTTGAGATACTTGGATTGAGTGATAAAGATACCATCTTTTATTTGTTGAATCTGTAATCCAATGAAGAACTTAATCTCCCCTATAAGTGACATCTCAAATTCCTTCTTCATCTCATCTACAAAATCATGACTCATCTTGTCATCTCCACCAAAAATTATGTCATCAACAAATACTTCATAGATCAGAATCTGATCTCCTTCTGACTTCAAATAGATATTGCTATCTTCACTTGTTCTTTCAAATCCAATCTTCACAAGATGGGAGTGTAAGCATTCATACCATGCTCTAGGTGTCTACTTCAATCCATATAAGCCTTTATGTAGCCTACACACCATGTCATTGTCTTCTGATAGGGCAAACCTATATGGTTTCTCTATATACACCTCCTCTTCAAGTATTCCACTCAGAAATGCAGATTTTACATCCATTTTATACATTTTGAATCCCTTGAAGGTTGCATATGCAAGAAGCATACAAACTCCTTCCAATGTAGCTACTAGAGAAAAGGTTTCTCCATAGTCTTCTCCTTCTTTAGCATATCCCTTACACACTAGTTTGGCTTTGTTTCTTATCATTGTGCCATCTTCATTCAGCTTATTTCTAAAAACCCATTTGGTGCCAATGACATTTTTATGCTCAGGTCTAGGTACCAAAGACCATGTGCCATTCTTTTCTATCTGGTCAAGTTCCTCTTCCATTTCCTTGATCCAGTCTTCATCTTTATGTGCCTCTTTAAAGGTTTTAGGCTCAAATTCAGAGATCATGCAAGAATTTTCTCTAGTCTTTCTTCTTGTAAGAATTCCTGCATCCTTATCTCCTATGATCTGCTTTGGATCATGATTCAACTTAACATACCTAGGAATGATCTTAAGCCATTCCTCTTGCTTTTCTTCTTCATCCTCATCTTCATTAGTATCAACATCTATCGGTGTAGAAGCACAGTTACTGGTACTAGGCTATTTTGCAACCAGTTCCCAGAAGGTTACCACCAGTTCATCTACCACTTGCTCATTGCTAGTTTCCTCAAGTTTCTCAAAAGCTTCATCAACTCTAACATTGATACTATCAACTATTCTCTGAGTCCTATTGTTGAAACACTTGAGAGCTTTGCTTTTGGTGGAATACCCTAGGAATATTCCCTCATCACTTTTTGCATCAAACTTGCTCTAGTGTTCACTCCTCTTGATATAACACTTGCTACCAAACACTCTAAAGTAGCTTACTATAGGAGTCTTATAGGTCCAATAATCATAAGGTGTTTTATCCTTACCTTTCTTAATGAGTACCCGGTTCATTGTGTAGACTGCAGTTCTCACCGCTTCTCTCCAAAAAGTGTGAGCAACATTTCCTTGAATCAACATGGTTCTGGTTGCTTCAACTACGGTCTGGTTGTTCCTTTCTAGTAAGCCATTCTGCTATGGAGTCTAGGGGGCAGACAGTTGCCTCTTGATGCCATTTTCTTCATAGTTTTTATTGAATTCACTAGAAGTGAAATCACCTCCTTGATAAGTTCTAAGGCATTTGATTCTCTTACCACTTTCTTTTTCAACTAGTGCTCTGAAGGCTTTGAACTTTCCAAAAGCTTCATACTTGTCTTTCAACAATGTGACCCACATCATTCTTGAGCAATCATCAGTGAGAATCATAAAGTACCTATCTCCCTACACACTCCTAGTTTTCATAGGACCACACAAATCAGTATGCACAAGATCAAGTAAATTGTCTACAATGAAAGATTTACCTTTGAAGGTTGAGGAAGGCATTTTCCCCAGTTGACACTCTCTACACAAAGGACTCTCCAATTTGCTCAACATAGGCAATCCTCTAAGTACCTTGATCTTACTTGCCTTCACAATATTATCAAAGTTTACATGGTAGAGTCTCCTATGCCATATCCAGCTATCATCAAACTTAGCCATTAGACATGTACTGATAGTATAGCAGTATTAAAATACAAAGGTTTTAATGACGATTAGTGGGTAGTATAAGATATTTTATGAGAACATGGATAAGGAGCCGAATTATGTGGTTAGCCAAGGGAGAACTTGGAAATTATGGGAGTCTTAAGACATTGGTAATTATTGGACATCCTTATGTTATACCATAATTAGGTAATAGGATATTATGATGATAAGGTGGTTTATGTGGTTCGAAGGAAATTGTAAGTTGTGGTATGCCGAAAATTGGCTAGTAAGTAAATACACAATAAGTAATATGGAACAAGATAACTTTTTTTTACCAAATTTTAATTAATAGGGTGAGTGTTGGTTGCTTCTCAAGTGCACACCCCCTTGATATCATAAGTTGCATAAGGGGAAGTAGGAGGGAATAAGTCAACTCTTCGCGTTGTTTGAAATATGTGGGAAAGAATTAGTTGTCAAGTGTTATTGATTATACTTGACAATTAGTCCACCCCAAATGGTTCTTAACCATAAGTGTTAGTAATTTGGCAATACGCTCCTTATTGACGAGGACAAAAGGATGATTAAAGGTGAAAATTCAAGGAGCTAGCAAAGGCACTAAGAAAACAAATGATGTCCCTAGTAGAATTATATGATTACATTTTTTTTTAAATCCTAAGTGTTTCTAAGTATACAAGTGACAATTTTGTGCTGACTATCCACCGCATGTGAGTAAGACATGAAAGTGTCGATGCATGAGTTACCACGTAATATTGAACCAAGGTTTAGCATATCAAGAAAATTAATGGAAGTCCTAGAGGAATGGATGGAGAATGGTAGAGTTAGTGCAATCACCGGTTAGATATAATTATGGATGTTATTAACCCTAAATAGATAATAGATTATGTCAGAAAGTGTGGCTTGCGATAGCAATCATGTGAAGGTTGAAATGGAACATGATCTATAAAACGATTGCAATCTCATGTGTATAAGATATTTTCGTAAATAATAAAGGAATATTGATAATCTAAGAATCTCAAGAGTCTAATAATCACTTCCTAACACACTCAGGATGTGTGATCTTGGGTAATGTGTTGCGGTTACTCCCTATAGCATGGCTACTATGGTCATCTTGTTTTGAGTTTTGATTCGATAGTATTTTTGACTTTCTTTGAATAGTATTTTGTGATCTTGGGGCTAGTACTTTCTTTTTATTTATTTATTTTTATGATGAAAGGACCACTAAATTTATGTTTCTTTTTATTTGAGCTATGGCACTTGCCATGTTGCTAATTTTAATATCTTTCAATTGCCGACATTTTTCTTCTTTGATTGGACTTGGTAAAAGTAACTTTTGTTTTGATCTTTTAAATTGTCAAGTGGTCATTTTGACGTTAATATAGCTAGCCCTAGTGATGTGATTTGTGTAATGTCTATCATGTTCGTTGAACCACTAATAGTGTGTCAAAGGAGAATACCACAAGGAGTAGGCACACAGAATAAACAAAGAAAGTTATTTCAAAATAAGGTAAAGAAAGGAATATTCTCCTAAATAAAATTATTTGTGAGGAATCTAAGAGAGGAAATTTATAACAAAAAAAATAAAGTAAAAATATAAAAAATAAATATATATATATATGTGTGTGTGTGTGTGTGATCTAGACCTAATGAATTGCGAAAGTGATGATAATTGCAGACTGGTAAATTTGGCATGTGTATGGAGATGATTGCATGGATGAGATAAAAAAAAAAAAGTATTATTAATTTTCATCACTCCCTTAGAATGGGATGGTTATGTACCTTAATGTCTGGGTTTTGCGAATAATGTACCTATGAAACTAAAACCTTGGTGCCTAGAAATACCAAGCATTGTGGGCCCTAGGAGTAGAAAATATCCCTACCTATGGGTAGATTCAAAGAACTTAAACTTGACTATTCCTTGTTGCCTAAGGATGTTGGAAGAAATCATGCACCTAGGGTGGTTTACCAAATATGTAATTAACCCTCTTATGAGGCACCTTGATGTAAAATAAGTGGATTCATTATGGATAAACTATGATGTCAATTCTCTTTAGTGGCGAGCATGGATGACAATTGCAGTGGGATAAACATGTTTTACATGAACCCTTAATAAGTATGACTCCTAGAAATTTATAAGTAAATTATCATGTGTAACCTTGATTATGGGAGTTGATGTGTGTTATTGATATAATTTGGATGGTGCATTAACGTAAGTTGTTGAAAGATAGAATTTTGTAAACACCTCCCTGAGATGGAAGGGAAATGTAAGAATTTAACCTTATGAAGATAGTAAGCTAATTACAATAATAAGTTGGTTTTGGTAATGCATCTTTCTAGTAGGCAAGATAAGATTTAGAGTAACCTATTGAAATTGTGGGAAATGTTATGTCCCTATTTCATTTTCTGCTCATGTGAATTCCAGGAGTAAGTCGATCTCTAGGGGAGGAGGATCCAGAGCCCCTCTTTGATCAAGCTCCAGTTAACTCAGTTGACCATGGTTGACCTTACTAATAAATGCTATAATTCAATAGGATGGGCTATGTTAGATAGATAGATTGGTGAGAAAAGTAATTGAACCAGTTTATGGAATCATTTCACCTTGAGATGTACATTTTGATGTGTAATGGATACATAACTTTATACGATTCTAGAATAGGATAACTTTGAGATGATGTATGTCATTATTGGATTTGCAGGACTTTACTATGATGATAGAAATAGGATGCATGTCTTATGTATGGATCAAAATTATGAGGATTATGATAATTACTTATGTGGATTTATTTTGATATAAGAAATATTGATTTTGTTTGATGTCAATTATATGCAGAGTGTTTGACGTGTATTCTTATTCATGTGTTTAATTTTATATGAAGTTATTGGAAATTGCTAATGTGTGATTGAGATGCATAGGAAAATTATCCATGTGACCATGGAAACATTATGGAGAACCAAACCTAGACCTATGTACGTTCGTAAAGCCAGGGGTTGTCTATTTGGAGAGACAACACCCCGTATGTATCGTATTTGATTTGTATTAGTAAATGATGCATGTGTGTTAAATGTTATTTATTGATTTATTTAAATCCAACAAGAGACAATTTCCATGTGTAATTTTGTAATGTATTTTATTGTGCCACTTGACACATGTTGATTTATGTCTTGAATTTTGACTTGTCTCTTGAAAGGAGTTGTTCAACTATAGCTTTTTCAAAACATTTGAATGTGGTTCTAAATTTTCCTTGGGTAGAGAGTCTTTGGAGTGGTCAACACAGGTTGGACCCGAAATTTAACTTCAGATGGGTTTATAAGGGGTCAAATGGACTCCTAGGAGTAGTTTAAAGGTGTTTCCTAAAGCCCATAAGGTATACCTATGAGTTAGGAGTGTTTTTAGGCATGTGTCTACTCCCATGTGACTGTTTAGTCATCCCAAAAAGTGAGTTTTCTAAGATGTACGAAAATTGAATTTAGAAGGCATCATCTAGGTTAGTTAACTTTCCTTTTTGATGAGAGATCCCTTTTGATTTTTTTTGGACTTTTTCTTTTTTTCAATTTTAGAAACCTGTGAGAACTGTCACTGAGGTCTTCTTAGGCAAGAATGAGAGATTTTGCGGGTAATCACCCACTCTCCATTTTTGGAGACAATGCAATTTTGAAAAGAAGAATAGATTTGGAATAGGTAATTGGCTAAGTGTAGAGAAGCAAGGAATTGTGGAATTGGGCTGCTCATCCCCAACTAGTCTAGCATACCTTTGGGCAAATTGAAGGTTGGTTATCTTCTTCTTGTTTATTTCATGATGCATGTTTATTTTGGAAAGATTGTTTGTGTGAAAATAGTTGTTCTCTTGCATTTTCTTTTGTGAAAACTATTACACATTATGTCTTTTATTTCTTGTATTCATTCTGTGTTTTGGGAGTAACCAAGACCTCCTACTCTTGGGAGAGAGGAAGGACTTGTGGGTGGTAGAAGTTTGACAACCCTTGAGTGAGAGGCTCTCGTTATGAGAGTGATCTCAAGGGATATTTATGTGACTCTTGCTGCATGGCATGTTTATGCATTTGGGGGTCATAAGGAGGGAAATATGGCATGAATGTCTTGGGGGGCATAAGGATGTGGGGTTATTATACTTATGATACATCTTTGCTTGCCATGAGGTGGCTTTGTGTTTTACCATACTTGCAGTCTCCTCAAGGTATTTGGTCCACTCCACCCTTGGAAAATCATCACATTGTGTGGTGCAGTGTAGCCTTGGTTGGGAATATGCTGTTGTATTTGTTTTCCCTCATTTTTTGTGTTTGCATGTGTGTAACCTATCTAGGGCTTGGTTCTCCAAGCTCAGGGGTGGCCTCTAGTAAGCCTAGGCTGGGAGGTGAGCACTCCATGGTCATAGCCAATGGTTTTATTGCAGGTTGTTGGAAGAAAAGTAAAGGACAAGTAGAAGTTGCTGGAATTATTTGTTTGCAGAAAAACAATTTGGGAATGGAATATTTTATATTTTAAAGTGCAACAATGTGAAAGGGAAACTATATGTTGTAATTACTTTGAAAAGAAAATGTATCTATTTTAATTGAAGTCCTCATTTAATAGAAATGAGGGACTAGTTTGG